>NW_026944336.1:600000-1117500 GCF_033439085.1 Chaetomium fimeti
CATCCGCGAGTCCACTCATTCATTTCTCGACTGACGCGACCCCCCTTTCTCCCGCTCGCTCACCCCGAAAGGTCGTCCGTGCGGCGCACTTTCGCACTTTGACCAGCCTACCTGTGAACGGACCACGAGAGACTTCCCGTCTTCCTGTCCTCTCACCATCTTTTCTTGTTCCGGGACGATCTGCCTACTTCGGATTTCCAGGACGAACCTGGAATTGATTGGCGAAACACCTTATCAGGTATGCGCGCACCTTCAGGCTCTTCCTCCCCCCTTCCCCAGATCTCCTCGCCGACGCCCACCCTCCCCGCGGCACTCTTCCGAATCATCCTCACCCCGGTCGCCATGCCTTTTTGTGCGGGCAAGAATCTTGCCCCCTGCCCTCGCTTACACACTTCGCGAATTTCCCTATTGTCACTCTACCCCGTTACCACCTCCTCTGCCCCATTTGACAAAGATCGCTGGGTGGATATTCCGCGATTCGGGAGAGCCCCAGGCGCCGGAGGGAGCCGCAACCATGGACCTCCCCGGCGCATGCCTGGCCCGCCCCGGTCCAGTCCGCCAGGGTGAGGAGCCACCGTGCTGGGCTGACGGTTGCGTCCGACCTCCCTCCCGGCTGTGCCTCCGTGCGACCATCCCAAAAACTGGCTTCTGGAACTTCTCTTTCTTCCCGTACCTTGCTCTGCCACGTTGCGCGTCACTGTTTCTTTCCTTTCTTGCGTTCCTTGCTTTCGGCTTCACTTTTCAGTCCCGGCACAACCAGTCGGCCGCGCCGGACTTTTCCCGCTTTACCCTACCTCCGAGACACCAAAACATTTTCTCTCTTTTTTGTGTCCTGGCTCGCTCTGCCGGTTTTTGCCGTGTAGCAGACTACTACACACGTCGAGTATGTCGGGCTTTAGGCTAACCCCCGGGGAATCAGGCCCGCAACAGGCCGGGTTCGACGACTACTTTGGCCGCCGCTCCGACTCGGAGTCTGAAGATCGACTAGCCTCCAAGTCATCCTCCGATATCCTATCCTCAGCCTTCCGTGGCATCAAGAGGATCGCGCCCGGAAGACCACCCAAGCTTTCCCTGCGCCGACCCCCCGAGTCGCACGTGCCCTCCTCGCTCGAGAGCTCCCCGATCTCCGCCCCTCTCCTCTCCAGAGGCACTCGCACGCCTCTGCCACAACATGCACGGAGCCTAAGCCTGCAGGATAGTCTCGCAAAGCCACTACCCGAACGACCACCGCCGCAGCTTTCTCCAGCCAGCCCCTTGACTCCTCTGGCCCCCCAGCAGTCAAGTTTGGCTACGATTCTCGACACCGAAACCGACGAAGAGGACAGCCGACTCGACACCATGGAGTCGGCATCGTCCATGGATATGGGTGGCGGGTTGTATGCCCGAGGGCAGGCCGGCCACGGTCACGACTCGAGCATGAACAGTAGCCAGAGCAGCCTGGCGAGCTCGTCCCGACACGACGGACAAGATGACCGGAAGGACAATTTGACGCCGAAGAGCACTGGCCCGTTATCAGCTGGACCGTCGCCTAATCTGGGTCAGTCGAGAACCCAAACCGGGGGTCCTGCTGTCGGAACCGCAACTCCGTCGGCACATTTGTCCGGGTTGATGTGCAACGTGCACAGGACAACAGGGAAAGAACCACACCCGCTCGTTGGAGCCACGACCACTATCGTGGGAGACAAGTTGTACGTGTTTGGAGGAAGGATATTATCCAGGAGCAGGCCAGCGCCCTTGACCGCGGATCTATACGAGCTCGACTTGATTCGCCGACACTGGACGAAACTGGAGACTTCGGGCGACATCCCCCCGCCACGATACTTCCATTCCATGTGCGCACTTGGCGATACGAAACTTGTTTGCTACGGCGGGATGTCGCCGACAACGAACCAGAAAAACATACCACAAGACCAGCAACCCGAGGTCACCGTCATGTCAGATATCTACATTTATGACGTGCCGACTAAGAAATGGACCTTTATCCCGACACAAGACGCTCCACAAGGTCGCTACGCGCATTGCGCGTGCATCCTCCCATCCTCGGCAGCATTCGTCTCGCACAGGGCCCCTCTTTCGGCATTACAACACAACCCCTCTACTGGCAGCGCGAACGAAGGGCGGATCGGGATTAATATCGACGGCTCTGGCGGCAGTGAGATGATCGTGGTCGGCGGACAGGATGCGTCGAATCACTACATTGAGCAGATCAGTGTCTTCAACCTGCGCAGCTTGAAATGGGTCTCAACACAGGCACTAGGCAAGAGCTGCGGTGCCTATCGCAGCGTTGTGGCGCCACTCCCTCCTTCCGTTACCTCGAAACTCGGCAAGGCATTCCCGGGCGGCACACGACACGAGGTCGGTGGAATTAGCCAGGAGGCGAGAGAGCCTGGATCCAGCATGCTTATTTATAGCAATTACAACTTTTTGGACGTCAAACTGGAGTTGCAGATCAGATCACCCGATGGCCACCTGAGCGAACGAGCCATGAGCGGCACATACAGCCCGCCAGGATTGCGGTTCCCCAACGGCGGAGTCATCGACACGCATTTTGTCGTCAGCGGCACCTATCTCACATCGTCAAAACAGGAATATGCCCTCTGGGCGCTGGATTTGCGAACCCTGACCTGGAGCCGCATTGATGCTGGCGGCGCTGTCTTCAGCCAGGGTAGCTGGAACCGCGGCGTGCTGTGGAACAGGCGAAACACGTTCGTCGTGCTAGGCAACAGGAAGCGGAGCCTCGTGGATGACTATAATCATCGCAGGATCAACTTCAGCAATGTCTGCATGGTCGAGCTGGAGGCCTTTGGCTTCTATGACAACCCCCGGAAGGTGGCCCCTATGAGTGGCTTTGTTAGCGCCAGCAGCCCCTATACTGGGCCCGGTTTGAGTCTGGCCCGCAAAGCCGGTTTCACCGCCGGCGGCAGGACTCATAACCGCGCTGCCGAAGAGCTGGGCGAGAAGGCCCTCGCGTTGAGAGAACTCGCGGACATGGATATTCTCTGCATCGGTGGCGAGCGGATACCAATCAACTCGAGAATCGTGGCGAGGAGATGGGGTCCATACTTTGTCCAGCTGCTTAGAGAGGGCACGGCAACGCAGGACGGCAGTGATGCAGCGACCCTGCGGTCAAATTCGGTGTCCGCACCCAGCAACTCGATCCGGAGCTCCAACCTCACCATCACCCCGGGGAACATGAGCTCTATGAGCGGCAGCACCCTGTATTCGACGGGTGGCATGAGCAGGGGTGGAAACGCCAGCACGTCGCCAGGACCGGTCGACCCCGCCGCCATCAACACGGCCCCCACACCACGAACCCTCCCGCCAAACAGCCGGCCACGGTGCCTCTACCTCCCGCACACCTATCTCACCCTCCAAGCCCTCTTACACTTTCTCTACACCTCCACCCTCCCGTCGCCCTCCTCGCCGCTCTGCACCCCGCAGATCCTCTGCAGCCTCCTCCAGATCGCCTGCCCCTACCGCGTCGACGGTCTCCTCGAAGCCGTCATCGAGCGCCTACACGGGCTCCTCGACAGCCGCAACGCCGCCGCCGTCTTCAACGCCACCGCCATGGCGGCCGGCGGCGGTCGCGGCATCGACGGCACCCTCAACCCCAACTTCTTCCCCCTCGCCACCAGCGCCCTCGACGCCCTCGCCGGCTACACCATGGACACCGGTAACTCCCAACAAAACCAACACACCAACGGCGGCGCCAGCAGCGTCGCCAGCTCGGACGCCGGCGGTGGTGGTCCCCGCAGCGGCGGCCTATCCATCAGCACGGCCGTGCCTGGCGCGCCGCCGAGTAGTGACGAGCTGAGCGCTACGACGAGTGTCAGCGGGAGCGAGTGGAGCACGTCTGAGGTCGGGGACAGTGAGCGTGGTGGGACGGGCAGGGAGGTGTGGGCAGGGGATCTGAGTAGTGTGATTGGGCTGCAGAAGAGGGGGTTGAGGGGGTTGATGGAGGGGAGGAGGATGCGGGAGAGGGGAGGGGGGGCGGGGGGTGGGGGGGTGAGTGCTGGTGGGAGTGGGGGTGGACAGCAGGGTGGTGTAGGAGGGGGCGTTGGGGGTGGGGGGCAGTATGGGTCGGGGAGGGTCGGGTTGGGGATTGGTGCTTCGTGAGGGGAGTGAGCTTCTTCAGCTTTTGAGCTTCCTAAGCTTCGTTAAGGGGGTTATGGTTAGAGCCTCTCTGGTGGTGGTGAATTGAGTTGGGTATGGTACTGTACCTATGGTTATCTGCTTCTTGGGTGTGGGAGATGTTTTGTATGTTTGTAGAGGGGGGCTTTGTTGTGTTTGTAGAAGTGGGTGTGTTTTTGCTGGGAATGATGGGATGAACACGGTCATGTGTGGGTGGGTTGGGTTGGGCATATGCATATGGTAGTTGGATATCGGGCTTTTGTGTTGTTGCATATCAGTTGGAAATGATAGGAGATGTTGGATATGTTGGATATGTTGACGTTGTTGGAAGACGTTGAAAGATGTTGAATATAGGGAAACAGTTCACACTTCACATCCTTGTGCGTGCTGAGTAGAGCAAAGGATCACCATTCATTTCCCTGGGGGGGACGTTATGTATCGATTCTGTCCTCTGTGTGGCACGAGAACGACCAACACAGGTCTCCTCAACCTCAACCCCATGCCTGTCACAAACCCAGTTTCCCCGGGACCGTTTCGCTCAACCATGACGTATGGATTGTATATATGTACAACAGCTCGACCGACGGCGCCATTAACCGAATCTGATGGCTTTGAGTCAGTGACACGCGAGCTTTGAGGTTTAAGAATTGACTTGCGAGTAAGGCAGGTCTCCATCCGACGCCTCTTTCGTATGTGGTCCGCCCACCCCCACCAGATATCCGGCCGATAGGGGCAGGTCGCCGGCTGACTCGTCAGCCCCCTTCGTGTCCTCGTCCCCCCTGGCGGATGTTGCCGTGGAAGGCTGCGGGCGTTGCTGTGAGGGTTTTAGGCCTGGCCACAAAGAGCTGAGATTTTGTTAGTAAAGGTTGTCCGAGGACCATGCCGCAATAGACGAATATATATGTATATTCCACCTACTGTCTCTCTCGATGCCGCTCGAGTAAATCGGTTCGATGGAAGCTCTTGTCACACCACTCGCATGTGAACGGCGGGATACCATGACTTAGCTGATGGCGTCTAAAGAGAGACTCGTCAGCTACCATGCTCAAAGCCATTTAGCGATAACTGTTTACCTTAGATGGTCGCCTCGAGTGAACGCCTATAACCATTGATTAGTACCTAAATGCGACGCAAAACCAGGAAAAGGAAGACCTGAAGAGTATGCGAGGATTAATACCTTGGGTGGGCTACAAATCTTGCAGATGTGGAGCGGCGCTTTGGGTGTCGTGTTGACCTCCATTAGTCCCTGTTGCCGTTGGCGTTCATCTGCGTCCCTGACGGCCCCCATCAGTTCGTCCATGTTCGGACTGCCCAGTTGCACTACGTCTTCGCTCGGGGATTCGTACCCAGCCAACGCCTCCCCCTCCTCTCTCTCCTCTCCCTCGTCACTCTCTCGCCTGTGCTGCTCCACGGCCTTCCCTGCTAGTCTAATATATGCCGAATCCAAACCCTCACGGCTGTGTTCCTTTGCGCCCTGTCCCTCTCCTTGTTCAATCTCATCGCCATTTCCTCCTCGGAGTGCCGATATGGCTTGTTTCGCGGCCCCATGGAACCTCCTACGAAGCTCCTCTTCCTTTTCCTGGTCCTCCGGCTTTCCAAGCTCCTGTGTTACCTCACGCCCTCCAAGGAACCACTTTGTTCGCGCCCCCGCTCCAGCGTGGCGTAACTTGTCATCCGTTTGCCTGTCCTTCTCGAGTCTCTGCCCCAAATCATCATTCTCTGTAATTTGCTCCGAGTCTAAATGCGCACGGCGTAGCCCTTCTCCCCCCCTCTTCTCCCTCTCAAGCCTCTCTGTCGGCTTGTAGCTTTTGGTTTTATACCTACTCGCTTCCAACCGTGGCACATCTGGGCGTGGCGGCTCCTTCCCCCGGTTGTCCGTCTCAGAATTCCCCTTAGAGATAGGCTTAACAAACTCTCTGCCTTCTCCCCCGATTGTCCGCCCCGCCGTCTCGTTATCCTCCTCTTCGGATTCGACAAAGGCGCGCTCGTTGACGCTGCCTGAGGCCATTCGTTTTTGCCTCCGTTCCTCACGCCGCTTGTGAAGATATTCCTGATACTCATTCTCGTCTAGGTCCGTAGTGTCGTCGCTGCTGTTGACGTCTCCGAGGTTATATCTTTTTCTTTGGTCGATCTTGCTGCTCGACGGACCGGGTTCAGAACGCTCCTCCGTGAGAGGCCGCTTGCCCGCGTCCAGTTCAGCAAGCCACGGGATCTCCAGCTTGGCGCGGCGTTGGATTTCCTCGATCTCACGATTAACCTCCTCGATTGTGTGAGGCCACTTGCGCGCCTTGTCTTCAGCGGACCACTTCTCCTGGCGCTCGACGTGAAGAAGAAGTTTCTCGAGCCCGCGAAAACGAGGGTCTCTGGGCTTAGCATACCTCTCCTCCCGGCTGGGCTTTGGGGCCGCCGGGTCCAGTCCCCCCTCTGACCTCTCTGTTGACTCATCTCTTCCGATCTCATCCATGTTCGTTTCCAACCGTGACGGACCTCGGGGTAACGGTTCCTTCTCTTGATTGTCCGCCTCAGCATTCCTCTTAGCGATAGGTTTAACAGCCTCTATGGCTTCTCCCTCAATTATCCGCCCCATCATCTCGTGATCCTCCTCGTTGATTTCGCCAAAGGTCGATCGTTCGCCCCTCCGTTCCGCACGAATCGGTCGTATAAACTCTTGAAAATCACGCTCGGTGTGGCCATTAACGTCTCCGAGGATAAATCTTTCTTCTTCGTCCAGATCCGACAACTCTTCCGAATCTGAGCGGCTGCGGTTTGGCTTGGGAGATTGATCGACGCGAGATCGAGTCGCGCCGTGCCGCTCGTCGTCGCCGGTGCCAGAAGAGATCTGCTCTGCCTGTTTGCCTTTACGACCGTTCCCGTCAATCTCATCCGGTAGAGTGTCATCCAGGGGTTCGGACATTCTGGTCTTATCCCCATCTGGCAGAGACGGAGGTCTCTCGCGGTCTCGGACCGTTATCTCGATCTCGTCTTCCTCCAGGTCCAGCCGAGAGCGATCACGGCGTAGGGCTTCATCACCTGCATCCTCATTGCCTTCCAATGCCCAGCTGCCTGACTGGGTGTATCTGGGACTAAAGGATTGGCGAGATACCCCGTTACTGGAACCATTGGACGAGGCGGCTTCAACCGCCTCGCCTTCGGAGGCAGGTTCCCCTCGTGTAAAAGAAAGATCAAGACTCCTGCCGTCAGCAGTGTCGTCTGATTCGATTTCCCCGTCTTCATCCGTAGCACTTTTGGGCAAAGCAAATAACGACAGCTGCTCCTGATGTCGGCCCACGTGCCGCCGGTATTGGTTAGCGGATGTCAAGATTTCGGCGTCACCGCAGATGGGGCAGGGGATTCCCTCTTTGATGTCTAGTGGTTGGGCTGCGAGCTTGACCAGAGCATCGGCGCCGCCTTGTGAGACGGAGTCTGGATGGGCGTTGGCAAGGTGGTCTTTGAACCGCGAAGGGGAGCTGAAGATGGAGGTGCAGCCGAACAAGCACGGGTAGGTGTTCCAATGGTTCTGCTGGACGTGGTTCATCCATTCGTGCCGTCGCGAGAACTCTTGTTCGGCGTTGGAAGCCGTGCACTCCTTTTCGAGACAGATGTACGGACGAAGATCGGAGTAGACATGTTTTCTTAATGTTTCATACTACATTAGCTGCGAGGGCCATGGGTGAAACTCGTGTCTTTGGTGACTTACTTCCATGCAGCTCTGTCTGTGGCCACGATTATGACATAGCAAAAGGGGCATTGGAAGGGTCCCTCATGGGCCACCTCCGGCAAGGGCGGGACCCGCAGCGCCCCTTCGTCGGCAGCGGAGGTAGCATATGAGGTTTGAGACGCTCCGGCGTCGGAACGGTCATCTTCTAGAATGGTCGGCTGCTTGCCCTTGTCCTTCAAATGGGTGGGAATCGAAGACGCAATCGTATCATTGCATTCCTTCGGGGTCGGATCCGGATCGTCGACTCCTTGTGACAGCTTGACATGGTGAGATTCTCGATATCGGAAGTATTGCCGTCTCCTTGAGGTCGCCTTGCCCAGTCTCTCCGCAAGCCACGGCTCAACCGATGAGAACTTCGCCTGGACATGCTGTATATCAAAGGGCTCAAAGTAAGACGTGTCAGCTAAATGGTACGTGATGAAGCGGTCGTGCGGTGCTGGGTTTCTGATGGTCATGCTGAGGCGGAGCAGACAATCGACAACATCCGCCACGCCCTCGGTGGCAATCTGACCCAGTTCTGTGGTCGGCGAATCCGTATCGTCATCTTCGACATCTTCTTCATCGTCGAGCTGATCCCATGGCGTCTTCTCTCCACTGGCGATTGCGATGGCCTGACTCAGTAGATCGCACAGTTCCCCCAGGAGTTCTATGACTTGGTCTTTTATCGGGGAGGCATCTCTGAGCCGGTAGTCCAGGGATCCGGTGCCAGTCTTGTGTGCGCCTATGTTGCCAGCCCACACCTTGAACTTCGTTTGTTCATCCTGGATTTTGCGCTGGATCCACGGCTCCGGGAAGTTGAGCACCCTCGTTGGCTCAAAAAGCCCCCGAAAGGCGGCAAGGGAGCGGGACACATGGACTGCAATGGTTTCCTCCATGGTAGTTGGTGTGCCCAGGCCAAGAGAATATAATTCATTGACATGCACGGGGGGGGAGTTGGCCCTGGATATTATCAGGGTACACAATCCGGACCTAAGAAGAAGATACTGGCTCGGGGATCAGCTGCGGGGTTCGTCGAGGTGATCACTGCAGCAAAGGCCGCATGTCGTCTGACGAATCAAGTAGGAAGCGGGCCGCCTCACTCGTCCAACTCAGCCGCAAAACCCCTCTTCTTTCGAGTGCCAGGCGAAACGGCGGCGTCTCAGAAACAGACAAGAGTCACCAGAAGAGAAGCTGTTCGAGACCTTCTCGTAACAACTTAAAGTCTTGGAACTGGTCTCCTTCCACCATGTCAGGCTTTGAAATCGCGGGTATCATCCTCGGCTCTCTTCCCCTCCTGATTCCAGCCATCGAACATGTCCGCCAGAGTCTGTCTACCCGAAGATACGATCAGCAGTTACAGAGCCTCACCCGCAACCTCAAGACCGAACGGGTCAAGCTCCAAAATGTCTGCGAAAAATTGCTCGACGGACTTGTCCCCCCGTCGCAAATCCAGCTCATGATCAGCGAGCCACTGGGGGATCTGTGGCGAGATGAAGACACAGAAAAAAGGATTCGAGGCCGCCTATGGGACAAGGACTCGTATGAGAGCTTCGAGACGGCCATCCAGAGCATTTCGGCCTCCGTTGACGACCTGGCAGCCAAGATCACGGCTCAACGAGAACGACAGGCATCGCTGCTGAAAAGAGGCGTGTTCGCATTGAAGCGCACAAACTACACGGAGACCCTCACTGAGCTCAAGGACAACGTTGCGAACCTCGTGACCCTTACAAGTCAGAGCATCGAGCTGGAACCTTCACGCCGGGTGCGGTCCTACGGCAGGTTCCTCGTCATTCTTCAAAACCTATCCAAGAGCCTGTACAGAGCCATCCAGTCCAGTCTGACAACCTGCCACTGCTGTCATGATGTTGGTCTCAGGTTAGAAACTCGCAAGGCCGTCATCGCCCCACTGGACAGCGAGGACGACATCACGCGACATCTTGAGTTTCGGGTCGCTGTTTCGTGCAACCCTGAGGCTGCGGACAAGGAGGCATTATGGCGGGAGATGATGGCGCTTAAGACGGTGACGGAGCAAAGTACGGCACAACCACCTCCCCTTGAGGCACCTCTTGCCACCAGAGCACCATTGAGCAACAAGGCCCCGTCGGCTTTGAACAGGTTCAAGGGGAAGAAGAGCGTTAGCTTTACTGCTTCCCAATTTGCCCCGAGAAGCACAACCAGCACACTCGTAGAAACCACAGCGAGTACCAGCACCCTTGGAACAGCAACGGGCACCCTTCTTTGTACCGCCACCGGCACCCTCCTCGAGAAAAATCACATCCATAGGTTGCCAATAAGAGCACCAACAGCCGAGCCAACCTTGACCCTGTGCGGGGATCTCCAGGCAATCCGGACCCCAGCGAGCTGTCTCAGAGACCCAACAACGAACACGGAACAACCTTACGGCATCATCGTCGACGCCTCCCGGAAATACGCTGTATATCCAACCCCCCCAAACTCAGCAGTCAGCTCCCGCTTAACCACCGTCTCCCTACGAAGCATCCTCGAGGAAACAGGCGAGCGATCCCCTTACCTCTCTTGTCGTGACCGCCTACAGATGGCGGTCATCATCGCGTCAAGCGTGGTCCAGCTCCACGGCAGTCCCTGGCTCTCGAACACCGAAACCCTCACCAGCCGCGATATCCACTTTTTTGTTGACAACAAAGGAGAGATTGCCATCTCATGTGGCGATCCCATTCTGGTCCGACGACTCGCTGACCCTTCCCCTAACACGGTTACGGACCAAACCTCCGAAGTCGTCACTTCGAAGCGCAATCCAGCTCTTTTGTCGCTAGGGTATCTGTTGCTGGAACTCTTTCTAGAAGACACGATGAAGTCGTTTCGGGCACCGGGGGAGCAGGCTCCCGGCGCCGTCGGGAACGTTCTCTCCGACTACATTACGGCACAACGGGCGCTGGAAAAGGCTACTTTTCCGAGCGAGAACTACAGGAGTGCTGTCTCAAGGTGTTTGCAGGGTGAGCTACATGTATCTAAGCCGGGGCGGGGGTTTGAGAATGAGGACTATTGCCGCGAGTTTTACTCGGGAGTCATTGCGCTTCTTGAGAAGGACCTCGAGAACGCATGACGGGATGCAGGGGGATGTGGGTATTGATACAAGGGGGCTGTTCAGTAATAGATAGCGACAGGCGAGATAGAGACTGAGAAAAGGGATGTTCGGAAACACCGGGTGACCATACCCCTTGAACTCATTAAGGATACCAGGGACCTCCCTTCTTTTCACAATATCCTTTGGTCGTAAGGGCGATAAAGTAAAACACGCAAGACGCGGATTACGGTGCCGGGTCTTAAATGGTACTTGGGGACGGTCGTTCACGCCGCCCCCATGCAGGCCCCGTACAAGACCCTGATGCCGTCTCCCGCCTCCGTCTTCACCTTCTGTCCACAGGGGAGGACCTCGACGCTGATTCTGATGTTGGCGATTTCGATTAGGTCCTGTCTGACCGCCTTGTCTGGAGCACAATTCTCCACGTTGGCCGGGTTCCGAACATAAACCATGAATTCTTGCCCGTCTTCCCCGGCGTTTTTACCAAGCTCAGTCTCCTCACGAGTGGTTCGGACGGCTGAGCAAATCCTCCATGTATCCAGAGTGGCATGAAGCACCAGGGCTGTGTTCCAAGATAAGCCAAGTCATCGCAGATGACATCCGTAAAGAAACGGCTGAGAATGGGGAAAGCAACTCGGGGCGTAGCCAGGCTAGCATCATTGGAGACGTATTAGCGAAGGAGTGTCGTTAAACAACACCTTGAATAGCTAGTACCTAATCGATCCAATCCGGACCCAGCTTCTTCTATATTTATGGAAATAAATGTCTAGAATAAGAGCGGACAACCCTCCACCCCAGGGTCAGAACCCCAACCACGACAACGATACAAAAGGGGACAGCTACCAACCGCAATTCGGTTTCTCACCAAACCAATTTGCCAGTCCAGATACCCCCATCTGCTACCAATGCCCACCCACCGTAACGGACTGAGCCTTGCAGCGGCCTCGGCAACCCCCGACTAAGCCCAACCCCTGAAAGGGAACGGCGAAGTGGCCAACGGCTCCGTCGCGGCTCCAGGCACAACCGTCTCAGTTCACCTTTTCCTCCACGGGCAAGGAACCGTCTTGAACCACGGCTTCTTCGTGCTCAGACGCCAAGTTTCCCTTCTTCCCATGCTCCCAAGCAAGCGTAGGCTTCCATTGCGCCGACTTCCGCGCATCGCTGACCTCATCGTACAGCTGATCGACCTGCTCCAGACTGAGGCCCTTGGTCTCGTAGATCATGAGCCAGACGAACAGGATGCAGAGAAAGCAGGCGCCGAACCACACAAAGAAGATCTTGGACTGCAGATTAGCGTACCCGTCTCCGTAGTTGACCAGGTAGGGCGTCGCGTAGGCAATGGCCCAGTTCAGCAGCCAGTTGGTGGCGGTGGTGATGCTGAGGGACTTGGCGCGCGTCTTGAGCGGGTAGATCTCGCCCGTGACGACCCAGGCGAGCGGGCCCCAGGTGGAGGCGAAGAAGAAGATGTAGATGCAGACGAATGCCACGGCGGCCTGCTGCCCGGCGAGGCTGGTCACGAAGATCTCGCCGTTGGCGTGCTGGCCCGTGGACACGGTGCCGCAGACGGCGACGATCAGCTGGGAGACGCACATGCCGATGGCGCCGAAGAGGAGGAGCGGGCGGCGGCCCCATTTGTCGACGGCGTATAGGCCGGGGATGGTGGAGGCTACGTTGATGGCTGATGTGATCATGGAGACGGTAAAGCCGCTGGAGACGCCCGAGTTTTGGAAGTACTTGGTCCCGTAGTAGAAGATGAAGTTGATACCTGCAAAAGAGAGCCAGCCAGTCAGTTTATCTTGTCCAGAGTCCAGGCCACCTGAAGACAACGGTTCGAGCTTGAGGAGTGAGACTGAAGCCGGTGCCTGTTTGGGGGAAGTGGGAATTAAAAGGGATTACCCTACCTGAGAGCTGCTGGAGCGCTTGTACTCCCATGCCCGTGAGCTGTCTCTTCAGCATCGGTGGTCTGAAGCAATCGAGATAGGAACCTTGTCCCATGGTCATCTCATATTCATGCGTGGCTTGGACTTCTGCCAACTCGGCTGCAATGGCTTCATGGCCGACTGGGAGGCGTCGAAGCCGGCTAAGCGAAAGAGCCGCCTTTTCCGCCTTGTCTTTCTTGATCAAGAACCGAGGCGTTTCGGGAAGGACCATCATGCCAAAGAACAAGATAAGTGACCATGCCAACTGAATACCAATGGGGATACGGTATGACCCGGTATCGTCCCGTTGCCCAGTAGCGTTGTTGACAAGGGCCGCGAGGAGCAGGCCGATGGTGATGGCCCATTGATAGGTGCCGACGATGAGGCCGCGGATCCATTTGGGAGCGGTTTCGGATTGGTATAGCGGGACTGGAGCAACCAATGTCAGCATAAGTGATCACACGGCGCATTGAATGAACTAACTCTGTGCAGATATCAAGCCGACACCGAAACCAGCAAAGAAGCGGCCCGCTAGGAACATCGGGATGGCCGTTGCAACCGTGTGCAGGACGACGCCCAGATTGAACACCCACGTGGAGACCATCAAGCCCAGACGACGACCAAGATAGTCGGCCAGGAAAGGGGAGCAAAGGGCACCGAAGAAGGTGCCGGCCGAGAGGATGGAGACAATGGCGGACTCCTGGGAGGCAGTGACATTGGGGTTTCCTTGGGCATCAATGTGGCCCGTACTGAAAAGCCGCTGCCAGTAGGGCATAGCCAGCACCCCGCTGATGGTGCCGGTGTCATATCTAAAAGTGTACAAGTGTTAGTTAGCTCGGATGGACTGGACTTCTCGCACCCATCTCACACGTATTATTGAACGCACCCGAAGAGAACACCGCCAAAGGCCACAAAGAGACCCACGGCGATGGCAGGCCATGTCTTGCCTGCCACGTTCTCGGGCCTGGCTAGGGCCAGGCTCTTGAGCACGGCCATCGCGTCAAGATGGTTTGAGAGAGTTGTCAACGGATGTCAACAGTGGTAACAAGACGCTTGGAGAGAAAGACGAAGGCTTGGAGGATGTGGTTGGAGCAACTTGGAGATTTGTGTCTACGGGAGGCAGCGGGACTGCCCCTTTTATCCCCAGAACTCCAGAGCCATAACATCTCATCTTGTTGGGAAACTACTGATCCATCCGGCGTGACCGAAGAGTTGTCATTGTCAACAACGGATTACTCCACCCCCGGAAGTATGTCCTCTCGTGGTGGAACATCCTCCCATTGCGACACCGTGGTGAGAACCGTGAGATAGCCAGCGGATCTTCCTCGGGTGTACTTGCCTTCAACCAACCTCGCGTTCCCCCATCGCGGTCCATTTCGCCATGGCCAGGACCGGGACACGATCAGCGCTGGACTGGATACCGCCGTCGATGGAGCGTCCAATGAGGATTCCATGACTGCGCAATCCTCGTCAATGTGTTCCAAACAGCGAGACCACGACAGCCGCATTCGCCCCCTTCGCGTGCTGTTGCCGCACATGTGGCCATTATTGACTCCCAGAATCTCCAGAATGTCCCCACCATCTCATGCGAGGTCCAATATATCGGGCATTCCGTGGTAGTATATACACATCGGCCATCCCGTAGCGCTCGATGGTGTTTTCGGGTAACCAATGACGACCTGTGATCCGACCTGCGATCATCCGCTTGCCCACAGAAGAGGATGGTGCCAGCCGGTCGTCCCTTGCAATGGTTGCACTTCTCGAAGCTTTCCAAGGCTTCCATGCAGTTCTCGAAGCCTTCCATGCAGTAGCTTGTGCCGTTCGAGCACTAGCGTACCAAACATCGATGAGGTGCAGATGCCGGGCCGTTGTCTTCTTTTGGCATCTCAGGCCGTGAGTCGACACGAGTGCATGCATGTCACGCGAGAGGCGGGGGAGAGCGGGGGAGAGCGGGGGAGGGTGTGGGGAGAATGGGGGGAAGACAGGGGAGCTTCCAGGTCCTTTGCTCGTCCTCAACCTGCAGAAGGATGCAGAGTTCCTCGAAGGGCAGCCGCACGGAGCGCTTACTTGGTAGATTCGCGTGGTATTGTCTCCAGGGGTGAAGTACCGAGGTTCCTTCGTCCGAAAATACCGCAGCACACCAAGCGAGAACGACGGCCGGAAAACTTGTTAATTAGGTATGACAACATCGAGTCTTTGACCTAAATGGGACATCCGGTCCGGCACTGCTGGGGTCGGCATCTTTCTTGGTTGTGTTTGGGGGTGGGCGTAGCAAAGTCGAGTTGATTGAATACTCCTCCCGAGTCCTCCAACATCGAGAGCGACTCTTTGACGCCAGTGCCAAGTACACATATGGGTCATCCCATCGAACACCGTGGATACGTGCACTGATCGTCGGAGCAAAGCGATGGCAACAGACTGGTGGAGAATCGATTGGGGATGGAGACCATGGTCAAGACCGAAACAGCAATAAGACCCTTCACGGCATGCCCGTGGACCCATTGAGGTCGATGAAAGGCATAAAAAGGCACTTCTTTCCCCCTCGAAAAGCAAGATAACAAGATGAACATTGAGCTCCAGAGCATCAAAACCCAGAACCCAACCAGACACTGAAGAAGACACCCGACATGGCGATCTCGTCCCACGACTTCAAGCTCATCAAGCTTGGGTTGGCCATCTTGACAGCCTCCAAGGCATTTGCCAATCCGCTTCCAGAACAGCCAAAGCGCCGACCCGAGGAGCCCCTCAACCCTGGCTTCGAGACGGGCAATCTTCAAGGCTGGCAAGTCGTTCATGGCAATGCCTTTGGAGACCGCTCCGTTACCGATCTGGCCTCGTACTGGGGCGGCCCCTTTTACCAAGACCAGAAGCACTTCATTTTGGGCACCGCCCAGGACGGAGAGTCGGCCGTGGGCGAGCTCAGATCAAGCTCGTTCCGGGCAAACTCTGCTCTGAGCTTCCTCATCGGCGGGGGATATGATCCAGACAATCTTTACGTTGGCCTCGTCAGGGACCGTGACGGCCAGTTGCTTTTAAAGCAGACGGGGACCAATGACGAGGCCCTCATCCGCATTGTCTGGGATACCGGGAAATGGTCTGGCCAAGAGGTCCACGTTGTCATCCACGACAACAGCACGAAGGAGTCCTGGGGCCATATCAACTTCGACGACCTCCGCCTCGGTGATGCTGCTCTTGGCAACGGACCAGGGCTGACCTTCCAGCCCATCGGTCAAGCAAACCAACCGCCGGCGCACGATCAGCCAGCATGCTCACTCTTCGCCGAGGACCCGCTGCGCCCGCAGTACCACTACACGCAGTACCAAGGATGGATCAACGACCCGGCCGGGCTTGTGCAGTGGAAAGGTCGTCACCACCTCTTCAGCCAGTATTACCCGGCCGCTCCCTTCTGGGGCCCGATGTACTGGTCCCATGCCGAGAGCCCTGATGCGGTCCACTGGCGCGAGCTTCCTGTCGCCCTCACTCCGAAGCCGGCAGAGCCTGGCGATGAGTCTGGACGCTTCACCGGCAGTGCCATGATCCATGGAGACGAGTTGCATCTCGTCTTGACCGACTATTTCGACACGAGAGCCCACCCCGACGCAGTTCAAGAAAACGTCATCGTCGCCAGCAGCAGCGACGGCGTCAACTTTACGCTGTCCCCTCAGAACCCCGTCATTCCCGCCCCTCCAGCGGGAGCCCCTGCATTCTTCCGTGATCCCAAAGTCTTCCATGACCCGACAGACAACTCTACAAAGTTGGTGATTGGTGCGTCCAACGGGGAACGGGGCCAGGTTCAGCTGTACCATGCCCCAGCGTCTGACCCGTTTTCCTGGTCCCACGTCGGCGTCCTGTACACCGGAGAGGAAGGCACCGATGCGCTTTGGGAATGCCCCAACTTCTTCCCGCTTGGCGACAAATGGGTGCTCTTTTATGGTTCCAAGGCGTTGGGAGTTTACGAGACGGGGACTTACAACGGGTCCGTCTTCGTGAGCGAGAAGCGTGGCCTCGTCGATGCCGGCCCGGCGAGCTATGCGATGCAGTGGTACAAGGACGAGTCCGGACGCGACCTAGCCATCTCCTGGATGGCGAACTGGCCAACCACCAAGTGGCCGAGCCGCGCCAACGGCTGGGCCGGACAGCAATCCATCACTCGGGAGCTGTTCCTCAGGGCCGACGGCGGCTTGGGTAGCCGTCCCATCGCGGAGCTCGACAGCCTCGCAAGCGGTCCCGCCAGACAGTTGGGCCCGCTCCAAGTCAGCGATGAGGCCGTTGACATTGGCAACACCAACACGGCGAGGCTAAAGCTCACTGTCGATCTCGGCGAGACGAGCGCCTCCTCCTTGACGCTATCCCTGTTCCAATCTCAGGCAGAGTCCACGCTCCTCACCTACCATACCGGAAACCAAACCCTGACCTTGGATACCACCAATGCTGGCTATGGCCAGGCAGGAACGTGGGAGGCGGTCCTCGCTAAGCCAGCAGACAACAAGTTGACATTGGACATTTTCCTCGACCGCTCGGCTTTGGAGGTTTTTGCTGGAGACGGTACTGTCATGTCGGCGACGGTTTGGCCTCGATATCAGGAATCGACAGGCATTAGCGTCGTTGGGAACCAGGGAACTGTGGCCTTGAGCGCCGTCTCGGTCACGCCCCTCGGTTCGAGCTGGTGCTAAGCGCAATTCGAGATGTCGGCCAACTCTCTTGGGGGTACTAGCCAAATTCTTGTAGTTAGGGGACCGTTTCATAGCCGAGAATCCGTATCTAGCGCATGTATCCTGGTTGGAGACTTGGTCATTGATGAAATATGAAATATCTTTTCTCTGATGCGGATGAACAAGCCTGCAAGTGTGGTCCGTTGGGCTCGGGCTTACCAAAAAAGGATCAATCCTCCGCACCCTGCTTCAGTGCCAACTCCGCACGCCGTATGCACACCCCCCCTCCCCCCCTTGCATGTTCACTACTACCCACCCACGCCACCTACCCACCCTCACACTTTGTCCAGAGCTACCCCAGAACCCCAGAAATGTCAAGTCTGGGGTCAGACACTAACCTACTTAATCACTTCCTTGGGGAACCCCGCCCTTGGGAACTGCAATATGCAACAGCCATGGAAGTAGAAAAACCCCGGCCTTGCTCGCCTCGTTCCATGTCCTCACAGGACTCCGGGTGGATTTGTGACACTCAATGATTCTGCTCCATCTCACCCAGACACCACCCAAGCCGTCAAAATGGGAGACCCAACAGCCGGTCAGACGAAACCATCAGTCGCGGTCAAACTGACTCTTGAAGCATGGTCACAGGGCTTCATGGTCGGTGCCTTGATAATCATGTGTGGAATTACCCTTGCAAATATGCGGCGAGGAGTCCTACTCCACAAGCTTATCTTGCTTGAGGTCAGTGACCCCTTGGAATTCCAACCAGGTCATGATTGTAGTCCCATGCTGACGATGGCCTCGCAGCTTGTCCTCGCGCTCCCGAATGGCTTCTTCATCTTTTTCGACCCTCCAGCCTGGGGCTGGTTTCTCTCGTCCACCGTCATCCCGCTCGTCACGTCCTGGTCACTCCACAATGTCATCGCGTGGATGAAGAGCAGGCCATTTCTGGGGCGCAGAGGCAACCTCATCTATATTGGCAGTGTCGCCCTCGTTCAGCCGTATTGGGTCCTCGAGATCTATGCGAACTTTGCCTACTTCAACGGCAAAGACAACCATCTCTTTGCTGCGACACGACCGTACGAAGCCGTTTTCAGGTATGCAACGCTGTTCTATACCTACGTAAAGTGGTTTCTCATCTTGCGGTCTGCTGATATGCCGACGGCTAGGGATCCATGGTGGATATTTACCATTGTCAATCTCTTCTGGAACATCATGTTCCGCTACGAGCTTGGCTTCATCGAGATTGTCCGAGTGTGTCCCCGTTTCGGCATCCTGTTTCTTTGCATGGCTTTAAGCTTTATCAGCATCGTCGTCGACCTCTTGTCCGTAACCCCGGTCATCCCAATAGGCGTCATCAACCCGTTCTGGAAATTTGCTTTCGTCTTCAAATGCTTTACCGATAGCATTATCCTCGACGACTTCAAGTCGGCCTTGGACAAACTCAGTCACCATCGAAGATCTCAGATCCTTCCCTTCGATGTTCTGGGCGACACAGATTCGGAACGGGGCGGTATTCCTCAGAGAGAACACAAGTGGCCGTGGCAATATGACGGAAAGGCTGATGGAAAGCCAGCCATGATGGACGCGAATTCCAGGAAATCAGCTATCGAGTTGGAGGATGGTGGTATTTGTTCTCCGTCTCCAGCTGTCATCCATGTAGAAAATATAGCGCGCACATGAGCGTGGGGATTATCTCATTTTCGAGTGCAGGTTCGTAGTCCGCCGGCAGTGATTGCATATGCGTAGGAGCAATTGTACAGTCTCCATAGTAGCGATTACCTCTCAGAAGTCGTTGAGAGGATAATTGCAGTAGTTCACGAGCTCGTCGTGCTCTGGGGTTCGTGAGATGCTCTGTGATCTTAAACTCAATCCACATCCTCTGCGTACCTAAGGATGAAAGCAACGGAAAAGCCTGTTGACAAAGACAGCTAATATAGAGAGGCCAAATTACGCACTCGGTGAGTGGATTTAACAATCTCAAAGACTCAACCCCAACTCCAAAAGGGGCGCCCGGCTCGGAATACCTAAGGTACGTTCTCAAAACGAGATGATTTCCCACTCACCATCCCTCCAATCCACCCTTACATTAATTCCAGCCTCGCCACGCGCCCATTATACCCCCCTTCACGCCAACAACATCCCCCCAACCATCCCCGTAACTACCATCCCCCACCCACCCCCTCCAAGTCCACCCCCAACAAACTGGACGCGCCCCGGCCCCGCCCCCGACGTTCCCGCAGCCGCATACGTCAGATTATACCCCACCTCCACGCGCTCCTCCATCGTCAGCGCCCACAGCGACACGTCATACGCGAGCTCTGTCACGCGGAGGGTGATGGTGTAGGGGTTGGCGGGGCTGGCTTGGAGGCTGGTGCCTTCGGTGCTGCCGCCGGTGACAGAGGTCTCGATTTCGGTGCCGTCGCCGGAGATGGCGTGGAGGGATGTGAGGGTGCCGGTGCGGAGGGTTAGGTGGAAGGTGTATCTGTTTGTGTTTGTTAGGTTTGTTGGGTGGAGGGGTGAGGGGGAGGGTGAAGAGGGAAGGGAAAAGGGGGGGAGGGGAAAAGGGATTGGGGAGGGGGTGCTTACGAGCCTGGGTTCACGTCGCCGAGGAACATCATCAGGGCGTTTTCTCCGGCTGGGGTCATGTCGCTGAAGAAATCGTCTGTGGGAGCCGGTTGGTTAGCGTACCATATTGGATTTGGGGTTGGGTGTGGCGGGGTTTTGGTATTGGTTGTGCGGAAGACATGCCTTGGGTTAGGCTCTCGCCGCCGAGGTCGTCGTCCCTCTTGACGGCTGACGCAGCGTCCAGCCCGCAGTTTTGGGCAGACCCCTCGGTCGGCCTGCCTGTCTCGCAGTCCCAGCCTGTGAGCTCGACGACATAGTCGTTGCGTTCTCCGACATCCCGTCTCAGCCTCATGAGGTTGAACCCCTGGAATGAGTTTTGCCACCCGGGAATGCAGATGGCCGTGCCCTCGCCGCCCTGGAGAGACCTCGCTGGAGGAGGCACTGTTGTCAGCATTTCATCCCCTAAGAATAAAGGGGAGCAACAGTTGACTAACCAAAGGGGAATTCGTCACAGGTCTGGGTCCACTTAACGCCCGCTCTTCCGCTCGGGATGTCTACAAAGTGGGCGTAAGGGTTACACGGTCCCGATGAGTCGCCCGGGGGGCATGGCACATTCGCCTCGTCTGTACGTGTCTTAGCCGAACCGGGCTTCATTAAGAGCGGCGTTGGCGGAGGCACTCACCACAGAAACCGTCGGGGCACATTTTCGGTCTGTTTGTACTGAATAGGTCGGGCCGATATGTGAGCTTCATTCTGGTCGAGATGCATTTCCGCGCTTCCGTAATCCCTAATGACCGAAGCGTTAGTTTATATGTAAAATACCTTGTTCATGTAGCTAAGGTATGTACCTTTGCACATGCTGTTCATCAGCTACAGACACGTCAGCATTCCTCCAGCCGGCCTAGCAGCATTTCAATCAACGTACCTCTCTGTTGTCTAGGCAGAGTTGCCTATCGGAACCCGGAGGGGTCGTGTACTTTTCCTTGTACGGCATCGTCATGGTCGGCAGAGTCGCGTCCGAATCGACGTCGTCGGTGCAGGGTTCCGGTTCCTCCGGCTCGGAACTGACAATACTAGTCGCACTACTAGTAATCTCGGTTGTCCTTGTCGATATAATTGTGCTTGTTAACGCTGTGGTGCCCGTAGATGTCGACCTGAGCGTACTAGCACTCGTCCTCGTACTCGTCCTCGTACTCGTTTGGGTGGCGGCGCCAGAAGTCATAGAAGGTGGCCAGGCGCATCTGTTTCCGGTGCAGATCGCCCCGGTGTTGCAACAAATTCTACCGCAGCATGCATTTCCGAGAGGGCAAACCCCGTTCCCTCCAGGACAACATTGATGCGTTTCGGGGAAGTAGTAGTACGATGGTCCGCAACACGTCGCCCCGGGTGGCGCACATGGACGGACGCGGTCCGGGCAGACGATTACTGTGGTGGAATTCTCAGCAAAGGCTTCTTTCCGCTATGAAGCTCTCTTGAACACCTACCCCATCCTGGATTTTCGCACCGCTGCCCCTGTCGGTCTACGATCAGGCTCCCCGCATCCGTTGAGGCTCCCAATAGTCCCCGCTCGTTCTCCGTGACCATGGGCATCGAGAGATCATTCGGCTCGAGTTGGGCTGAGGTAGAAGCTATGAAGTGATAAAGAATAGGCATATGTGCCCAACTCCTAATGGACCTCATTGTGACTATGACGTGTACCTGAGAGTGCAATGGTTTAATATTAATATCCTCGCAACGGTTAACATCAAAAGGGGGAACTTCAATTCTATGATCGTCTAACTGGAATCCCCCGGCTTTATGTGTACACAACCTTGACTCCGCAAGGCGACGAGGCGGCGGATCCATGCCCATGGTGGCGGTGTCGGGTCAGCATGGCCCGGATCGTCGCCGGCGGTTGCAACCGCACCGTGACAAGGCCCAATCAGGTGTTCCTCTTCCGATATTCCTGACGTGACTGACCCGCCGATCTCGAAATCACACATCATAGCCTTGTGGGGTTTATTCTACTTTGGTCTCCCCAGTTCGAGCCCAGGTTGTGGCCAAAGGTCATGGTGATGTGCACAAGTTATTAATATGTCCCTTGTGGTGTTGGCTACAGAGGTTCGATAGCGTCAAGGTCACGATCCATCATTAGACCTCGACTGTTTTGTTCGCCCATCAAGCACTACGAGCGCACTGTCTGCTGGGATACGGCCCTGCGGCGATCACCGCATCAACCTGGAAATGATGGGGGGAATGTCCTCAGGTCTGTTCTGTAGCTCCTTTTGCGAACCTCCCCCAAATGTGTCTCGCCACGTCATTCGGGCTCGGTTTAATAAAAGAAAGGGTAGGTAGGAATGGTTACCTATGTGGCATGCAACCCACACTCAGAGATCAACCGCATAGCAAACCTGCCTGTGGATATCCTTTCGGCCGCCGACCGCCCACGTGCCGCCCCCAAAGCCTCGCAAAGTATACCGTTCAAGGTTTTCCAACCAGGCAATTGATAACCGAGAGGTGTGTAGATCCTCCCCCACCTGCCGCTTCGACAGCCATGGGGAACGTGAGTGTCGAGTGTCGAGCTCCCGAGCTCGAGAGATATGAAACGGAGGGCAAGCTCGCTCCTTGCCTCTATGTACGTTGTGATGACCGCGCCCAATATCCCTTGTATCATCTCGCAATTATACCGTGTTGTTGGGAAAATAGATTTTGGAGAGTGCAAGGAGGGGGAACTCGAACCAGAGGGAAATGTCCCGGATAAACGGAATGTTTAGGAGGGGAGTGCGCAAGACATTTGTCGGCGAACGTGGTCACCCTCACGATGTGTGAGGTATAGATAACTGCCTGGGCCCAAGTAAACACACCCCTTTGTTTACCGTACACCTTGAAGATACAGCCCGCCGCCTCTCGCGTTCCAGACCACCACCGGCGCTCGAGCACCCCCAGACCTGTTGACTTTTACCACCGCCCCCTCCGTGCTGCCCGGTATTGCGATACCGGTACCCGTTTGAGAATGTTGTCCGCTTCCACCATGCTAGACCACCCTAAGCCCTCGGGCCATCGAGACGTCGCTGGCGGATGAAGAGGGCCAACACGAAGGCCGTGGCGGAGAACAAGAACGACACGCCTACGGAGTGTTTTAGGGAGGCGGTATGCGGTCAGATAAAACAGATAACTTACCATGGCTCCACCACAGCCCATCAACATACGAGCTCACCACGGCTTCCCGTACACTCCCCGTAACCCGGTCCACAAAGTCAACGTCAGACACCGTGCTCTCAATGATCTACCCAGCCAAAGTTAGTCAACCAGTCGCCCTCACGCCTCACACAGCCAACGACAAACACTAACAACCACCAAAAAGAGAGACAGGAAAAGAGAAAATGGAGAAACTCACCTTCGCAACCTCCCCAGCTCCCACCCCCAACCCAAGCAGCCTCCCCCTCAGCACCCGGCGCAGCACGGTCTGCATGACGGCGTTGGAGAGCGGCAGGCCGATGGTCAGCGCGACAGTGCTGATGAGGTACATGAAGGAGATGGCGGGTGCGAGGTGGGATGGGTCGGCGACGACGGCTTGGAGCGAGACGAAGACGGCGGATTGGGCGACGCCGGTGCCGAAACCGCTGGAAGGGGGGGAGGTGGTTAGTGGGCGTTATCTTGTGGGGGTTTGTGGGGGTGGGGAGGAATATGAGGGAGGGGATGGAAGAGGGAAAAGGGGTCGAGAAAAAGGGGTGGCAATACACACCTTGGGAAAATGTAGAGAGACTCCCAGAAGTTGGTGTTGCCGTGCCAGCGGAGCATGAGCAATAGATAGCTGAACGAGGAGAGCGCAACGGCTATGATGATCAGGGTCTTGTAACGGCCGGACCTGGAAGGGTTAGTTACATATTCTGGCTTCGTCGAATTTGCACCCGGCGGCCCCCTTATTCAGCTAAATGATTCATCCCCCGTACTCACCTCTTGATGAGTAGCCCAGATATCAACCCCCCGAGAGCATTACCAACCACAGCAGGCACAAGATGCGCCCCGGAAACCGTGTTAGACGCGCGGGTCGTGATCTGGAAGTAAAGAGGCACCGAGAACATAAGCTAGCACAGTGTCAGCCTCTATCACACCTATCTCACACCCTGACTGGTACGCACCCCGAGTTGGGCTGCAATCTGCAGTCCCAGTATGGCAAATGACAAGACGGCATCTCGGCGGTGGAAAATCTCGAGGGGTAAAATCGGTTCCGCCTGCCGTTTCTCTACCGCCACAAAAATAAACAGCAGCACGGGACTGAAGGCGAAAAGAGCAATGATGGCAGGATGAGACCATGGGAGCTTAACACCTCCAAGCTCGATAGGCAGAAGAAGCGCAAGGATGGCCAGGGCAAAGAGCACGGAGCCCTTGAAGTCGACGCGGCTGAGCTTGCTCTTCTGGGTGGCTGTGTTGTTGATAGTATCAGAGGGCTCAACGCCTGGGGGGGGACTAGGGAGAGAGACAGTAACGAGGATAATGGCGAGTATGACGGGTGGGATTTGGCCGAAAAAGGACCTGGAAAATTCGGTTAGTGTCCTCATGGGTTTGAGAATCGGTACAACTAACCATCGCCAGCCGATGACATCGACTAGCCATCCGCCTAGGGGACCTCCGATGCTCCGGCCCAGAGTAGCAACCAGATTAACATACGCACGCCATTGGGCGACCTCTCTGATCGGGAGGAGGTCTACACTAGTCAGCTTTTGAGCCCCCCTTGGTGGTAGTCAGACTTTACCTGTGATTAGAATAGAGACTAGTCCGGCCATTCCAGATGCCCCCGCGCCCGAGATGACTCGACCGAGGATGACTTGCCACATGGTTTGGCCCATGCCGCTGTCTGTCATTAATACATGCAAGTATAGGTTGTCTCGAATTCAAGCAGACTTACACGATGGCACTGTTGACAGGCAGTTAGGATCGCATTCAAAGCTGAACCTGGAGGATACTCACCAGCCAACAACAAAGATAACATATGCGGTGATCACCAGACTCTTTCGGCCGTATATGTCACTTAATTTCCCGTACTTGACAAAACTCTGGTCAGTACTGACAGTTTCTCAAGGCCCAAGAGGCTTACTAGTGTCTGTGTGGCAGCCCCCGCGAGGGCGAAACCAGTGATGAGCCAGCTCGAGTTCTCCAAGTCGTTGAACTCCGACGCGATGATAGGGTGCGTTGCTAGCAGGATCGAGCCGTCGGCGTGTGCGACAAAGATGCCTTTACTGGCATTAGCTCTCATTACTTTGAGTTGTTCGGGTCAGCCCTGAGACATACCGATAAGCAACACCGAAATAATCCGGGCTACATGGCTCCTGTCTATCCCCTCCTCAGTTTCTCCTTCTCCCTGGCTCTCTTCATCGTCGGTACCGGCTTTCAGGATTGATCCGTTGGTTCCATTGCCTGCGAGTGACCGTTGGGCCGGAACTTCGGCTGCCGAGACAGACACGGTCCCATGCCCGTTCGCGTCGACGGCTTTGCCCAGCAGCGGTGACTGCTCTGAAGGCTGATCGCCTGTTGTGTTCAAGTGCTGAACCATAATGGCTATCTGGAATATGAGTACTCGGAATTTACAAACGCCACAAATGGAGTTTTGGGAGGACTTGCGTGGACCGATCTCGGTCTTTACCGGAACACGACGAACCGACTATCTCGTTTGACTCAACTTGCACGTTTTCATGAAAGAGAAATTCGATTTCCAATATGCATCGGCCTCTCGGCACCCCGAATCGCCGCTTTTCCCGAACGTGGCTTATCCCCGTTTTGATCCTGTCTCAGCCGATCACGACATTCACAAGCCAATGTCGTAACCCCTGAGCGTCTTATCCCCCCACTCAGCTGTCCGAATTACCCAACTAGCGCAATTGCGGTGCCACGACATGATTCCTGTCGGAGTTGTCGCAAAAGCGCTGTTCTCGGCGTTCCGATTGTTCAGTCTCGGATTGATCTACAGATTTACAGATGATCTTATAGGAGGAATGGGCACACCGCCCGTTGTACGAGAATTGTTATACGCGACTTTTCTGCCTGGTGAAACAACGAGAATGTGGAAAGCGGTAACGCAACTCTTCTCGTAGGATCATATGGAGAGCCCGCCCATGTGGGGGTTGAGATACAAAACGGGGTTCAGGGGGGCCGCGGATCGATGCAATTGCCAGGAATAATAACGCCATCACCAACAAAGGGACTCGGCAACCCACCGCGTACCATGGTTCGGGTATAGCTTGGATTCCGTCGAGAGATAACAATGACCAAGAGCCACTTCACTTGAAGTCTTGGGAATTGTTCGCGATAGTCGTCTTCGGCTGTCTCACCATATCCTCATAATTATCCCCTCTCTCATATTGATTACCATGCGTTTCTCAGGCGTGGCCCTCACGGCGGGCTTATGTCTACCCGTCGCCCTAGGGAGCGGGAATGGCCAGCAGCCGCTGGGCCTGAGCGACTCCTGGGGACCCAGCCCTCAGGGTAAGAAGCCAAACATTGTGTTCATCCTGACCGATGACCAGGACTTGCACATGCAGTCGCTGGACTATATGCCGTTGGTCAAGAAGCACCTCACAGATAAGGGCACTTTCTACAAGCGCCACTACTGCACCACGGCCATCTGCTGCCCCTCCAGAGTCTCTCTATGGACCGGCAAGCTGGCACACAACACCAACGTCACCGACGTGAACCCGCCCCATGGTAACCTCCACTTGCCCCAAGAAATAGGACAGACAAACGCTAACCACGGACACAGGCGGCTACCCCAAGTTCGTGAAGCAGGGGCTCAACGACGCCTACCTGCCACTATGGCTGCAGCAAGCCGGGTACGACACGTACTATACGGGCAAGCTATTCAACGCACACACAGTCGACAACTACCACACCCCCTACGCCGCCGGGTGGAACGGCTCCGACTTCCTCCTCGACCCCTACACCTACATGTACCTCAACGCGACCTTCCAACGCAACCGCAACCCGCCCATCAGCTACCCCAACCAGCACTCGGTCGACGTGCTCACCCAAAAAGCCCTCTCCTTCCTCGACGACGCCACCACCCCGCCCAACCGCAACCGGCCCTTCTTCCTCGGCATCGCGCCCGTCGCGCCCCACAGCAACGTGCACATCTCCAAGGACGCCCTCACCCGCCCCTTACCCTCCAACCCCAACGACTCCATCGATGATCTCATCTCCTTTACCCCGCCGATCCCAGCCGCGCGCCACGCCCACCTCTTCGCCAACGTCACCGTCCCGCGCACCCCGCACTTCAACCCGGCGGGGTCCGCCTCCGGCGCGAGCTGGGTGCGCGGGCTGCGGCACCAGGGCAAGGAGAATGTGGAGTTCAACGATCATTATTATCGGCAGCGGTTGAGGACGCTGCAGTCGGTGGATGAGCTGGTGGAGCAGGTGGTGGAAAGGTTGGAGAGGTTGGGCGTGCTGGAGGAGACGTTCGTGTTTTATACGACGGATAATGGGTTCCATATTGGGCAGCATAGATTGCAGCCGGGGAAGGAGTGCGGGTTTGAGGAGGATATTAACATCCCGTTGATTGTGAGGGGGCCGGGGGTGCCGCGGGGGGAGGTGGCCGAGGTGGTGACGGCGCATGTGGATTTGGCGCCGACGGTTTTGGGGATTGCGGGGGTGGATGTTGAGGGGGTGGTGAAAGGGGGGGTGGTGCCGGAGTTTGATGGGGAGGGGATTCCGTTGACGAAGGGGGAGTTGAAGGCGGCGGTGGGGACGAGGCATGAGCATGTCACGGTGGAGTTCTGGGGGATTGCGGCGTCCGAGGGGAAGTTTAAGCTGGCGGGTGATGATGGGCAGCGGTTGGTGGTGAATAACACGTACAAGGCGCTGAGGGTGATCGGGGAGGAGTATAACCTTTATTACTCGGTTTGGTGTAGCAACGAGCATGAGTTGTATGATCTCAAGGTATGTCCTATCCCTATTCTGCTGAGATGGATATGGAGAGAGGAGAGACTTGAACTAACTCGTTGACTTAGACGGATCCTTACCAACTCAACAACCTCCTCCACAGCACTGCCAAACGTCCCGCCACGCTCATCGGCGTGCCGTTCGAAAAGGTCATTGCCCGACTTGACGCGCTGCTGTTCGTGCTCAAGTCATGCAAGGGTCAGACGTGTGTGAGGCCGTGGCATGCCCTACACCCGGCGGGTAACGTCCAGAACTTACACGGAGCCCTGAGCAGCCGCTTCGATGTCTTTTACGAGGAGCAGCAGCAGAAGGTCAGCTTTAACCGCTGCGAGATGGGCTATCTTTTAGACGCCGAGGGGCCACAGTTTGAGACGGACGGGTTGGCATACCGACAAGGGGTGAGGTGGAGTGAGTGGGTGTAAGACAGTACATAGCGAGCGAAGTTGAAAATTAAACGACGATCTCCAACGCTTCATTCACACGTGTCGTATGTCACAATATGGAAAGGTTCCAGATGTTTGCGGTGGCCAAGACAAAAAGAGCCGGGACGGCCTCAGGGTAGGAGATAGCAAAAGGAATGATCGACCCAGGGATCGAACCTGGCACCTTCTCGGTGGAATTACTCCAGTTGAGTCCAACTTTGTGAACGAGACGTGATAACCACTACACCAGCCGACCGTTGTTATTGGTCCACCACCTGCAGCTTGCTCCTATCAGGCACGCTGACAAGCGGCGTCCTCCGCCCCAACATAAGGTAGCCTTGATGGTATTAAGTAAAGGGTAACTAAGAGTGACAATCTCCGTTGGAGAACACTATGACGGGCAAAAAGAAGTCCCAGGTTCGAACAAGGCACTAATTAGCAGTGTAGTGTTAACAGTAAAACACTGCACATCATTTAGGGTCTGCTCAAAATGCATATGAAAGGGGCAACGTATAATTCCGCCCCTAATCGAACTACTAGACCGCTCCAGAACCTAAACGGTCCATGCAGATGGACATTGAGGAGCTAGCAATCAGCTATCGCAGTCTGCAGGCATTTCATTGGTATGAAAGGTGGCTAGAAGCAGCCGAGAATTGATCGTGACCGCCAGGCATGATATTAGTTTCAGACCTGTGCTCGTAAGACCTTTCCGTTACGAAGTCTCTTTGGTGCCCTGATCAGCTCTGGACACGACACGTCACACCCCCTCCCAACCCGCCTGGTATCATCCGTCCCCCTACTGGTCTCGAGAGCGTCGCCGTCACAGCTCGGTGTGTTCTCTTCCGTTAGCTGCTCTGTCGACTGCATTGGGTAGAGTCAGCTTTAGTCTTGGTGCTTGTGGCGTCTTATTGGAGGGATAGAAGGGGTACCTGGGTGGTAAACGACTCAAATACTGCGGCGAAGGAGTAGTGCGGATCATCGCTGACACCACTGTCTCTCCTCCGCTTCTTAGAATAAGAGCCCAATTTGAACGACCGCCGTGCTTGTGGCGGTTCCGAATCTTCACGGTCGGTTTCGGGCTCAGAGTTCTCAGATGCATCGTTGGTGGTGCAGACTCCTGTGGCGAGATGTTCCTCCCAGAGGTTGGGGTAGTTCCAGTCAACCTCGTGAGCGTTTCCGGCCAGGATGTGGACAAACCATAAGGCTAGGTTCACTGTCAGAGCTCTGTATTCATTAGAACTGCCTTGTCTGTGATTCTCCCATGGGATGGACACGTATTCCATCAATCCATTTGTTGAGAGGGCTTGTCTTAGTGCGGCTTCATCCCTACTGGAATCCCCGTTGGCATCGGCAACTAGATTGTGTCAACTTGTTTGTGAGAAATTATTCCAAGCATGGAAACGGCCGCACCTGACACCTCAGTTCGAAGCTTGATGCGGAAGATAAAAGCCTCCTGAGTCGTGATGATGCAGCCATACCGGCACCCGAATTTAACACAATAGGTGTAAACCTGGCGGATTGGCTTGGCCTCAGGTTTACTCGCCTGACCTGGTGTCCATTTCCCAGCTTTGCCTGTCATCCATCCACCGAAAATGGCCGAGCTCCGCCACTTGGACGCTACCTTGTAATCCTTGGGAAGTCTCTCGGTTTCTGAGCAGCAGTTCTGGCAGATCGACACAGCGCCCGCATCGGGCTCCAACCGAGTTGATTCTTTGGTCGTCTTTTTGTCGGTTTCGTGCTGTCCTTTTCGTCTGCGTGGCACCCATATAGATGGATGAAGCGTTCCTTGGACAGCCTGTAGAGATGTCGCCACGATTCTGTGGTTCCAGACCGTAAGCGCGTGTGTTGTCGTAGGCTCGTCATGAACGACATCATCGATTGTGGCCAAGACTGAAGGGTAGGCCAGAGACGACCGGCCCTTCCGGGCTTCATCGATGAGACGTCTTCCGTACACGGTCTCCAGGGTAGAGAAGCTGAACTCATCCCAGGTCTTCAATTGCCTCGGATAAAGAGAATTTCGGACAGTGGTCAGTGACTTGCTGTGTGGCGTTTGATAATGTATATCGGGATTCCGAGCGGTGAGAAACTCGAAGATTGATTCTGCTTTCGCCTCTCCATCCATAGTGATATCCCGGGGTGAGAGAACCTTGCTGTTAGGGACTCCAGGATTCGGATGATCTCCGAAGTTTTGAGGAGAAAGAAATAAAGTCACCTACTTCTATGAGAATGGATTAAACGGGTTCGACTTTCAAGTTTCGAGCCGTACGAAGCCCGTCGGCTTATATACCTGGGTACATGTACCTAAGGTAGGTAGCCAAAGCCTTCCTTCAGCTGCCTACCCACACTCCAACACAAGAGCACCCACACAATTCTCCTTCACGAATTGTAAATTAGGCATAATTCTGGACTATGTGCCAACTTGCAGCTTTGGCTGCGCAGTGTAACCGCATCTATGCTGGCGGTTGGCTGCAGCCCCTCACTTTCATGCGCGTGATGCGGGCGGATGATGTTGGTGTGGTTGAGCCGGGCCAAACTAGTGAATACTGGCAAGCAGGTAGATAAGGGATGTGAAAGTTGAAGGCGAGCGTCCCTAAAATTACGCACAACATGCTCATTCCATCGTGAGTGAGTCATTTCTGCACTTGTTCGCCCTCGACTGCAGCCCGGGAGGGGATTACTGGGGAGCAATGGCTGGAAAGCGGACTCGGAAGAGCCGAAATGGAAGAGCCCGTCATCCATTAATACCGCTCCCTCCTTGTGGCGGCCCAAAGCTACACCCCTTTAAACACCAAAAAGCGCCAATAGAGTGGCTAGAGAGGCTTGATGCAGACCGTGCAAACGAGTCCGGGGCAGAAGGTTGTGTCTTCAAAGTGAGAATCCAGTCTCAACTCTACGCCCTCAAAGTGGTAAGCCTCTCCATACACTTCCTAATAACTGAGGTACTTTGAATAGTAAAGGTAACGAGAGGCTGAACCGCTCTAGTTCAAATTCTTTGATCCCTCAACTACCGACTACTACTGGGGCAACTTACTAGACAACTCGGTGCCTCTCTCGGATGTTATTTTCCACACCGATCCTTTCTATGCCGAGTGCCGTGCCTACGGAAGGATCAAGCAGGCCCAGGGAAACCGGCGAGGAAAGCGGGAGGTCGCGGTCCCATGCCATGGATACCTGTTCCTACAAGAGCGAGATATGCAAATTCTTCGAGACCAAGGAGTCGATCTGGATGAAGATGCTGTGGACGATGAGTTACTCCGCGTTAATCAAGAAAACGGTCGCGCCCGAGCGATCATTAAGGACTTCGTACCAGGAGACGCAGGAGTCAACGTTGGAAACCTCCGCGAGATCCTTCGCGATATACGCGCGCTAAACAAGCTCGGCATTTACGTTAGTGACGTCCGGACTGACAACTTCAAAGCGGGGAAGATTGTCGACTTCGGCTTGTCTAGTACGGAGCCGCACTGTATCATGAAGGCGTTGGATGAAGTGGGGCTGAGGGATTTGAAGTTGGAAGATTTGGTGATGTTTGATGAGATGGTTGTCGAAGAAGGGTTGGTTACCACGGTCAGGGCCATGCCCAATATGGAGTATTGTTCAAAGCTGCGGTCTTGGTCAAAGTACTAATTGCGTTATGTTCCTACCTAAGATGTTGGAGCCGGAAATATGCCTTGTATACATGGTAATTATGCTATACACCCTTGTTGATGACTGGTAAATGTAGTACATGGTAATACGCTGTAGTCCATGGCCTCCGAAGCCGCCACTGTCGGCCAACACCTCAGTCTTTCTCCACACACAACCATGAAAGCTAGGATTCTCAAAATATCCATCTCTCCGGTGAAAGTTACCGAGATACATAGCATGCCGATGTATTTTATTGTTTATGCCGTGTGCTTACAGAGTAGACTACCACCCAACCATATATTCAAGGAGTCCCGCCACCCTTTTCTGCTTGTAATCAACTCCACGCCATCGCTCACGTCGACCTGACACTAGGCGAGTCTTGTAGGCCTGCAACTCCTAAAGCTTCGCCGTCGACCCCTCCAACAACTTGTTCCCCAGCTGTGCCATCTCAAACTTGCGCACCTTACCACTACCAGTTAGGGGCACCGTAGCCGGCACACCATCCACCCCCAACCAAAACACATGCGTCGGCGCCTTGTGCTTGCCCAGCTTCCGCCTAACCCACTCCCTAACCTCATCCACACCCGGCCGCTGCTGCTGCCCATGACCGGCATCCACCTCCAGAAACGCGCCGACGACCTCCCCATAATGCGCATCCTTCAGCCCAACCACCACCGCCATACCCACAGCCGGGTGCGCCACCAACCTTTCCTCAATCTCCAGCGGGTAGATATTCTCCCCGCCCCTAATAATAATATCCTTAAACCGCCCCGTAATCGAACAATACCCACGCCCATCAAAAACCGCCTCATCCCCCGTATGCAACCACAGAACACCACTCTCATCCCTCACCATCACCTCCCCCGTCTTCTCCGAATTATTCCAATACCCCGCCTGCAATTGATACCCGCCAATACACAACTCCCCCCGCACCCCGACCGGCACCACCCTCCCATCCCTATCCACAATCTTCGCCCTCGCATGCGGCATCAGCGTCCCCACCGTCGCCAACCGCGTGGCGATCGGATCGTCGGTAAACGCATTAAAACACGTCGGCGACGCCTCCGTCAGCCCGTAGCTCGACGTGAACTCGGCCATGCCCAGCCGCGCCACCAGCTGCTCCATCAGATACCGCGGCACCGGCGCGCCCGCAATAATCCCGGTACGCAATCTGAGATCAGACGCGCGCAGCCGCTTTGCCTGCGGCAGAGCCAAAAGGCTGTCGAACATGGCGGGCACGCCGTGCAGGGCGGTGCAGTGCTCGGTGAGCAGGGCGCGGAGGGTGGCGGGGGCGTCGAAGACTTCGGCTGGGTAGACGATCTTGGCGCCGTGGGTTAGCACGGAGAGCAGGCCGAGCACTAGGCCGAAGCAGTGGAAGAGGGGGGGTGGACAGCAGAGTGTGTCGGCGGGGGAGAGGCGCATGCGGTCGCCGATGAAGCGCGCGTTGTTGACGATGTTGCTGGGGTGGAGGGGTCAGTGGGCAGTCGAGGGGGTTTGGGGTCGTGGGGCGGAGACTTACTGGTGGGTGAGCATGGCGGCTTTTGGTAGGCCGGTGGTGCCGCTGGTGAACTGGAGATTGCAGACCAAGTGGGGGAGCACCCTGGACTCGGCGTCGTGGAGGAGGTCGGGATCGACCCGAGAGCCTTGTGACAGTAGGTCTTTGAACGTGGTGTACCCGTCCGAGTCGCCCCGGAGGATCACAACCTTTGGTCCCGTTGCTCTCGCCGAAAGCTGGGTGAGCAGCGGCCCTTGGTCGAGCCGCGCTATGCGTTTAGTTGTGAAGAAGACCTTGCATTCTGCCGTGATAGTGAGTTTCCGGAACAGTCAAGCAGGGATATGTGAAAAGCATACCGGAAAAGTCGAGACCGTACTGCGCCTCGGTCGGGGTGTATGTGTTGTTGAGAATTACTAAGATGGCGCCTATCCTCGTCGCGGCAAAGAAGACGGCGGCGTACTGCTCGCAATTACCCGCCATGATGCCCACTCTGTCGCCTACGCCAATACCCATTTCTAGCAGGGCGGCCGCCAGCAGCCGGCTGCGGTGGTTGAGCTCGTTGTAAGTCCATCTCGCGCCGGTCCACGGGATCACCAGTCCTTCTCGCGTGCCGTGATGGAGGCATTGAAGGTTGAGTAGTTCGCCGAGTGTCAGATCGACCAGGGGCGGATCTGTTGGGCCAAAGAGGAGTGATGGTCTCTGAGGTTCGGGGAGAACGAGGTCCTCGACGGGGTTGTGGAAGGGGACTTGAACCGACATGACGAGTGAAGGCGGAAGCTGAGCGTCCTGTCTTTTGCACAATTCAATCAAGCTAGATACCGCGATATTCCGTTGTTCTAATCGTTACACGAGAAAGGAGCCGTCTGTTCGGGAGGATTTGCGGCTTGTGTGAGCGCATTGCAGGATCCAAGACTCGACCACAGGGTCGGAGCCGAGCGGAAGATAGAGGACTCGGACGGGATGTGATGCCACCCAACCGACCGGACCCGTCTAGCGCCAGCGGACCCGAACTCTCGAGGTACCTAGGGCTATCCCTTTCCGGCCCTGCACATGAGCGCGCCGAGCTCGATCTAATCTGATTAGATGCGTCCAGGCAGCCCCCCGTTATCTCGGACCACTCACCACGATTCATTGGCTCGGGAGCCAGGTTCCGGTGGCTTCTCGTCTTCCAAAGGCGACCCATCCTCGCTTATTCAACCTCCATTTCGGCATGGAGGGCCTCGCTTCTTGGGTCAGGACTGGTCCGCGTGATTGTGGGCTGCCGTGGAAGGCGACGCCGCGACATTGTCCCTCGGCTCAAAAGTCAGAACCGGGACTAGCAGCGTGTGGTGGAGCGAGATTGGGGCCCTCCCCACGATAACCGGAGAAAAGGTCAAATTTTTCTTGCAGGTTCCCATCGACAGCGGGGTCCGTCGCACCTTCCACGATCTGATAACAAGAAAATGCTGGGAAGTGGTGCGATGTGGACAGTGGGACCCTTTCTGCCCTAGTAAAATGCCGCAGAGGGTCCATTGCCAGTGGCGAATCATTCTTCCCTCAAGATCTGATAACATTATTCATGCCAAGTCCGTCCCACACTGCCTTCTCTGAAGCTGAAAGTCGTTGCTCCGGGAATTACTCTTGTTCGTCCCGGACACCATAATGGCAGGACTGATGTCTTACTGTTCATGCTTCTGGCTGAATCCGATTCTCAAATCTGTACTAGACAGCAGGTTACCATACCACAGTTCACATGCCGTCCAAAAGAAAAGACAGTTTGACGACTCCCGGGATTCCCACGGGTGGTGAACCCACGCTGCCCCTGTCGATCTCCGAGGTCGGTGCCAAGGAACTGCCGGGCAACTTATCTGATCCGCTTGCTGGCGTCCCAGTAAAGTTATCAGATCCGGATCCCGGCATCCATGCGAACCCCCTACCGCGCATTTCATTGGTTGGACGTTTCGGCCCTCTGTCTGGAAACACGACGCGGGCCCAACAACAAGACGGAGCAATGGAACCGATTTCTGCCGCCGGCATGGCCCAGGAACCTGGCTCGCCTGGCCAGCGGCCCCCTTCCAACCATTACCGAGGAGGTGCAGATGCGGATATTGCCAATATTGGATACCAACGCCGTGGTGCGTTTTCTGGAACCGGCCATTTGTGCTGCCGAACATGTGATGAATTGTAGTCTCCGGGTGTGTTCCAGTTCCCATTGCAAGCTCCCAAATTATCCAAATTGAACCTCATCATCATTGTCCCAACATTAGCCTACCAAGATGGCGTCACCAACCAAAACACCACAGCAATTCGCAACCTACGCGGCCTCTTCACAGCCAATTGTGAGGCTCCCGCATCCCTATCTCACGCCGTACTTCCTCAAGAAAACCAACGATGGCAGCGCCTACCAGCTCACTCTCGACGAGCCCGAGCCTGGCACCAAGCAGCCCTCAGATCCCCTTCACCATGCCGCCATGTCTTTCTCCGAACCGCAAGACCTCAAATCCAGTGACCGCCCCAGCGACTCCAACAACACACCGTGGGCGAGGGCGCGCCGCAACCCCGCAGTGACGGTCAACTGGACAGGCAGCTCCCAAACCCCAACCGTCGGCCAGCTCTGGCTCATCACCTACGCCGTCTTCACCGTGCGCCCGGCCGAGGAAGCCTTCCGGCTAGACTCCCAGGGCCCCGGCGCAGCCCGCCTCGCCCAGCAGCTCAAGGCGCTCGGCCTCGCCATCGACCACCCCGCGACCGCCACCGAACTGCTCATCTCGCGCAGCGCCTTCTGGCAAGGCGCGGGCTCACCGTTCGGCGCACGACCCGCCTGGGCACCCGAAACCCAAGACCCAGACCTGTCCGCCTACCCGCTCCCACCCCCCGAGTACGTCATGACGGACGCGGCGGCAACCGCCCTATGCTGGCACCCGCGACGGCGGGCGAAGCCGGCGGCGGGGAGCGTGGTGTACAGCCGGTGGATCCCGCACCTGGGCGAGACGTTCAGCATGGCGGCGCTGGACTGGACGGACGCGTCGCACGTCGACCTATTCCACGCCTGGCAGAACGACCCGCGCGTGTCGCAGGGCTGGAACGAGACGGGCACGCGCGAGCAGCATACGGAGTATTTGAGGCGTGCGCATGAGGATCCGCATCAGCTGACGCTGTTGGCGAGGTTCGATGACACGCCGTTTGCGTATTTTGAGGTTTATTGGGCAAAGGTATGTCGCCCCCTTTTCCTTTTCCCCCCTCCCCACTTAGGTTTCCTCCCCCTTTTTCCTCCCCTTCACCACCCCCAACCCCCCTCAGCAGCAGCAGCAGCAGTCGCGCCGACCTCGATCACCCAACTAACCCCCCACCCCCCACAAACAGGAAGACCGCATCGGCGCGTACTACCCCTCCGCCGACTACGACCGGGGCCGACACAGTCTCGTCGGGGACGTGCGCTTCCGCGGCCCCCACCGCGTGTCCGCGTGGTGGTCGAGCCTGATGCACTACCTGTTCCTGGACGAGCCGCGCACGGGCCGCGTGGTGGGCGAGCCCAAGTACACCAACAGCTCGGTGCTCATGTACGACCTGATGCACGGGTTCGGGCTCGACAAGTTCATCGATCTGCCGCATAAGCGGTCGGCGCTGGTGAGCTGCTCGCGCGAGAGGTTCTTTCAGCTGTGTCCGCTGGATGAGAATGAGAAGGTTATGGGTGGGACGGGGGTCGGGTTGGTGCCGAAGTTGTAGGGGGGTTGTGTATGTATGTACCTAGTGCGGTGGTGGGGAGTTGTTTGGAAGCACGGTTGTGGGGGAGTAAGATCTCTGGAAACAACAGTTGGATGTGGAACGTGGATGCAGCTTTCAAATATCCCTTCAATGTCTCTATACCAATTTCTTTGCACGTATTTACGCAAACCATTTTACCCGTATCAAGAAACTGAGTGACATCCAAATCCCAAACTACCCAGATACATCCCAAACGAATCCGCTTTTAACGCCCCGCCATGCAGTACTTCACTCCGCCTTCTTCCCCCCAAGTCCAAGATGGTTCCAGCAAACTGTTCAATGTTAGCCCACCACCCCTCAACCGGAAACCGAGGCGAAATACTCACTCTCAAACCCAAGATCATCCCCAAAGAACGTCTTCATCACGTCATCCCCTGACGTCACGCCACCCTCAGGCCAGTACGCCACGGCCTTCTTGCCTACCGCAAGCCCAATCATGGGCGGGATCTCGTCCAGCGTCAGCAGCTTGGGCTCTTTTTCGAGAGTCTGCCTCTGCATGTGCTGGTGGATGTTGTTGGCCGCGAAGTAGCCCATGTGCATGGCGCCGCCGCAGCGCTTGATGCCGGACCACTTGACCAGGTCACCGATGGCAAAGTGGGAGGGGGAATTGGGCGTGTCGGCGGGGAAGGCGAGGCTAGATGGGGGTTGGGGGTTAGTATGGTGCAGTGTTAAGACTGGAAGGGGGGAGGAAGTACCTGGACTGGATCTTGACGTAGCGCTCCTCGTCAAGGACGTTGTCGGGGAGGTATGTCGTTGATGGGACGCTCCGCGATACAGCAAGGGAGACCTGATCGGCGAGCAAGGTGTGACCGTTGGTGAAATGCAACTTGAGACAATCCTTGCCAGTATCGTCCTTGATCTCCTCGGTGCGGTCGAGGCGGTGGGACATGAGCACAGTGACATTCGCTTCCCGCAGCAACTCCAAACTGCGCTCTCCAACTTCGGCGGGTAGCGGTTCCGAGGAGAGCAGCTTGTCACGGGAGTGGACGAGAGTGACGTTAAGCTGTGGCTGCATCACCTTGAGCTCGGCGGCCATTTCGATACCGACGGCGCCTGGGGTCGTTAGTCGCACGTGTTTAAGGGGAGATTTGGGGCAACATACCGCCGCCGACAACAACCACGCCGTGCCTTGCGGCTGTGGCAGCGCGGATGTGGTCGCCCGCCTCAAATAGGTACTGCTTCCTGCGCAGCGACTGGGGCACTACAGGCCAGACCCTCCTCAACCCGGATGCGGCGACAAAGTAGTCGTACTGCAGCTGTTCGGGCTCCTCAGTGCTGCCGTGTGCGAGGTAGGTTGCTACCTTGCGCTCCGGGTCGACCGACTTGACAGACCCGTGAAGCACGCGGAGGTTGGGCGATCGCAGCCCGGGGATGTCGTCGTACTTGACCCAGAACTTCTCGGCATGTGCCTCGGACGCCAGCGCCAGAGGCGAGCCGATGAGGTGGTCTGGGAAATGTTAACCAGTGTGTACACTCACTTATATCTGGAATAACACACAGTAACCATCCCGCTCGTCGACTACAGTGATATCGACGGCAAATGGTGATGCCTCGACCGCTTCAACCTCCTGGCCCTCGGCAGGCTTCGGGGCACACCGCGGTGCCAAACCGAGGCAGAGATCTTGAAGGTTGAGTGCGGCCGAGAGACCGCCGTATGACCCTCCGGCCACAAGGACCTTAAACGGTTGCGTAATCTCAAGTCCTGGTAGAGAGCCCATAGTGACTGGTAGGAATGATGACGAGGTGGTGTTGAAGTGTCGACGCCGAGACGGAGATGTCAGTGGTTGGCCGAATTTAGCCTTGGAAGTGCTAGTGAGTTGCTTGAGAAAGCGGCGGGAAGGTAGCATGAGGGGAGATCGGGGAAAGGGGGGAAGGGGGCACAATGGGAAGATGGGGAAGGGCTGCCCAGATTTGGCCAGCACCCCGTTTTATTCGATGTTTCGAGGCGGGAACTGGAACCGACCGAAGCGCGACGGCTCCGAGAACATTAACAGCAAACCCCACATCCCTCCCTTCTCGTGCGGTCTTAATTCTCAAAACCCTTCTCTTGGCCCTTCCTTCGCGGACCGACTGGGCAGGAGCGACTCCACCATCCGCCAATGTTGGGAAGGCAGTGGGCAGTCGCCGCCAGTCAATGCCCCGAGTTCCTTCAGCACATTTTGCACTGCCACCACATTTTCCACCATCGTACGCGACCTCAAGCCGGCATCGGCTCAGTGGGGATTCCATCCCTCATGTCGAGTCTTGTGTCATCCACATGCCAAAGTTTGGCGCATGCGAGAGCCAACCGGAGGGAGTCGTTGTGACCCATCCACTGCCCATGTCGCGAACCCCCGCTCCTCTATCTCCACAGCAGACCCGCTTTGATGCAGGCTCATCTTATCAGATCATCAGTGAGCAGGGATGCATGGCCCGAGGACAGCCGGTTCTCTCCTGCCTCTTGCCGAGCTGTTCACGGGTGGATAGATTTCCCGGTGATGGGTTTTGGCGGTGAGTTGGGTTGGGATGCACCATTTTGTTGTCACTACAAGCTTTGACGAGCCTGAGATGTTTAAGCCTCGGTTCAGCACTTTGTTTTCAACGCACCGCACTGTTGGACTGCTTCTCGTGAGAAGCTGATTCAAGGTTATGTTGTGCTCCAGTAGGCGGGATACGTCGTTTACGTCAGTCCTGCACCGGTTTACCCTGTGACACTCTTCTTCAGATTTCAAGAACTCATTCAGGATCTTGGCTGACAAGACTTTCCTGCATCACCCACGCGGGTGGAAATGCCGTCAAGGGACAGAACTGCATGTATCCTTAATATCTACACCTTGTGTGAACCGGGGAACTGGCAATCGGTGTTTGTCTATCTGTTCGGATAAACGTGTGCGTTCAATACCTCTCGCTCCGATGCCACAACCCCTAGGGGGCACTTCCTCGTTGGTTCGCCGTCAACCCTCAACCCAACCACACACCCCGACCTCCAACCCCAGTTCAAAACCCTGGAAACTCAAACTTGACCTCCTCCGCATGATATCCCCCAGCCGGCATACCAGCATTCGTCAAGTCCCCCAAGAAGCTGGTATGCAGGCCGTACAAGTCGGGGTCGGCGCGCAGCGCGTCCTCCTGCGCGAGCACATCCTCGAGGTCCTGCCCGACGTCAAAGTACTTGCCGCGCAGGGCGCGCTTGCCCACGCCTGTTGCCAGCGCCACACACACCATGCCGTTGAGGTACGGCGAGTCGTTGTAGATGTCGAGCGTGTTGGCGAAGAAGGCGTGCGCCTGGGGCGGCAGTGCCGCGACGGAGTCTTGTGCGTATTCTGTGGGCGTGTGGTTAGCGGTCTTGTTTTATGTTGTGGGTGTGAAGAGGGGGCAGGGGGGATAGGAGGAAGATGTGGGCAACGTACTCTTCAACGTCATGGCACTCTTGATGCCTCCGGGGTGCAACGAGTAGAGGTGCACATCATCGAGCCCCTCGATGTCCATCTCGCGCTGCGTGCACGCCGTCAGGCTGATCAGGGCCGCCTTGCTAGCGCAGTAGCTCGTGCTGTACGGGATGGTGACAGTGCCGGCACGCGACGCGATGTTGAGTACGCACCCGCTGCGCTGCTCGCGGAAGTGCGGGAGCAGGAACCGCATCAGGTAGTAGGGTCCATGGAAGTTGACGGCCATGTCATGGATGAAGTCGCGGGGTTCTTGGGCGTACATCTGGTTTTGTTAGCGTGGAATGTGCAGCCGCCGGATAACCCTGATACGTACCGGTCCTAGCCCATTGGCGCCGGCGTTATTGACGAGGATATCGACCTTCCCATGAAGCTCGAGTGTCTAGCAACAATGTCAGCGCATCTCCCCATGCCCAACCTTCTATCTGCACTTCAAACCCCTTCGCCAACAGCCCTCAACGCAGCACCCCATAACCCAACAACCCCCTCTCCACCGTCATCTCAACAACCCCCTCCACAAGAACCCCTTCCACACCAACCACCCCCCACCCAACAACAAAAAGACACAAAAAAACAAAAAAGCGCACCTTCCCCACCAACCCCTCGCACCCCTCCAGCGCGGCAACATCACATTGCACAAACTCAACCGCAGACGCCCCAAACTTCAGACACTTCTCACCCAGCTCGGCGGGCGGCGGCGTGCGGTTGTAGGTCAGCACCAGGTTGGCGCCGGCGACGGCGAAGGACTCGGCGAGGGCTTGGCCGATTGCGCCGGCGGCGCCTGGTTAGGGGGAGGGGGTTGTTAGTGATGTGTTGGGGTGGGTATGGGGTTCGGGGTGTGTGGTGTATTGTGACCTGGGAGGGGGTATGGGTTTGGGTTTGGGTTTGGCCTTGGGGGTGGGGGTGGGAAGGATGGGGGATGTGAGGGGTACGGGAGGAGGTCCGTACCGGTGATGATGGCGACCTTTCCCTGGAGCGAGCCTCTGAACTTGGATGGGTAGATGTAAGGGTAGATGTCGGTGCGGAAACGCGGGGTGAACTGGGTGGGGGTGGGTTGGTCCTGTTTCTCGGCCATGTTTGCGGGCTTCCTTACTAGTTCAAGGTTGTTTGCTGATGAAGCCAAAAGAAAATACTGGTTTGGCTTGTGAAATACCTCCTCTGCTCCTGTTTTCAAGCTGAATTGTCGGTAGTCAGTTTTAAGATGCAGTAATTAGCATTAAAGGTACATTTATCCGAATCATGTCCGAAGCGGCCTCAACAAGTAGTGTAAGCATATTACCAAGCTTACTTCAGCTGAACCCCTGGGTAAATATAACCGGGTTCTGCACCTCCTCGTTGGTCAGGTCTTCGTTAACCTTTTTTTGACAGGGCTGGATGCTCGGCCTTCCTCAAACATGGATGTTTCAACGAAGCGAGGAATTTAGCTGGGAGCTAATCGGTTAGGAGATACTTTCAAAATCATGAGTGTATCGGTTACAAGACTGGGCTGGGAAGTTGAGCTCGATGCTGAGGTCCATAACCCATACTTGATCTACGGCAAGAAAGTCCTTCCCAGCAACACAATGGAGGTCTTCATTGGAATGATTCTTATGATACAAAATACCACAAAACATTCCCATTTTGAATCGTTGCGGCGCTGTTGACGATGGAGTTTTAGTACCTTTTGAACTACGTAGAGCCCCTGACGGAAGTGTCACGCCACCGGGCCCAACAAACAAACCATAATTACGCGTTGAACTAAATTTTTACCATCTATGGAATACTTATGTCTCGCCCGTTCATCAAGGGTCCATGTATTTTCCCAGTTGCTGAGAGCGCATGTGGCATTTACCCACACGACTCGAATTACTCGTGGTGCGTCATCCTTTGGTTAGACCACGGGAGGAGCTTGGACTGGCAGCGCCTTGTTGCCACTATCGAGAAGTTTAGGACGGATTCCTAGTAGTAGTTGGCAACCACGATACAGCCACGAAACCCCGCCCCCTGATGTGATGGTCTTTGAGTGCTCCCACGACTCAGCGGCTTTGATCTTTTCTAGGTCGACTCAGACTCCCTTCCCAGCGTCAACTATAAAACCGAGGTACTTAAAACCATTTACTTCAACTTCGCACTTGTCGATATCAACCTAAAGTCCGGCATCCTAGATAGCTAGCGCGCTTTTACTTTCTTGAAGTCGCTCTTCGCTTTCTTGAGTCGCTTTTTGTACCCCTTGAGCATCTCGACTAGCGGATACATTTTCTTGGACTCCTTGATCAGCCGTTCAAGTTCCTGAATCGACGTGTCCAGCTCCCTCAACACCCTCCTACCAGCCTCCGTCTTCCGAAGCTCTTTTTCCTTGGCGAGTTCCTCGGTCAAAGCCAACGTGATTGAATCGCCCTGCTCGAGTAGGAGCCTCAGCGATTCTTTCGAAATGGGAGTGTCGAGGGCGCCGCCGTTGTAATCGGCGACGATGCGTTTCCATTCTTCCAGTGTTGATTGTCGGTCGTCATCAAGCGCAGGATGGGTGGTGTTAGGGTACCAACGCATCTTCACCTGTTGGTCTGTCTTCCCATTCCCCAAAATGAGCCGTATCATGTCAGACTTGAAGTTGTCCGTTTTATTCCATGAAGTATGGTCGCAGCGATGCAGGTAGATGATCCCGCGGATACTGCTACCATCCCTCCTCACCTGGCTGCCCGACTGTCAGTTAGTCCCGTAGAGGCTTGTAGTCGAGATTAGGGGAGGGGGCAACTAACTCAATCGCAGACTTGATGACCCTTAGAGTCTGACTGTGGCCCTCTACAATACTGGTCGTAACACCGGACGGTGGCTGCGCCGACCCGAGCGACGTGGCCGGCCCGAACTGCTGCAAGCCTCTCAAAACGATAGATTTTCCATCAGGGTATGTTATCGTCCTCTCGTTAGAGCCGGTTTTGACTTCCTGAGTTACTTCTTTGAAAAACTGTAGAAGTGCCGCCGTCGTCGTCAGTGGTTGGTCGCTTCAACAGCCGGAGTAAAAGGAAGCACTCCAACAGCGCACTCATGGCAACTAGTAGTACCTAAGGACTTACCTGAGTCTGACCACCACTAAATCTCTCGATTATCCTAGTGGTTATTGTATTTGGTCGCCATTATTAGCCGAATGAGCGCCACAAAAGCAGTGGCAACACATAACTCGACCTACAAAATTGTCCCAACGCCTGGGCTTGAGCCCGGTTGCGCTGCGTCCATGGTTTGCGCGTAGTCCATAACTACCTAGGTACTTGGGGTTGTTTTTCACAGACTGAGTATGAGCAGTTCGGGAATGGGGAGCTAGGGGCGGCGGGTTGCTGGGGCCAGTTGAACGATAACTTGGGCCGACTACCCAAGTAAGGTGAGGTAGGTAGTTAAGGTAGCAAGCAACGGACACAAATCCACGCGAATTTTTCAGAACCGGCAACAGATGTCGATTTGGAATCGCTGCAACGGAAAGCACCCCGTCATTTTGTTCGAGGCAGGCACGATTGCCTGAGGCACACCCCTTCCGATCATCGCCCGTCTTCCCGGTCGAATCAAATGGCCATCCTCGAAGCCTCATCATGCATACCCCGCTCCGAACTGCGCGGCCGGACGGAATCGCAGGAGGCACCGTGGCACCTGCCTGGATATCCAAAGCTGGGCCAACTCAATCAACACTGTAGACGACTTCAACCCGTCAACTACCGGTAATTATGGAAGAACACGACTGGCATAGTAATTTCCAAGAACGGCTGGAAGAATGGGAGACGGACTTGCCGGTGGGTTCCTTCGAGCGTCTGTTTTGCGAGTCATTGAGAGCCCAGACAGGAGTCATAGCTCCGAACGGACCTGGCAAGAAACGGGACAGGGTACTCCAGGGTGATAGGCCGCCGACGTTGTTGCCACCTCTCGAGGAGCGAGGCTGGGGACGGGTGGCAGCATTTGAAGTTGGGCAATATTCTGGCACCAAAGGACTCAAAAACTTCGTCACCTACGACTCGAATAGGTTGGGTGAGCCCTGTAGCCCGAAAGACCTCTTGGATTGGTGGTCCAGCAGAAGATACCATGACGATCGCACCGACACAGATACTGCAGGTAGAGTCATCATCCTCGAAGACCTCGGGCGCGCGTGGATCGATGCCCTCTGCGACATATTCCCACGCATTCCTTTCGACTTTTTTGCTCGCCACTGGGCAAATCCTACCCTACACAACCGTGGCGCGGCCCGCCCACCATTGGCACAAGACCCGCGATACCACTGTGTACTGTCGTACACCCAGCTTCACGACGCCAAACTTTCAAATCCTAGCGAAAGTATGTCTTCGACCCTCTACAAAACATCATCATCCTTGGACACTGACACTCGTCGCTAGCTCCCGAATTTCACCGCCTGGCCGGATCCGCTTACAGAACTATCTCATTCGGCCAAGACGAGCCCAAGGACGACCGCCCGGATGGGTACGATACAAGCAGTTCGGGGGGGCGGAAATCTCGACAACCTGAAGAAGATAGGATGGCGCCTCAACCGGCCGTGAGCCAGCAGCTAGTTAGCTTTTGGGGAGCGGAACCAGCTAGCTCTGGGAAACCCTGGGAAGGTGGGTGCGTTGGGACGAAGTAGCCTAACTACCTACTGGATAAGGTTCGTTGGGATTCCTGCTAACAGAAGACATAGCTGTGATACTGGTAGACCCCCCACTCGACAGCGATATCAACCGGGCAATATACTTTGAGAACTGGGAGACTGAAAATGACGGTTCCGGGACAAAGGCTCGAACCCGCTGGAGGAACTGGGAACGGTACACACCAGCGAAAGCGTCAATTCCGACCCTCCCAAAACTTACGCAGAGTGTGGGGGGAAAGCCGAAGCGACTGAAAGGGGTATCCATGTTTGACGATATTGTGAGCCTCCTGGGGGAGAGCTTGACACCCCTAGGAGAGAAACATACCCTTCGCGAGACCGAACCATCATTTGGCTACTTCGAGACCTTGGCCGGGGAAGTAGAAGTCGGGGATGTAGGAAGGCTCTGCTGCCATATGGTCATGGCCAAGACAGCCGTGGAGATGCAACAAATGTTTGGCGACGCCTACCGCCTCAAGCTCGTGTCGGCACTCGAGCTCGATCTGCGAGATATTGCCGCCTTCAACTTCAAAGATTTCGATCACCGCGCCTGGAATCTCAAGTGGGAGGGGCGTCGATTCACACGGCTGTGGAAGAAGCGTGAGGAGCTGGAGCTTCTGCGGTACAGGCTAAAACTCAACATCAGAACCGTTGAGAATATCTTGAACTCGGGTGACTTTTATCCGCGCTCAGTAAGGACTATTATATCGTACTTGTTTGAGGGAAATTGGAAGATACTAATTTGGAACTAGATCGTTAGCACTAGACATGAGATCGACTCGAATCGGCGCCGGAGGGAACTTGAACTCACCCAGGAACGCCAGAGGGAACTTGAACTCAACTGGGAACGCCAGGCGGAACTTGAACTGACGGAATGGAAAAACCTGGAACTAACGGCAGACTACGCCGATGAGATGATCAGGAGGACAACGGAGAGCTACCTCCAGACAGTCGCTGCGTGTCAAGCATCGGCTGCAACCGCCCAGGCAAATTTGTGCGTATCCGAGCCGCCCACACACATATCCCAACCGAGGTTGGAGAGAGACTTACAACTAACACGGTAACCAGCGTCGGCCAAATTACCAAGTTCGTACCAACGGGCTTCCGTCGGACTCTCGGCTTGAACTCACCTGCTTTCGTCTAGAATGGCATCGGTTTTCGTTCCTGTCAGCCTCATCGCTGCCATCTTGTACGTTTATGCATTGCTTTTTGTCACCGCCCGCCTAAGAAAGTTACACATTCAGCGCCACTACCTACAGCACAAGCTAATTCGATGACCAGTTCCATGGGGGGCAATTTTGCAGCTGGTAGCGAGCTCTTTTGGTGAGTGCTTTTTTTTTTTCAACGTCATATCAGGAATTCGTAACTACGGCTGCAAGATATGAGATGCTTGCTTACATTGATAATTTCATTGCCAAGGATCTTCTGGGCAGTTTCGATGCCCGTCGCGGTCGGGTTGATTGCGTGGATGTTTGGGAAAGACATGTGGGGGATGGCGAAGGAATTTATCATCGAAACCGGTCGGTCTTTTCGGGTTTGGTTTGACACCAATGTCCGGAAGAAACCGAAGGCACCCAAGGTTGAGAACGTTGGCTTCGGAATGGCCTGAGTCTTTTGTCCTCGGTGCTACTCCTGGATACAGTAGGGAGGGAGGGGTTTAGGTGCCACAGGTCTGCGTTTCACGTCACAGTATTATTGTAGCTATGTACCCAACAGCGAAAGGGTTGTGAGGTAAGGTACCTTGGTGCATCGCCGTTTGTTTCTTCCCTCATCCAACCTTTCTCGGTTTATTTTACGGCCGGAACCGGGTCGCCTCCTGGGAGGTACCTGACGGACCAACCTACCCCATTTCCCCCTACTAGGACTACTAGCTCGAGCTACAACAACGAGCGCAATCCTCGAACATCGTTAACACCCTCACCGCCCCAGCAAGCAAGCTAGCATTCACAATCAAACTTACACGTTGAAAGGAACGAAAAGTTGTCACAGAGCGCCAACAAGCAGGCGTTGTATAAAATGCTCGTCAGGCCTCTCACGTATAAAGAAACTAGTAGTAAATGTACGTACCTCCTTCCACAGACATCGACCTCTGGGTTATTGTGTTTAGTGACATGATGTTCGCGAGGGGGGTTGCTAGGTGCCGGCCCTCGCTTCTTGTCTTCGAGGCTCATGACAGGCGCAAGGAATGGCCCCTTTCCGTGCTCGCCGTTACTCAGCTTCCGCGAAGAGAATACCTACGCAGATCGGTACCCTACTGGGTCTACTGGGGTTCATACATAGATCAACAAGGGGTCTAGATGTTTGCGCGTTGGAAAAAAGATGCTGAGAAACTTGCTCAACGCCCCAGGCTGAATACGGGCGTAACCCAACAAAGCAATTTCCAAGAGTGAGCGTTAACAACGGAATAATTCCACATTGTTTATCCATCGTCTAGCTTTGACGGGATAAAACGCCTCCCTGGATCGCGGGCGTCCATTTCCGGTAAGTCGAGGGCGAATACGGTGCATGCTAACCTCCATCATACGCCGGCATGATTTAAACCTACGATGTATTACTAGGTAGTATTTATGTACCGAACTACCACAATGCTATAAACCAAACCATGCTCCCCCCAAAAGAATGGATGCCAAACAACCACCGTTTCAAAACGCCACCCTCTCACTCGACACCGTGATCTTCCCCCTCTAACCCGATCACACCTAATTGACCTCCCACCTCTAACCCAACCGACCACAAGACCGACGGACCACACCAATAAACCACAACCGCCCACCAAGGATGCTCCCCTCTACCCTTTAAAAAAGCACACCCAACCCCCCATCTCCAAACTCCACCCCCTTGTTCCCATCCCACCTCACAACTGCGAAGAATACCTCAACTTGGACAGCACCTCCCTCCTCCCCGACCCCGACCCCGACCCCGACCCGGACCCCGCGCCATGCTGCCCCGCCGCCCCAGCCGCATATGGGTCCGCATCACTCTGCACGCCCTCCGAAGTGTGCCCCCCACCATCACTGTCCACCGTCGGCGTGCCCAGCACACCACCACCACTAGCAGTATACGCGTCTCCAGACGGGCTGCTGCTCGTCCCGTCCTCCTCTTCGGCCGCGGTGGTGGTGGGGGTGGCGGTGGTGGTGTTGGCAGCTTCGTCGTCGTCATCGCCTGCGGCTTCGGCGGGGGTCTGCTCGGAGGACTCCCCAGTCTGCAGCGCCGCCGGCCACAGCGACAGGCCGCCGACAAAGGGTCGGAACTCCTCTCGGGCATAGAACTCCGCGGCCGGTTTGCCATCACGCATGTAGCTCTGACTTTTGGCATTGCGCCTCAGGCGCGGCGGCTGCACGCCAGCGGGACTGACAGCCCCGGTGCCACGGACCCAGCCCCTGGCGCGGGCCGAGCGGACCCTGAGCTCGAGCCGCTCGTCGTCGTCCGACTGGTCGTCCTCGGGGTCCGGGAAAAAGGGCTTCTTGTTATGCCTGGCAGCGACGAGCTGGATGCTGGCGCCAGACCCGCGGCGCCGGCCGAACGTGACGCCATCCGAGGGCGTGCCCTCGCCGGAGCTGGGGGGCTGGACGACACAGACCCCGCCGGACGACGGGCTCAGCTCGCCGAGCGTGGTGAGGCCGCCGGGGCTGGCGCCGGCCGGGGGATGCCGGAAGGGCATGGGTTGGTGCACGCCCATGGCGCGGCGGAGGTTGACCTGGCTCTGGCTGAAGACGACGCGGGCGCGCAGGGCGTGGACGGCCTGGTCCAGGGCGAGTTCGATGGCGAGGCGGTCGCGGATGCGGCTCAGCTTGGGCCAGGTGGCACGCTCGCCGGTCAGGCAGTTGCGGAGCATGAAGTCGGACGTGGGGTTCTTGAGCATGAGCGGGAGGTCGCTCAGCGCGATCTCTGGGAGGATGTTGATGTCGCCCGAGTACTTCTGGCTCACGACAGAGAGAAGTTTGGTGAGAAGGTTGGGGAAGACACCCATCTCGGCGAGGAAATGCATGCGATGCAGCCCCTCCTCCTTGGCAAGGGACGTCACGTTGTAAATCCACTGCCGGCGGTCCGGAGCCGCTCTGCTCTGTGTCAGCTGCCCCGGGACGACGTGCTCATCCTTTGGGAGGAAGGGAACGACGTGCGGGTTGACCTGCGAGACGATGAAGTGGTTCACGTTGAACATCTCGGCGAGGCGCGTCATCGGGAGGTCGTTGTCGACAGAACCGTCGATGAACTGTTGCGGCGTAGGCGTCCAGGGGGAATGCTCCCCGCTCTCCGGATGCTTCATCAGTAAGGGGTGGCCCTGGAAGACCATGGGGACGGAGCAGGAGGCGGCGACAGCCGACCAGATCAACACGTTGGGTGCGGTGATGTAGTTGAGAAGCCGCGGGACGTCGTAAATGGAAGCAGACGACACGCAGATGTTGCAAATCCGGCGCGTTCGGTTATAAGCCTCCTTGAAGGTCACCTCGCCGAGCCATGCTCGCATCACTCTGGTCAGGTTCGAGATGTCGGACCAGCTACCCTTGGTCAGGAGGTTACGGAGATGATCCGAGAAGGATTCGTCCTTTCCCTCGAACACGCCCAGGTCGCCGAACGGAAATGATCCGATCAGCTCGGGCACCTCCTCGTCCTTGCGTGTGCATAGAACTGCGCAGACGATGGACCCCGCAGATGCGCCCGAGATGATGCGCGGGAGCAACCGTTCGCGGTAAAGGGTTTTGAGGACGCCAATATGCGCCATCCCAAATGTGGCGCCGCCGCTCAAGAGCAAAGCGCTCCGGCCAAAGCTCTGTCTGGCGTAGACCATCCCCTCCAACAGTTCTCTTGGGTCCCTGTCAAACCCAGAGGCGGTTTTCTCGACCAGCGCATCAATGGTCTCAAGGGCCGAGTCGACATACCGCTCGATCAAAACCTTGGTCCCGATGTAGGAGTGGCGGTAGAGTTCCATATTCCCCATGCCGCCAGTGTCGCGCGACAATTCGGTCCTGATGAGATACATCATGGTGCTGATATCGCAGTTGGTCCGGGCGGTGTCGAGGGCGTCTAGTTTGGCCTGGATCAACTCGGGGTGGTAGTCGGACTCGGTGCTCGTGTCATCCAGTTTCCATTCGTCGTTACCCTCGAGTTGGTCAAGCTCAGCGGCGGCTTCTTCCCAGTCCTTCAACGTGCGGGCCTGGAGTCAACTTGTCAGCGGTTGGCTAGAGGGGTGAACGGGCTATCCATGTGTTGCTCACCTCTCCCATGCGCGCCGCGAGTATCTGTTTCCGCTCCTCCTTCCACCTCTTCTCCTCGCGGTCCGACGCGGTCAGGCCATCTCGCAATGAGAGAGCGAGATTGCTGGCTGTCTGGATGAGCCGCGTCACCTGGAACAGACCATGGCCGCGGGTCTGCCTTCTCCTCCCGATCTTGACATTTTGGAGAGGTGGGACATCGGCTGGTGTGCGGGGCGACCCATGGACGAGGAGGTCGGGCATAACGAACGATAGTCATGAGGGAGCGGGGGAGTGATAGCCCTCCTCCTATGCTGCCGAGTTACCCAAGTCGCAAAAGTTGTTGGAGGCTGCGAGAGAGGATTCGAGACGTCGGGGTCTTTTCGGGGTGAGGGGAGGGCTCGGCCAGAACTGGGGAGCCGCGGTTCTCTATCGCGTATCGTTCTTTCGCATGCGAGCAAGCGTGTCGGATTGGAGGTTGGCAGCCAATCCGTTTTGGTGCGCTGTTCAGAACTTGACTTCGGCTGGATTGGACAGTGGAAAGAAGAGGAAAGGACGACAGAGGAACGGATGAAACTTGGGAATTCCCGACTCCTTCTGACTTGGTGTCCTGATCAGCAACCCACCTCAAAAAAGGCCACCTGACGAAATCAAGCCGCAGTGACCCCAACCGAAGTGGGAAATGGGGAGCGTGGGGCACCCCACCATGGATCTCGGAGCGGTGACAGGCACAAAGAAATCGTGGGGAAGGAGGAGTGCCGGGTGCCCCTGATTGGTAACTTGGCGGCAGCATTTGGTGGGGGAGAGGAACCCGGGGTTCAGCGGGTCAGCATCACCGCCCAATGACAGAGAGCCTGTTACAACTGCAGGTTGCAGCATCGGAGCTTTTGCAGCGGCGACCTGGGAGACTACGAGTCATGGGCGAAAGATCTTGCCTGCTCGGTTTACCAGATTGTCAAGGAATGCTGACCTTCAAGCCCCTGGATGATTTTGAAGGATGAAGGAGCGCCACAACGCCACCGTTGAACAGACGCAAAATAGTCTTCAAGGGCCCTCTGTCAGCGCGCAGGCCGACCCGTCAATGGGTGAACTGCAAGCCATTTGCGTCATGAAACGAAGTCACGGCACTCAGAGAGGACCGCCATGATGTCGCGAGTGACTTGAGAGACCGAATCCACGAGAATCTAGTCGAAGGATATGCCTCTGATCTGGCAGGATCCTTTGGTGTGCTGAATCGGGTGTGATGCTCCGGCTCTCAAGAGATTTCAGTCGTTTCCGAATCTCCTTCGTCCGAAATATCACCTAACAGGTTGCGATTTCCGGGCACCTAGGTAAGGGATCAGCCATCCTCCGGCTCGTAACTGACACGATCTCAAAAAGCCATCGAGATCCACGGCACACAAAATCGTCTTTTAGCACCGACCTGACCTTGACCGATTTCATGATTTCCGACACCGGAACTGTTGTCCTGGCGGGCCACACCGCAAAGGGTTAGCTTGTTAGTGTAGGAAGAATAAGGTAGTATGGAACGTGGGAGTCAGGGAAAACGGAGAAAAGTGAACTTGAATGCAATGAGCATAGGGGATGCCGTGTTGGGCCGAGATAGAGAATGGGGAAGCCGCAAGATGCAACCCATAAAACTGCGAGAGTCGCGGAGGCCGAAAAAGGATGCAATCGAGCGAGTTTCGCATGGTACGGCTGGTGATTGGTTGGCCGGCGGCTCAGGGTCCCACCAGCCTGCGCACGCCGCCAAGAGTTGGAAGGCTCGAGCAACCTCTGCTGGCAACCACCAATGAATTTTTGAGGGCATACGCGTCCCTTCCTTAATCGTGACCCTTCACATGCGTCTCACGATCCTGCGGTGACGGTTTGCTCGCCGCCTTCGGGCAGCAATTCGTTCTTAAATACCTGGTAGGAAGGAACAAATACGGTTGCAAATATGGCTACAGATCTAGATCTTGAATATCCGCCGCTGACCATGCAACCCATGCTCCCGACACCGAGTTTAACCTTTACCGTGCCGAGTCTTCACGACGGGCTCCCAATTAATTGTCGCATATACCATCCGCGCTCGCTGGCCGCTCTGACCGATGCCCCAACCTGGCGGAAGCATGCTGCCATCATAGCACATCCGTACGCGCCCCTCGGCGGCTGCTACGACGATCCTATTGTCGATATCGTGGCCGGGACTCTACTACACTTGGGCTTCCTCGTTGGCACCTTCAATTTCAGGTTCGGGCCTTTCCTTACCTCGCAATGTTTGCCAGATCGCCATCGTACAGCTGTCCGCTGATACCCGCACCGTTAGAGGCGCTCATGGCTCTGCTGGGAGGACGTCGTGGACGGCCAAGGCGGAGCAGGCTGACTACATGTCGGTCGTCGGGTTTGTGTCCCACTACGTGCACTTCCTAGACCCCTTCAGAGGGGATGCGCAGGGCAGATTTGGGGGTATGGGCCAACATGATCGAGGATCAAGTGCGGACGGAGAGGTGACATCACCGATCCACATCCGACCGCCAACGCCAACACCGCCAGAGCCGCCCTCCCAACCAACAGGACCGATTCTTTTGCTCGGGGGCTATTCGTATGGCGCCATGGTCACATCCCAGCTCCCGCCCCTCGAAACGGTACTCGGCTTGTTCACCGCCCCAGAGTGCGGCACATCCGCCGCCGAGATCCGACTCCGCGCACAGCATTTGGCAGAGATGCAAAATACTGTGCTGGCTAGTGCGAGGGAAGCCGCCGCCGACCATCTCAGGCCGAGGTCTCCGCGGAAGCATGTTGGTTTGCGGGTCGGTGGGGATGAGGAAAGTCGCAGGAGCCAGGAGCCGCGTCGTTCTCGGTCGACAGAGTTTGAGGATGCCATACGGCATGGCGTCGCTGAACTCATGGCCAGGACCAAAAAGGGGCATAGGCGGTCGCATAGCGGGCGCAGCCACACACCACAAGATTCAGATGGAGACTCCGAACGTGTTCGAGCCCCCGATCATCTACCCCCGCTAGCTGGCCGAACCACACTTAGGCCAGCGTACCTGCTCGTTTCGCCGTTGCAGGGTATCGTTACGAATCTGGCAACGATGTCTCTTCCACCGTTACCGAGCATGTCTGGGGCGTGGGCACGATTCTCGGCGAGGGGCAAGCACGGGGCCGCCCACTCTGACCCTTTAGAGTCCGATGTCCACGATGGTGCAATTCCGGCCGAGGTAGAAGATAAGCTGGTGCATAACGCCACTCTGGCCGTCTACGGCGACCGCGATGGCTTCGTGCCTGTCCGGAAATTGCGGGACTGGGCATCTCGGCTAGAGGCTATCCCGGACTCCAAATTCCGAGCCCACGAGGTCTCGAGTGCGAACCATTTCTGGGCACAGGGCAATGTGGCCTCAACTTTGCGGGACGCTGTAGGCACATTTGGGACATCGCTTTTAGACGGCAAACTTAGTTAAATACAGTACTGGAAGCAGGTAACCTTCCTAGCTAGCGTTCCCTGCTGCACCACGCGCTCCGTCCAAAATACCCCACCGAACCTTGATGATTTGGAACCACGAAGGCGTCTCTAAACCAGGTCGTGGGGGGTGAGAGAGGGGGGGGGGGGGGGGGGGGGGAGGTAAAACGATCCTATGCTCAGTACCCTTCTCGAGCACCTCTACGAGAAACCTGACCAGTATCAGGATAAGATGGTCGTCTTTCTTACCGACGAATTCGGTATCCCTTTGACGACCTCTACCATGAGTAGAGCTCGCAAGTCGGTGGGCTGGTCTAGCTTGCCTGGCTACATCGTGACCAGAGGTATCAGATCCTGCCTGCATATGCGCAAAACGGCGTCGTCCTTTAACGCGTGTTTCAGGGGTTAATGGACGGCGCGGTCTTCGAGGATTTAATCCAGCAGCTACTCTGTTATTACGGCAGACGGCAGGAGCCGAAGTCGGTCCTAATAATGGGTAATGCGTCGTTCCATTATTTTACCAACATCAAGTAGCTCTGCATAGGGAGGAGGCGGTCAGAGAAGCTCAGCACTGCAGTTATTCCCAAGGCCTGGGAAATTGAGCAGGGACAGAGACATAACATCCTTCAGTCAATCAAGCAGTTGCCGCAGTGCTCTCTATCATCCTCTGCAAGTGTCCCTAACTAAACGCGATGCCGTGGATTTATGGCTGTTGGACTTCTAACATTTTACCTCCCATGTAAATTGTCCGACCCTACGGATGCGTCTTACGTTTTTCGGCTCCAGAAATACTGAAGCGGAGCTAACGGTCTCACAATAAAATCGACACGATCCTACCTACCACGAACTCAACAACTCGAGCAGCGCAGTCGTCCCAAAGAGAAAAGAAAGGGAGGCGCAGGCTTCTGATGGGTCATTGCGGACAGGCATACCAAATAAGAGAATGCCGCCGTCTGGACGGATGGGGCCAAAGACTGCATGGGAGATATGGAGAGTTCCAACGTCACTGCGAGTCAAGTGCTCTCAAGTATGGTGCAAGTGAGGCGAAGGTCTTGGGTTGGTCGTTCTTGCGATAACCATCTGCTCAGCGAGGTTGAAGTATGGACCTTTGAGTTGAGGAGGGCACGTGATCATGCCGCAGAAGGGGAGACAGAAAAACAAACTAGGAAAAATGTGAAAGAAAAAACTCCGTCAAAACCTAGCCTTCCGGTTTACGTCGGCCCCCTTTTGCAGTAGCAGGGCTACAATCTCTTCATACCCTCGCCGGCTGGCAAAATGGAGGGCTGTGAAGCCGTTGCTGTCTGCTCCGTCCACATCAACACCCATGCCCAAGTATCTGCGCACGATATCCGTATGGCCTGCCCATACATGGGCCCGTAGAAGCTCCTCATTCGACGACCCGGCCTGTTCCAGTTGGGTGATAGTCTCTAACATGTTCTCGTCGTCTTTGAATGGGGGTGGGGGCATCGACCTTGAATCCCTCGACGGGGAAACCTCCCGCGAAAAGGCGAGGCTGACCGGAGCGATGAGAGAGTCGTGTTTCGAAGCGATCGTCAACGTAGCCCCTGTGTCTTCGAAGTTGACGCCAAGTTCAACCTGTCCCTGGCGGAAGATATCCCGCACTTTGTCAAGTTGAAGAGGCGCGTGCCGTTCTACAAGAGTCAACAGCATATCGGCTGTTTTAAGTTGACCCTCATTGAGACGGCGAATGAGAAGTTCTGCTGTTTTCCGTACTGAGTCTGGTTGCAGCCCGCTTTGCCCAAGAGCCCAGCTAAGTGTTTTTTCGGCCAGCTGGATTATTGGGAGTGACAGGTCGGCCAAGGCAAACTCTGGGAGTGAAAAGCTTGAGTCAAGTATCTCTCCAAATAACAGGAAGGACGCCGTATCTCTAAAGACCTCGCCGTTGCTTTTCAAGTAGCAGGGGTGGAACCTTTTAGGGTCGCACGCATCCTCGGACATACCAAGTAATGCGTAGATCTTGTCCCGCGGCATGCACGCCTGACTTTTCGCGAACTTGTTAAGGAGGAACTGAAGATACCGTTTCGAAGACCACCACGTATTCTGGCGAACTCGCGGCATGATATCGAGGACTGCCCGAGTGTGTTCGTTGATATCCAGTCCCATGAATGAGGGTATAAGGGCAAATGTCCGTGCCGGACACGACCTCGACCCGCACATAATCCGAGCTGTTCGAGCGTTGGCGACTTCTTGGAGAACCCAGACCCTTGTGAACCACGGTCTGGCGAGAAGATTTGCAAGAGCTTGGGTCGTTTTTGATTGAGTTGGCGGTCCTAGGCCCAATAGCCGCTGGTCGAAAAACCGACGGCAGAGACTCCTCCAATCCTCGGTACTGCTTAGAGCCTGGGCCTCTATTGCTTTAGCGTCAATGCAGCTGATAGATTTGAGAAGAGAGTCGATATCTTCGTTACTCAGACCCAGCCAGATAAGTACTTCCTCAGCACCCTTATATACGTTGCCCATCTGGCTGACCTGATGACCCTTCTCCGCTTTATCTTCTTGATTGATGCAAATAGCGTCAACCCAGAGCGTCACGTCACGGTCGTGACACCGTATCTGTCGCAGGGCCGTATAGAGATTCTCTTTCATCTTGATATGATATCCGTCGATGAGGACACGAGGCTCCCCCCCTTGGAACCTGTGCTGAAGACCACCCCAGGTGTAGGACAGAGCCTTGTAAGCAGGGCCCCTTCCTTGGTCTGGGAACGATTCGAAGAGCTGGCAAACAACATCGTCGGGGCCCCACCCCTTCTGAATGTGTAAGAGTCGGATAGAATTCGGCCCGAGGACAAGCGGCGAGTACGGGTACGTGGTGGTAGCCATTGAGCACAGAGTTGATGGCGATGTTTGCTAGAAGGTGATCCGCAATCCAAAGGCAGAACAGGACAGTGACTGGAAAGACATGCGTGCTCTGGTGAGACGACATTACACGCTGCAGCTTGCCTCTGGGTGTCCAGTAGCACTTATCATCAAATTATTAGTAGTACTGTACAGTCTAGTATCATGTACAATGGAACACTATCGGCAATTGTGAGAGCCTTCATGTTTGCCAAAGAATCTGCCTCGGCTCGGCCACCCAAGCACTGGAACACTGCCTGGCACGAAACCAACCAATTACAGGCAAAGTCGCCCGCACCAGCTGAAACAAGCCTGTGTTGATGGACAACAGTTTTGAAACTCGGTGGCTTAGGAAGTGCATTTCGCTTCAGCCACCAACGCTATACGGATACTAGGTACCTAGGTCTCTTATCGGTTCTATATCCCCTTGCGACCTTCTGGGTCCTCAACATGTGTCGTCTGGACCATCACGCCAGATGGCTTCTGGCCCCTGCTTTGTTGGAATGGAATCAAGTGATTTGGTGCCACTCTAATGTGCCTCGACTTCTGCAGCTGTCTAAGCCTTTGAACTGCGGCAAGGCGTATTGCACTGCGGCAAGTGGAATAACTACCTCATCAGCCTCCTCGCTCGTCAAAGCCTAGTACTACCGATGAGCTTGCTTTCACAATTTGTGCTCCACAAACCATCCGCTTTGCGCTCACGAAATGCCCCTTCTCCATAATAGTGCCTCTGCATACAAGAGAGAGTCAAGTATGCCCGGAAACTAGGTAGGCCTGTATGGCAACAAAAGCTAAATTATATAATCCCTTCATACGAACCGAACAATGCCTCGCAAGGCCGATGATGAATGAAACTTCGGTATCTGCGTCTAAAGTGGATTTGTGCCGTGCTTCAAAACTTTTCCTCTCTGCATTGGGGGTGAAAGGAGATTTGCAAGCGACTGTATCCTCCAACCCCCCCGGGCCCTATGGCGAGTGGGAAAGCCCCTCACGAAGCGGTGAAAAGGGTGTCACAAGCGTCCAAACACGTATCACCCGGAAGGCGCACCATTGGCCACAAGTCCGCCTCATGGGGGCACCACCCTTTGGCAGCTGTTACTTTCAAGGGCCGTGGCGTCTCCTTGCACTCCAATCTTCCCGCAGTGCGGATTGCCGTCTGGTGCGCATTTATGGCACACTCTCCTGCCAAGGAGGTGCACGTACAACCAGCTCGCAAGCACGGCATATTTTGACTCAGTTTGTGGTATAGGAGAGGAAAACGGGGGAAAGAAACTGTCGGGTTCTCGTGTCTTGTGTCTGTGTCGTCTGTGGAAGCGCGTAGCCGGCGCACAATCAAAACCCTTCGAGATAATCCTCCCGTTCGAGGAACGGCGGCCGTCCATCTCCAAAGACGCATTCACAGCCAAGCTAAATCGGACGGGCAATATGACAGACGTCAACCGCCGTGAGGGAAAAGGCCACACATCCACCAGGTACCTAGGTTCACACTCTTATCACTGCACTACAAGTGGTCTACCATGGGATCTGTCGAAAAGCTGAGAGCCAGAATGCAAGTTGGGTACCTAAGGTAGGTAAGTAGTACCAGGCATGCGGCACTCCAGCAAACATATAGAACTCAACATCCACCCCGAATTCACTCACGCCTTCCGTAAAACAAATCCAATCTCCTCTGAAGAGGTCCGAGATAGTTTGTGAGCGCTACAGCATGACTGGTATCGTGACACGCCCCACGCTATTGCATTCATCTCCGGTATCTATGTTAGGTAGTATCTCCCCTGGTGGGTACCTACATATGGGCGCGAGTTCCTACCAGGTAGGTATATTGGCGTTTATCAAAGCCGCTTGTCCCTTCATTTACCTCGACAGATTATTATTTGTCTATGAAAGCATGCACGGGAATGACAGGCTCCTTGGTTAAAACAAACTATACGCTACATCCACCGCATAAAACGGCCGAGCAAATCCACCACCCAAATCTTAGAATTAAACCCCCTCCACACCAACCCTCACACATGCCGACTCCACGGTATCTCCAACGCGCCATCCTCCCACCCCGTCACCACCTGCACACGCTGAGACCCCACAAACCGAAAATACACAGTCCACGACTTCACTTTATACGGCCACGGATCCTTCCCAAAGAACCCATTCGTCATGCGCACCTGGCCCCAGCGCCCCTCAAAATGATTCGCCAGCACCGACAGCGTCGCCGGCTCCTCCACCCGCTTCGGCCCAAACACCACGGCCAAGATATCCACCTGCCCGCTGGCGCCCGCCCGCCACGGCCTTTCCAACACGCCATGAAAATACCGCTGCCCGCCCGCCCGCAGGCCCGCCCGCTCTTGCTGCTGCTGCTGCCCCGTCATGTGGCGGTCGATGCGGATGATGCGGGAGGCGGGGCCCGCGTCCTCGGATACCAGCAAGAGGCGGGCGTCGGTTTGCGGGAGGTCGTCGTCGAAGCGGTAGAGGATGGTCAGGACCTTGACTTTGCCGGGCGCGGGGTCCGGGCCGAGGGTGGCGTTGAGGGTGCGCAGGTCGAGGGCGAGGCGGTCGGTGTCGCCGACGAGTTTTTGGATTTCGGGGGTCACGACTACGCCGCCGAAGGTCGCGCCGAGGATTTGGATGGCGTTGGGCCGTGGCGCGGCGATGGATTCTTCGTAGGAGGGGATGGGCTCGAGGAAGGTGAGCTGTTCTTTGTTGGTGCTGGTGTTGGTGCCCGTGGTGGAGGGGGGGGATGGGTCCAGGTCTTGGAGGGTGAGCTTCGTCATTTTGGTGGGTTGGTCGGTTGGTTGCCTAGTTGAGTTGGGATTGGTTATGGGATGGGTGGATTGGCGATGCCGGATTGGAGATGTTGAATGTTGAGTTGGTAGTGAGTTCGCCAAGTTGTGATGGTCAAAGTAATGGAATGAAGTTGTGAAGTTGAGATGACTCAAGTGAGACGACGAAGCTGACGTTCCTCGAATTGATAAGTTGGCGCGTGACGACGGCGTGGCCTGCAGGCGGGGGGGGGCGCAGCTAACCGGTTGTTATTGGGCCAGTACTCCGCCGAGCGGTCCGGAGGAGCCGTTAGTCGCCGGTTCATTGGATGCGGAGGTATTGACGTTGTGTTCATCCAAAGTCGGAGTCCAAAGACTCCAAATTGGGGTCGTTGGGGTTTTATCGACGAGGCGGAGAATGGGTTTCATTGATCCCATTCAACCATGAGTTGAAGATCTAAGGTTCCAAGTGCCCAGGTATCAACCTTTCTCGCTCTGTTCACAATGGCATTTTTCTTCGTGCTTGTCTTGGTTGTGTCGATCCTAGCGGGAACAATCGCCCGTCGACATATCCGGTCTCCGCCCTCACCGGCCTCCGAACGGGTAGGCAGTGCCGATTCAAAAGCTCTCCGTGCGAAAGATGAACCAGGTGAGAAAGGCAATGCCCTCGGTCATGACTCCGCCATCGAGACCCTCCCCGACTTCGACTGGAGGACCACACCGCCACTGAAACTGAGACCCTTCAAACCAACCTACAACATCACCATGGGTAGGTAGTCACCTCATTTAAAATAATAGCGCCAAGATATTAACACGCTTACCACCCCTAGCCCTCCAAACCAGCCGCCCCTCCGACCTCATCCTCATCGACAAAAACTACCTCGAGCGTGTCATCCGCCGCCGCACCCTCATCGCCGACTACAAATCCGCCGTCTTCGGCGCAGCCCCATCCGGCCACGCCCCCGTCCGCGAACTCTACACCTACCTCCTAGGCACCTACCTACCAGCACGATACCCAACCATGTTCCACCTCTCCCACTCACCCACATCCTACTCCTCCCCGTCCCCGCAAACCCTCTTCCACAACCGCGCCACCGGCCGCAGCTCACCACTCTCCCCACCACCATCCACCGCAGCCGAGATGCTGCAAATCCTGGGCGAGACGGTCGAGGATGATCTGTTCCTGCTGCTGCCAGACCGGGACACAGACAAGCCCGAGGGGGAGGGCGGTGCACACCGCGCGGTGGCGTTCGTGTGCTGCCACCCGGCGGGGTTTGATCCGTCCGAGAAGCTGGGCAAAGTGCTGGCCGAGATCCATGGGCCGGTGCCGGGGTATGAGAAGATTGGGGCGAGTATGGAGAGGTATTTTGGGCGTTTGGAGGTGGGGAGGTGTGTGAAGAGGGTTAATGTGCGTTTTCCTCCCTTTTTTCTATTATTGTTATCGGTTGGGTTTGCTCCTTTTTTGTTACCCCTATTTTGCTAACGGGTGGTTTGTGCAGTGGTCAGTCCAGGCCCATTCGCGGCTCTATGCGCCGAGCGGGAATCATGTGTACGCGGGCGAGGATATTGAGGAGGAAGCGGGGATTGATGTTGACAAGGCGAGATTCCGAGTTGAGCTGCAGGCCTTGACGCGGTTGCCTGAGACGCGGGCCGTCTTGTTCAGCTTCAAAACGTACATGTACTCGCTGGATGAGATCAGGCGCGAGGGACTCGGGCCGGAGTTAGCGGACGCCATCGAGGGTTTGAAGGCGGGCAATGCGCCGGGCATGTGGGTGTATAAGGGGGGTGTGAGATGGGGGAACGCTGCGTGTGAGTATTTGAGGGCGGATGGAGGATGAGGTCAAATGTGAATTACATGGTTATTGGTCAGGGTGACATCGGTATTTGTTTTGACATTGACGCTTTTTTCGGTGCGGATGGCCCGGGGGAGTTGAAACCGACATATTCTCGTTTTCGGAGGTAAAAAGAAAACAACAAAAGAAGGATTATGTTGATAAACGAACATGCTGAGAGTACTTCGTATCTCCGAGTTATTTTCACGTTTTTCAACATTATTAGCGTTTGTTGGATGGAAGTGACGGGCTGAACTTGGCCCTTGTGTCGAACATCAAGAACTTCGAGGTTGCTTCCACTAACATGTCGTGTAGATTACTCTTCCAGGGAATTATTGTAACTCCCTAGGTACTATGTACCTAACAAGATATTTTGGAATCCGTAAAGACGGATTACAGTGACGGCCGGTGGACGGTTTAAGGTCAATATCAACCCCAAAGAAAACCTCAAAATGCAAGCTTAGTAGGTACGTACAGCATGGCAAGTCCAAATGCCCTTCCAACTCCGATTCGTAACTCCGGCAGCTGGAGGCTCAACCTTAACCCTGCCCTGCGGTGCCGCGTGTCGGACCCGGTTCTCCACTCGGCTCAGCGACCCACCGGTAGCGCCGAACCCCGAGGGGCAACAATCTTCCTGTCTCAGCGTTTCTCGGATGATGCGAGGATCTGATAAGCCGATCCCCGGGCTCCGCGGTATAAGTGTGTTTCGGCCGCACATACTGTTCAACAAAACCTTGACTTGCGTTGTTGTTCTTTAAACTCAAGCCGCAAGCGTACCTTTTCTAAATAACATCCACCCTGGTTTACACCCTTGCACATTCTCAAACTATTAAGCCTTCGTGAACTCGAACTCCCGGAAAATCCGCGGATCACTCCACAAAGTTAAAACTCAAATAATATGGCTACGGCGCTTCGAAATGTTGTGGTGGTCGGTGGCTCGTATGTCGGACTGGTGCGTTGCCATGGCTCCTCGGTGTGGAATCTGAATGCCCGGTATGCGGTAACTAACATGCCACACCGCAGAGTGCAGCCAGGGAACTCGCCAACCTCCTTCCCGCAACCCACCGTGTAAGTCCCAGTCCGCCCCTCACAACACCAGTTCAACCCAACCCATCTGACGTACCCCAATAGGTCGTCCTCGTCGAACCCCACAGCCACTTTCACCACCTCTTCGCCTTTGTAAGCCACCCTTTCTGCCCTCCACGACATACTTTCCCATACTCACCCCATACCCATCCCATACCCATCCCATACATGTAGCCATCCCCCCCTCCCCTCCCAAAACCAACCTAAACTAACCACCACCACCAACCCGCAGCCCCGTTTCGCCACGACGCCCTCCCACGCCCACAAAGCCTTCATCCCCTACACCTCCACCTTCACCACCTCCCCCAATCCCACTCACCACCTCCTGCTCCACGCCCGCGCCCTCACCCTCCACCCCCACAGCCTAACCCTCGACCGCGCATGGCACGGCTCCCATACCCTCCCCTTCGACTACCTCATCGTAGCCACCGGCACACACCTCTCCCCACCAGGCACCATGCCGACCGACGACAAGGTCTCTTCGGTGGAGTTTCTGAGGCGGTATCAGAAGGGGGTTGAGGCGGCGCGGGAGGTGGTAATTGTAGGCGGGGGTGCCGTGGGCGTGCAGATGGCGTGTGATGTGAAGGAGGGGTTTCCGGGGAAGAGGGTGGTGCTGGTGCATTCGCGGGAGAGGTTGATGAAGGGGTATCATGGGAAGTTGAGTGCGTTGGTGAGGGGGAGGTTTGAGGAGTTGGGGGTGGAGGTTGTTAGCGGGAGTAGGGCGGTCGTGCCGGAGGGGGGGTGGCCGTCGGTCTTTGGGGGAGGTGGTGATGGGGAGAAGGTGGAGGTAGGGCTGCAGGATGGGCGGGTGGTGACGGGGGATTTGGTGATTCCTGCGACGGGGCAGACGCCGAATACGGGGTTTGTGGCGGGTTTGGAGGGGGCGGATGAGCTGGGGAGTGTGGTTAACCCGCAGAATGAGTTTGTACGCGTGCGGCCGACGATGCAGTTCGCGGATGGGCGGTATCCGCACCTCTTTGCGGTGGGGGATATTGCGGACTCCGGCGCGCACAAGGCCGCGAAGCCGGGCATGGTGCAGGCGGCGGTGGCGGCGAAGAATATCGCGAGCATGGTGGCTGGACGTGAGGCGGCCGAGGAGATGAGCCTGACGCCCGCGGGGATCCATCTGACGTTGGGGCTGGTGAGTGACTGACTCCTCTTTTGTTGTCTTGTTCGGAGCTATGCTAACCGGGCTGTTTTCTTGCCACAGACGCGCAACGTTATCTTCCGGAACCCCAACATTGCCGCCGGGGAGACTGAGCCGTACATAGAGCTCAAGGATGAGTAAGTGGCCCCTAGCCGATCTAGTTGTTTCGTGGGTCAGCTAATAGAACTCGAAATAGCGGCCGCGAGGATATGAACATCGAAAGGGTCTGGACGATTCGAGGCGTCACGGCCAAGAGTCCACAGGATTATCACCTGTGATTTAGTCCTTGTGGGCGGGGATTGGGTATTGACATTAGGTACCTAGGTAGATTCAGATAGGTTCAGTCCGAGTGTGTGGGTTGAGGTACGATAGAGGTCCTTACCTCATGTACCTAGGTAATCAAAGGCGCGGTTTTGTCATTGCCAGTTTTGGTAACCACTCTAAGATATCCTAATAATAAGGATTCGGCGTTTTCTCCAAGTCCAAGCAAGCTCTCACACGCACAATGGCTTTTATACATCGGCCTACGCCGTAACTGAGATGGCACTGGTATCAGCACGGGCTATATGACAACGATATAGCTTTTACTGTACACCTCGGTACCTAAGGTAGGTAGGTACCTAACTTTAAGTCGGAACCACCCCTGCTTGTAGGCACCCCAACCCAAACACTTCAAACAACTACAACTTCATTAGTTCTATTCCTCTATACTTCCTTTTCGGTACACCGGATTCCTCGCTATAAATGGCCAAATATACCGAAGAGCTCTATAAGCTCCTTGACGGGTACGAAATGGCCGTCCGTTGGTTATGGTGTCTGCGGCATTACACCCATGATAGGAAGCACTCTCGGTTGGTGAACGCGCCCAATTCCAGCCTCGAGTTCCTTGTAGCCCCCTGATGTCTCGAACATGTAGCTACCCTCTGCTGGGTTGCTAGGCAGATGGCGGTGAGAACCATCAACAGGCTACCATTCCACAGTCCGTTTGTCGCCCAGTGAAGCTCGGTCAAGTCTTGCCAGGAGAATGCAGCACCGATAACACTGGCGACGAGCGCACTCTAGCGACGGTCAATACCCGGACTTACAGGACTAGAATGTACCCTCACGCACGGTGATGCCGACGAAAGTGGGCTCAGACAACTTGCTTTTACGCCAGCGAGCTGTAAGTCTACTACGCTCACTAGGGCCAGGCGGGTTCGCCTTCGGTATTGGTGCCGACTTGACTGCATTGTAAGCATCTCCCGCAACTTCAGCAACTCCCCATCTTAAGCACTAACCTGAGGTTGAGGGGCACTCTCGGCCCTCAGCATTTGCTCCATATGTTCGTACATTTTCTGCTATAGCGTAAATGCAATTTTCAAGGGCCCCTATATTGTCGTTGGGATTCTCTACAGTAGTCGAGTAATTGCCGCTTAACTTGCCTGTTACGAAACAGGGCCCCAGAGCCCCAGACTAGAATAATTAGTGCCTGTATTTTGAGCGCGAGTTTTCCAATTTGCTGGCCACAATAGTCCCGCCAGTCAAATCTCTAGCAATGATGGAATGCCTCATGAAACTCTCCATCAACGACATAACCCACAAGAAAGGGAAGAGAAGAATTATGAAAGACAACAGGCCTCCTGAAATGATGATCAACGGTGATCCCAACACCCACAACGGAATGAAAGCTTGCAGGAGGAAGGAAAAGGAGAAAACTATACAGAGATGAATCCATTCTTTTAGGGGGAAAATGAACGCGAGTAACATGGGCGTCTTGGATACCTTCACGCCCAGGGTTCTGGAATAAAAGGGTTGGTACGCATCTTGGATGTAAACATACCAAACCCTAAGTGCTAGAAGTGGGAATTGATACATGACGGTTAGACCTATGCGCCTTTGGTCGAAAGGTATCCGCATTGGTAAAGATATATAGGCGTTGTTGTCTGGATTGATCAACAACGACAAGCGAAGAATCGACCAAAAAAGCACGCTGAAAATGGCCCAAGGAATCCAGAGATTCGTCAAGGTTTTGAGAAGGGAGTCATGAACCGTCGTCATCCGATCGGCAACCACGACAGGGGAAACCGAAAATGCCATAGACATTACGCCAGCTGCCCAAACAGAGGCTCGATGGTATCCTCGATTTATTGCTGTAGATAGACGAACCCTGGCGGTGGAGACAAGAGTTGTAGTGAGAATAATGTCAACAAAGCAAATGGTTTGCCCCAGGGCCTTTTGCTGCGTGATGTCGGCATAAAGCATACCCTTGGGGTGGTACGCCACCGCCGATAAACGCTCGCCCACCCCGGTATTCTTGACGGATTTTGGAACCGTTCTCGTCTTTGTGGTGAAGTAATAGCTGGCCAGAGTTTTTCGATCACGTCCATCAAGGGCTGGCCGCGACTCCCTCCAAGCACAAAGTGTAAGATGGGCCTCGAATCCCCTCTGCTTCAAGATGATGGCGTCCTCGAACGTTTCTCCGTCTCCTAGCTCCCACGAGAGTCGATTTCGAAAAGGGATCATTCTGCCGACACAAAATCCGGAACTGTCGAAGCCATCCGGGAGCCGTCGGATAACGAATCCATCCTCGGGCCGCTCCGGGATGCTGCCAACGGCAATGACATACACCGTCTTGTTCCACCACCATTCCCAGGCCTTATAGCTGATGCTGCCAAGAAGATCTGTGTCGACACGCGCGTATACCTTCCCACGGAGCTGGCGGAGCGCTATGGTTCTGATGGTGGTAATGTCGTCGCGGTGTCGACACTGGAGAAGTGCGGTGCCGTTTCGGATTGGGATGGTGATGTGCAGACCGTGGTTCGTGATGGAGAACGGTGCAATATTACCCCCGTCGTCAAAAGGGACGAGATCCGCAGAGTTTGCAAAAGCGTTAGGTGAAGCGGCAAAGATTCCACTGATCCTGTTGTCCGGGTCGGGGTGTTCACGGCGCCATGCGAACAGCGTTTGGTCACTGGATTGTCCGGCAATGGTGTGCTGGAGGCGGAGGAATGCGTTCTCGCCTTCGCCGTAGAGCAGCGGCATATTGACACCGAAAATACCGAGGAGACTGTAGGCGATGTCTTCAACGCGGGTTGTCTGTCGTGCCGACGCCCAGCTCATTCGTTCAGCGACACTCGCTTGCGCCAGGAGAGACTGAATTCTGCCTTCAGCCTGCCTACTACCGTCTAGGAACTTTTGATTGATGCCGGTAATGTCGGATATGGAATGGGAGAGGCCAGCTCTGTGGGACAAGTAGCTCCAGTCAGACGCATGGAATGTCAGTTGGCGCGGCGCAATCAGCTCCTGTAGAGTCCACCCTCGTGTGAACCATTTGCTCTTGCGAAATTGCGAGGGGAAGTTGTCGTCGGCAAGACCGGAATCTACGTCGGAGAGGTAGACGTAGCAGGCGGCGGCAGTCTGGTACCAGCGAAACATGGAGTTAATGGCTTCCGAGAGCTCGGCACTGCTCAGCTTGTCGATGCAGCAAGTGTCGATCCAGACGTATCGGAAGCCCTCCTTCAGCGCTAGGCGGCATGTTCCCTCAACCTTTCTGTATCCGGCTTTTCGCATTGCGGCTAGGCGATCATCGAGGTCTTGGAGAATGACTTCCTCGTTGCCCCATGTGTGCGACAGGATGGCGTAAGGAGGCGTGTTCTTTTCGAAAAAGCCATCCTCCACCTCGAGTGTCTCCGTGTTCAGGAGTCGCATTTTCTCGCATTTTCTCGCGGGGACGAGTTGGGGAGAGTTGGGGGGTCAGCGAGAGGTGTGAAGAGTTCGATCCGGTTTACAGACTCGTAAAAGGTGTTGAGGGTGAAAAGCAAAGGGGCCTGGTGTGAGGGGTACATACAGTCCCGGGAATCCCCTACCCACGGAAAACTGCGGTGCGACTCAAGAAGTTCAGCTCTGCCGAGTCCGGCTATGTGATTAGCTACATAATAATGGGAACATTGGCGGACATGCCACGTCACTGAGGTCAGCCATGCATAGGACGGCTCCGCTCCGCCCCGGACCGGACCCGCACCGGATCATGTGGAGTCAGTATGTACTAAGGGAGGGCCTGTCGCACAATCCCGTAAAATTCCTCTTTTTCTTAACTTAAAACAATAGAACATCGTGCGCCTGTGTGCAGCTGCCACAGGGCTAGCACCTTACATAAAGTACCTTTTATACCCTGTTAGTAGTACAGTGTGGGTCCAAAAGTCTGGATCCAAACCCCCACCCAATTTAAGCACGCGACGCGACCGCGTTGACTACCATGATATTTGACCTGCTACCATTCCTCGCCATGACGCTAGATTTAGCTGATTTCGCAGCCAAAATGGCCTCCAGAAGGCAGCCGAACCAGGAATTATCGCCAGAGCTTCGTGCAACCATTTGTACACTCATTGCCACCGGCCGGACTCAGCGTGAGGTTGGGGAGCTCTTTCGCGTGTCAAAGAAGGCCGTCCAAGGCGCAGTTCAACACTTCGAAACTCACGAATCTTTCCACTCCAGACCTCGGAGTGGGCGTCCTGAGGTACTTACGCGGAGAGAGGAGCTGTATATCCTAACTCTCATTAATGTGACGAACCTGTCTCTGGACCCGTCCTGTTAGGGTTCAGTATCGGTCGAAGGTATTCTCTCAAGGGTGCTTAGGTTCGGTGCAGCCAAAGGGTGCACAACAAAGACTTGTCTCAACAGTAGGCTCTCGAGCTTGTAGCGAACTGTAGTTGTGATTGCTAACTGGAGAACTCCCAGAGCTCTCCAGAACGAGTGACTATATACCTGTCTAATTCTTGAGTGCTCAGTGTGCTCAGTTCCTCTGAACACTGATCACACTGATCACTTAGAACGTTCTGTTCATCCTGATTGGTGATTGGGATCGCGGTGCTCACTGTGCTCAGTCTGCTTGGCGACTGAGCTCACTGATCACCCTGCTGCATCCCTGATTGGTTTGACTGGCCCGGGGCGTCCCGTGCCTTGGGCCCCACATGTTGGCATATCCGTGACAATTAAACGGAACAGGAAGGTTGCTAAAAAGACACTCCTCCATGTCACAGGGACGCCCGTCTCGTACTCGACGATACGCCGTTGTCTCCGCCACTATAACATGCACAAATGGAGTGCAACGAAGCGAATTCCTTTAACAAAAGAAGTGGTAAAGGATCGATATAAATTTGTCTGCGACCAGCTTGACAATCTTGAGGAGTTCCTCTCTACGTATAATTAGAGAGAGGTAGTTATAAGACGCGAAACGAGGGGAAGACTGGTGATAGGAGCGTACAAGCGTACCATTTTAACTACTGACTGTAGGCGCTAGAAGTGACTGTCGTGGGACTAACAAGCGCCCGGATTCAGGATTGCGGAAAACGAAGCCCGGACCAGGGCCAATGAACTCGGGGTCGCCAAGGCTGGGTGTTTGGAAAGTACAGGGTACATTTGAGAGACCAGGACCCCGCACTGTCGAGCGCTAAAGACGGCGATAACGCGCCAGCCAAATTCGGCGGCCAGAACAGCGAGTTCTTGACTTTGTTTATAATTTGGTCTGTGTGTGCTGGCGTTGGGCATTGGCATTGGTTAGGTTTAAATGGGGTTAGAGTGTTTGCGTTGGGGCATGATAGAGGCCGTTAATCAAGGGCGTAGTTTTCGAAACTAACAAGTTGGTGGAGATGTATTCTCTCTAATCAGTTGCCAGCACCGCCAAACTAGGGAATCACTAACCATCGCTGAATGTATTGCCTAATTATTAACGCTTTCAGCCACCCGACGAGGCCGAGCTTAAACACATGGTCCAATCGGGATCAATTCTAGGTAGCATTCATCAACTTTCGTCTAGGCCCAGGACACGATCCACCGTCCCCTCCAGCTACCTCATGTCTTCCCGCGTCTCCCTTGCTGCCCAACGCTAAAGCCAGCCACGGAACCTCATCATGAGGTCAAAACACAAAGGCAGGCGTTTGACCAGATTCTGCATCGACTCCTTCTCGAGGACGCCGGCATTGTTGTAAACGGCCTCGACCACCGCATCCCTCATGCCCCGATCTTCATCTACCGTGGAGGTGTACACCTCCTCAACGGCGCACATGAAGTCATCGCTGTCCCAGTGAAGGTCTGCCTCTATCTCGAACTTTCCGAGCGATAGCGTCTTCAACCCCTTGATGTCGTATTTCTCCGCCAGAGCATACACCCTGGCGTGAACGGTCAAGTTTGGTTGGGGGGAGTATCCCACCTTCTTCTTTGGGCCGCTCTTTTTCGCTCCCGCGGCCATTGCCGGCATCGGGAAGTTTGTTTTCGTGCTGACCTTGTTCGGAGTTCCTGGACCCTTATCTTGGGCTTCCGGCTGTTGTGGGTAATCGAGGTAATAAAAATATCGGATCATCAGCTTCACGGCCTGGGGATCGTCATCCGGAAGGTCGATGATGCCGGTTCTCGCCTCCTTGCGCTACGTTAGCTTCGCTTATCGTCTTTGTGGGGGGACTGGAACGTTACTACGAACCTGGAAAGGGCCATTGCATGCCGATGCGAAGAAGGGCGAGCGCGGGCAGATAATGGCTTTGTGGACTTTGTATTCGTCACCCCGGCAGGTGACTGTCAAGTCGGAATAGGCTTTGTCCCCGAAGAGGCTGTTCCGTAACTTGTGTAAGAAACGCGTAAAAGGCAGAGAGTGGCACGAATGGTCATACTTGTCAAGTGAGCTCAAGAGCTCGTCGTTGGGCTGGGGGGACATCAGCGCCATGTCGGTGAGGTATTGCTAGGTGGTCTGTGGTAGGCAGTCGCCGAGTCGCATCCGCGAAGAGTTTGTAGTAGCTCGAGAACAGAATAAGGCGGTCCTAGGTGGTATATGAGTAGATGAGAGGTAGGTTGCGAAATAAAAGGTTCAACTACATATCGATGAAGGTGGCATGGATTTATATAAATTAAGAGTACCTACAGAGGGGCACCCAGGTGGTAGGTAGGGACGGGGCGCCACAACGTAAACCTGTTAGCATGTTCGGCCTGAAACTGAGCTGAACCCCACAGAACGTACTGTTCAGTTTGGAACAGTATTTCCACCTGAACAGTTTACCTACGTGTATATGGCCCCCTAGGCTCCGGTCGTCAAGTGGAGCGGGTGAGCCAGCCTCGCTCACCCTACGCAGTTAATTGCGCGAGCTAGGGAGAGCTAGGCAAGCTATACGGGCGGCTAAGGCGCTTTAGCTACCTACCTAGGTACTTAACTAGCTCGACCCGCTACCCTCCTTAATATGCCGCTCCCCTTCCACCAGTATACTCTCTCTCAAAAACAGAAGAACAGGAGAAATAAGGGGAAAAGATGAAATTAGAAACACAGAAAGAGGACAAGGCAATAAAAAGAGGTCTAGTATAGCTCTACATCACAGTTACTTTAACAATATACCCGATCTAACTCCAAGTCTATAGTGTAGTATGCATAGCATTGCCATCAACCTCACCCTGATATTGTCGGGCAGAGCGTAAATCTCGTCGGGGACCTACCCACCATCTCAAGCCAAGGGCGCTTTAAGACTATTGGAGAACGGATAGGGGCCATTCCACAGACTTTTACACATCCCATCCCAATTCATACAGCATCGTGGGCTTCGCGGTGTGTGTTCTCGGAGGGACATTAATTTCTCCGCCAATAAGATGAGCCAGGGATTCCAACTGCCAGATTTCACCCTACGTGGCCAGGATTGGTTCACTGCCAAGGTAAACATCCCTCAGATGCCGCTAATTCTTCGCCATACTTGACCCTGAAACTCTGGCTACCTAGGGTAATAGAGTCCTTAGAGTCTCCCACAAAGAAATGTCCAAAAGGATGGAATAAGTTCATGCACAATACTTGTGAGGCGTATTTAAGCCGAGTCGCATAGCCGCGCGCATAAAGCAGCAAAACCAAATCGGGCGCTAGCTGCTCGTGTACATGTAGCGTATATCATGTTCTACAGAGCGGAACCAGACCGATGACATACGAACGCGTCATTCATGTTTTCATTCCATATATCGACGGGAGAGCTCAATGTTAAAGCAGGCTACACATGTAAGCAGGTCCTTGTACAGGTGCTCCCAGCCTCCGTCCTTCCCCGCCGTCGGCGCGCGACTTTCCTTTACTCTTCCCACCCGTTGTCGCCCCAGACTGGCCCGCCTGGGGGTGTGTAAGGGTTCGTTGCTGAAACATCCCTATATTCCAAGAAGATCTGCTCAGGCGGTTAGCGTCTTGTGCTGCTCCAGTCGCGCCCCCCAAGTCATTCTATGACTGCCGGGGTAACTCAGGTACTAACGGATTCGGTATCATCAGCCCGATACGCGCCGGGGAGCGCGATTCCAGCTGGCAACTCGGTCGCCCCATCGCCTACAACCGTGATCTGATGGCAGCTAGGGTAGAACTGGGCAAGGTCGCCCCTCGTGTTGGTCCTCTGGAGGCCCAGAATCTCGTGTCTGTGAAGAGCAGACGGCACGGGGTTAGCGTACGTGAAATGCAAAAGGAATGACGATATCCCAAGTAGGCAGGGGGTCGACGCGTACCGCAGAATGTACTCTCCGGGAGCAATCGTGGAGGGTAGCGTGACCTCCCATGTGCTGTTCTGGGTCGGGAGCCTCTTGCTCGCCCACGGGACCGGTTCCCCGGCATCGTACCCCGCCTGGTGAATCTTGACCCAGACATCACCGGTACTTCCAGAGAACTGGCTGCATTTCCCCTGGCAGCTGGCGAGGTAAGTCATTACTTGACCGTGGTCAGCCCTAGTGCCTATTCATCTTCATCGAAAAGAGGGCATACTCGGGCCAGGATGATCGCTCTGCCAATCCGTCCACATGAATTTCACAGCGCTGCCTGCGGCTACACTTGCCGTCGCCTCGACGGGGGCGTTGTTGACTCCGTCACGACCAATATTGCAGGTGATGGCGTCGGAGGTCTTGTGGGTTTACGTTAGCTAAGAGGGCAGAAGAGCCGGCGAGGGATGAGGGAGTCTTGCTTCGAAGAGGCCATCTGTCACTGGCCCGTTGTCTTTGAACTTTCTGGTGATCTTGTTGACTGGGGGGCTTTTCTGAGGATCCTTGTAGGGATTCCAAGCTTCCACGAGGTTATCGCCGAGCCAGATCTGCTGCACATAGCCGTGCGCGGATACCGACATGGGCAACGATAGAAACAAAACGGGAAGCTTCATGATGATGAGCTGATTGTCAGAATGAAACAACAAGATTCGGAGACACTGTAGAGTGCTCTGTAAAGAGATGCAGTCCTGGTCAGAGCACTGGACTACAAGCAGGCCGGAACGTATGTATTAATACCCTTAGGCTCGGCGCGCTCCATCCATGTAAGAGCAGATGGGGTGCAGCATGGTGAAATGGGAATTGCCAAGCCCTTTCTGAGTGTGGCCGTTACTTTAGGGCGACTTTGCCTTGGAGAACAAGCTCGGCTTGAGATCTGCGGGCTCAAACTCCTGAAGCGCCCGGCGACCTCCTCATAGCAACAGACGTCGAAAAGGATGTTCGGAGAAACACATTCAACCCATGTGGGGAGTTGCCTTAGGTAGGGAGCCTTTCAAAGTCGGGTGTGGCATGGTAGTCGTGGAAATATTAATTCCGGAGCAATGGATCGTTTGCGGTGTACTTGGAAAAGGGTTGAACAAGATTCGGAAGCGACTCCGGGACCTACGGGTTACGGGATCGGCAGGTCATAACTTAAATGGGCTTAGGGGAGCACTGGGCAGAGAGGGGCCGACACTATCCAGTAAGGGCCGGGTGACTTTGCTCTGCCTGTTCTTATTTCGCCGGGGTGCCTTCTCAGATTACAAAAGGCCCCGTCGAAGCATTATCAACTAACTCTCTAGACTCAAAGAGTACCTAGGTACGGTAGGATCCGCGGAGGGTTTACCCGCAACTGAATCACTGCATCGCAGAAAAGCATTGATGGGCGAAGAAAGACATGTCCATCTCTTCCATTCTCAACGACCGACGACAGCCCAAGCGATCTCTGGATATCCCGGACCAAGACGGTCACTCTCTCCCTTCCACCTCTGGTGTTAGTGAACCGTTGCAATGGGACTCTCTCTAGGACATGCGGAATCCCACCAATCATTCCTGGGAGATTTGCTCATCCACCCTTGGCGATTGCTGGTTTGGGAATGAATTCGCAATGCTCCGGAATCCCCGCTGCAAGAGCTTGCACAACCCGCCCTTGAGTGATAGAGTATCTGATCCAAGGCTCAGGACATCGTTTTACTTTCAGCTCTCGGTGGCAAGCTTTATCGTTCATTTCTCATGCGATCAAGGGAACTCCATGCTCTGGACTTATAACCTACATGTATACTGCCTGTACCCTCGGTGTGTGGAGTCCGGGCCGGATTTCTTGTCCGACTTATACCTGCCAAGTTACCCCGAGTTAGGTAGGGAGCTTCAAGTTGCAAAATAAGCCAAGAATATGCCGCCTTGGGAATCTACACTACCAAGTAAGCCCCAGGCCCGAGCCGGAACGGACCACCACACTGTGCCTCGATACCTCTGTAAGATACCTAGGTACAAATAATAACCCCTCGCCAAACCCAAAGCGCCCGTCTACTAGGCCTTGAGCGCGCCGCTCTCGACAAACTCACCCAGACGCTGCCGTATATGCCGGGCCAAGGATTGGAGACGGGGACTCTTCTTCCGGCATGAGCCTCACGAGCAGGACATTGGGGCCCGCTTGCTCGAGGTCGGTCTGCAGGGTGTTGGCGTGGCGATCGGCAATGCTGGCACCGATGATGACAGCGCGCGGCGCCTAGCTGTCCGTAGGGGGGACCTGCGAGTTGCTGCTGATACCGGAGAGCTCGCCAGGGCCGTCCACATCGCCCACTGAGAGCTAGGCCAAGGTCGAGGATGAACAAATGTGAAACGAGGAGACGTGACGCACCGCCCTCTTCCGGGGTAGAAAGGGTTGTCCTTCCCCCCTTTCCTACTCCCCACAGGTATCGGAGGCACAGACGAATATCCATCTCATGGTCTCACCCCGTCCTGCCTTCTCCTCCCAATGTCTGTCCTAATCCCCATCTCACCCGTTGAAACCGACGTGGATTTCGCTAGATTCCTCTAGCTAGAGCTGTCGCACCACTACGACGGCATGTCCGATCGGCACCCGTTCCCGATCTATTCTCCGACTAGGGGGGGGGGGTTGGAGAGGGGGGCACCGGCATCTCACACCAAGGGTACGACACAGCAGTGGTAGGGGCCTATGTGGCACCGCGTTCGCGATTCTCGATCTTCCACGTAACCACCTCGGGCGAGCAATGTCACATCCCGACATAACTTTACGGACAGCTCGGCTAGTGTCGTTGCTAGATATGCGCTCGATAAGTACCGATGGCATGCTCAGCTGGCTCTCGGTCCTGGCTGCAGCTGCACTGTCGATCATAGCTCCCATTGGCGGGGCGCTTGCCGCGGTTTCTCCCTATTTTCTCTCTCTATGTACAAGATGGAACATCGGAGTCGGTGAAGCCCCTTAACGTATTTCTTTTTTTCACCTCTGTGGGTCTTGGTGACGACATCTGCAGGTTCGGCAGAGCTCTCGCGAGCTGCGCATAGCCAGCTCATGTGTTTTGACAATGCCGCTCGCAGCCGTCGTGGGTAGGGCGCTTCGATGAAAAGAGATATACGCAAGTTGTGAATACCGGTTGGATTATACATTTCCTTGGACGGCCCTTGACGAAGTACCCGCGGGGGCAGGTCACGGTACTTACAGTCAGGAGGTCCATAGTACAAGTACTCGACATCCTAATCTACCTAGATATCCTGCAATATCTCATGACTGCCAAAAGTCTCCCAATGGCAAAGAGCCAAGACAGGAAGCGTGCATATTTCAGTTTCAAACACCAATAGCTGTCATTGGAATGCCTGCTAAACTAAAGCCCAGCCGTACCCACGGCGGAACGGTCTACGGTCTACCCTCGCCATCCAATCTACCTCGATCCCCAACAAGCTCCAGCGCCCTTCACTCTACGGTAATGGTGCCGTCCGCAACAAACCTCCGCAGCACGTCGCGAATGTCGTCGGCGTCACGACCCGGGGCCCGCACCACCGGGACATCGGCCGTCTCAGGCTGGATGGCGGCCTCGATGGCATCTTCGGTTCCGGGCTCGATGTCCAGGCCGACGACGACGGCGCGCGGTGCCTTACGCCAGGGCGGGGGCACAAGCGCGTTGCCGCCGGCGGGGAACTCGTGGGGGGGGCAAAGGGGCGTAGGGATACCGAGCTCGGCCACGGCCGCCTCGGCGCTGAGGCACACGTGTACCACTGGTTTGGTTGTCCGGCTCGTGTGAGATTTCTCGTACTGCTGTCTGTAGGGGGATGACGGGGGCAAGACGGGGGGGGGGGGGGGGATAACTCGTAGACATACCTTCGAATTCGGGGCGGAGCGCTTCTACGAAATATCTAGCGAAGTCCTCGTTGCTTTGGACGAGGGCGATAGGAATCGGAGCGGCCATCGTGAGGTGAAGCTGAAAGGGGTGGTATGCTCGGTATAAGTGTGATACTAACGATCTAGTGCGGGTGGACGGATAAGCCCTTTAATGGTCGCTTGTCCTTCGGGATGCGAACGGGGTTGAAAAGCGAGAGAGGGTGTAGCTCTCTTATAGGCAGCAGCGTGAGAAGGGTGGACACGTCCCCTTTCCTCCTCTTACATGTCTCGATTCTGAATGTCGGATGATCCGACTCTGAGTGGCCGAGCTCGTCATGCAACTGGATGCATGCACCTCCATTTTGGCTTAGTGCCGTCGCCCGGCATAGCTGAGCCTAGTGGGCTCCTCGTCCCGATCGCGGCTCTCGCGGGGGAGGCGACTGTGCTTTTTTGACTGTGACTTTTACTCAACTCAACCCGGTTTGCTTTACCGCTAGGGATCGGCGTGTCGTTAGTTACTGTGGGAAGGGTAGTAGATGGAAAAACGAGGGGTGGATGAAATAAAGATGGAAGAGGGAGGGGGATCGACCATGGAACTGGGATAGGAGCTTGCGGAGCTAGGTGCCAATGGGGGATATCTCATCGTTGACAACGATGGGAATCCGTTGTCAGCCATGTATGAGGAGTTAGAGGTGGGAGGGGGGTGCTTGGAAAAGCTTCACCAAGACCCGCCTTCCGATGGAGGCGTGTGTGGTTTGAGGATAGGTACCTAGGTACCTACCTAGTTTGTGAATCGGGGTCTGGCAGCCGACAGAGAATTGCCCGATGTCTATATACCTACCATGTTTGTGCATGTGCATGTACGTTGCGTCATGAAATGGCTAGCCACATTCTCTCCCTGTTTTCCCCCTCTTTTGCTTGTCGATCGCGCTGCAGCTCGGAGCCGACCTAATGTTGAGTGGTCGAAACCTGCACGATGGCGTTGGGCTCGGTGGTGCCATTGGGTCTCAGCTCGGCGACCCTTCGGGGAATTCGAATATCGCGAAGACTCGGTCATCTAGATGGCAATCGCAACAGCTACCCAGGGGGCTACGCCCGCTATATAGGTCACTATATGTAGTATTAGCTGAGCGGGTGAGCCGGGGCTCTACACGCAAGAGTACCTACGATATTCCCACAACCATGTTCCAGCAAACATGCTTTTCACGCCTCAAAAGTCTGTTTTTACTATACTACAACTTACTATGTGCATCCAAGCACTATCCACACCCCGCAATTTTCTAGGGAATTCGGAGAACAGTCAAAGGTATAGTAGTTAGGGGTTCAGACAAAATCACCCGAATACTGTGAACCATCAGGGGCCAATACCCTCCTTGTAACAGCTTCAATCAATGTCGACGCTCGCATCTTCTTCATGGCCCAAGTCCCTAACGTCTCATTACTTATAGCGAGCACCGTTACCACGACGGTGCTGTCTTACAGTGTTTAGACCAAACATGCTTGTGTTGACGATTTCCCTGTGTAGTTGTCTCTCTGGAGGCTGCTGTCAACCCCTGATTACCACTGAATTTACCCGGTCCTTCACTCCGACTCAGCCCCTTTCACTTCACTCAGGAGTTGTAGTGGGTCTGCAGGCAGCAGGATTCGTTTCACAAGGCAATTTCCCCGCGGGGTCACCTCGTAATTCGCATTCCAGGGATGGATTAGGCCAGGGCTAATTCTGAAACCACGTGTTGTGACGGTGGACAGACAAAATAAGCTTCTGCCCAGGCACTCAGATCCGACCTCCCCACCTTAAACATCAATTCGTCAACTCACCACACTTGCCCTCACCATGGGCCAACCACAGTCCCTTCGGGCGGCCATCGCCGGCCGCCTTTTGAACATAGCAATAGCCCTAACCTTCATCCCGCTCATCATCCATGTGGTTATGCTCGTCGCGGGGACCTTCCAAGTCAACGGCCCCGCCGGCTCGCGCCTCATCGGCCTCAGTTCACTTTCTATCGTCTCGGTAGGGCATTCACAACCCTCCTTCCAACTTCTAACCCCCGCCTAACCAAACCCCTAGTTCAACGGCATCATCCCCTCGGACACCCACTCCTCCTACCTCATCCACCTCCAATTCTTCCCCAACGCCTTCACCTGGTCCTACCCGACCTCCCCCAACCCCGACCTCACCAGCGGCATCCTCCAATCCGGCCCCTCCAACACCCTCGACCCCTTCATCCTAATCCAATCCCTCCCCACCACCCTCTCCCTGGACCCTTCCGAAACCAACTGCCTATCCCCCAACCCCAACCACAACCACAACCCCACCCCCGACGACAACGACGCCACCACCACAAAATGCACCTCCCCCTTCTGGACCGCCCTCAACCACATCATGCCCTACCGCTTCGAACTGCACGGCCACCCGGCCTACCTCGCCCCCGTCATCCACTTCCTCAGCATCCTGGTCATACTCTACGTCTTCCGCCTCGAGGCCTGCGTGCGTTGGTGGCCTGGCCAGATGCGCTGCCAGTGCTGGTGGCGCTGGAACAGGCGGATGTGTCCGCTCCCTAAGGGGACGGCGGAGGAGGTGGCGCTGTTGCCGGGGGGGGAGTGGGATGCGGCGAGGTTGTGGATGTATGTGGCGGTGGTGGCGTATGGGTGCGTGGCGGTGGGGTTTGAGAGGATGATGGGGGGGCTTTTTGTGCGCGCTTTGGGGTGGGTGGAGGAGTCGTTGCCGGAGGGGAGGGTGTTGGAGGCGGAGATGGGGAGGAGGTTTTTTGTGGTCAGTTGGGGAGGGGTGGGGGTTGCGGCGGTCGCGTGTGGGTGTGTGGTGGTGAGGATGTTGTTGATGAGGGGGGAGAAGGGGGGGGGGGGAAGGGGGAGCCGTTGTTGGCCAAGGAGGGGGTGGTGAAGGCGGTTTGAGCGGTGCGGGTGGGTGTGACTACGGTACTTGGATTTGATGTTCACCCAGCTTTGAGGTTGGTGTCGGCTTGTAATACGTGAGGAATGAGGGTATCTGGGAAAGTTTTCACAGTCCAAAATAACTTGAGTTAGACTACCATTACACAGACTACATAGACCACATAACATGGCAACACTGTGTTCTCGTCCAACCCTTTACCCCTGACACCCCCCCCAGAGCCTACGAACAAACACGGCCAAAGCCCTTCGCGCATCGATAACTCTCCGCCACGCTCGGACCCCCCGGCCATCATACCTCGCGACCAACGGATAGCGGCATAGCTTCCCGGCAAAACGCGTCTTGGCCGTCGGCCCCGCCGTGCCAGACCAACAGCTTGCCGCCGGGGTTGCGGAAGCCGGAGAGGTCTGGGTCCGAGGAGGCGATCACACTGGCGAACTTGTCTACGGATTCAGCGAACAACTTGCGCAGTGTGCTTGAGTTCAGGCTGGAAAGGTCGAACGTGGGATTGGCCTTGACGAAGTACTTCTTCACCCAGTCGCGGGCAACAAAGAAGGGGGTGGGTGAGGGTGATGTTGAGGTTGGTGATGGGGTGGGTGAGGAAGGGGGGCGTGGCGCTGACGGTGTGGTTGAGGAGGGGGTTGGTGGTTAAAAAGAGGATAGTGGTGTTCAAGTTGGGGATGTGGGTGGTGATGTTGGTGCGGGGGCTAACTTATACTTCCTCCGGAATCCATGATCGACCGGAAGACCGCCCAGGACGACTACCTACATTTACGAGTCAACCTCGACACAGCTCAGCTTCATATTCAGGGCCCCATTCACGGTCTCTACTCGTAATCTCCCAAATCGAAGCCCTCTCCGTTACGCTAAAACATCATAAAAGCCAAAGACACCAAAACACTTTCTCAACTGTCTTGGCCCCCAGCCTCAGCTTCCATGTTGAATGCTTATCCTGGTTTACTCGGGCAAGGCGCTAGAGCAAATCAGCCCAAGAAACTGACGAGGCCGCCAAGGGTACTAGGTACTCAGTCCAGTCTCGCGATTGATGTTCTTGCCTTTTTGGGACCATGGGCTGAATAACACAACACAGCTCGCCAGTCTCAGAATCGGGCAAGGATGAGTGGGTGACAGCCCGAGCATGAAGCACGGAGAGCATTTTTGAAGGATAATACTGAAATCAGACCGCTAACCCGAAAACTGCTACGGTTGATTCCAAACACCAGTCTGGGTCCCTAGAGAGGCAGAGGCGGCACCACTCACCCTAGCCATCCCACATTCGCTGTTCGTTAAGATCAGAAGTTGAACAAACCAAACAGTGGCGCCGGGAATCAGTGCAGGGTCCGAGCGTGGGATCTCGAAATTTCATTGTTTCCAACTTTGCAGCGTCATTCTCCACGCGCCCAACACGCCCACGGTCCCAACGAAAAAAAACCGACACCTGATCATCAAAACAACCTCCCCGGTCTCGATGCCCCGCAACTGCCATCAAAGAATCTTTTCGTGACAAGAGATTCGGTGCGATGGACGGAAGAATATCCAAGGCCCGGCATCGCCACTCCCGTTCGGAGCCCTCCAAGGCCTTACAGGGGAAACTGCTCAACGCCGCGACAGGGAAAAGTGCAGGTACGCACTCATTAGCAACCTCTTGGGAAGGCGACAATCGCTTAATTCGTGCGGTGCAGAAACACTGAGTAAAGACCGACCTCACGAGGCGACCCCGGAACCAGTGAAGAGGCCCTTTAAAACTTGTTCTCACAACAATCCATCGCTGGTGAAGAGAATCCGATTAATGCATGGGCAGGCAAACAAGGTATGGAGGCCACCGCCTTGCGTGCGAGTCGACGAGACTGACCGCGAGAGCGTAGACAGCACTGCAACAGCCAAAGCCGACGACTCCCCGCCAACCACACGCCTCCTTTCCGGAAGACTTCGGCAACCCCAATTCCCTTACCCATCCGAGGTCCCGCGAGTCTACCTATACTCACATTTTGGACTGGCTCGAATCTGTTGAGCCAGGCCGAACGAGATACTGCAGGTCAGATACCCAGCTTCACCGTTTAGGCGAGCCCATTCCGAAGCAGCTCACTCGATCGGCACCGGAGATGGCTACAATTCGGGATCTCGACGGCTTCGTACTTCCGTCCACGCCGGCCTCTGCTGCGCCTCGTTCAAACCCGGGAACTCTACAGACGGGGTCGGCCGCACCATCAAATGTCTCCCACCGCTCCTCTGTGGAGGGTCTGGTCGAGAAGCCGGTATACCGAGATGTCAACCTTGCGGCAAACAACATCTACCTGCTCCCACGCTGGGAACAATTGCCAGATCATATCGCCGACATTGTTCGGTTTGTCGGTACGGACCGGGACTCCCCCGGTCTTTCGACCCAAGACGTGGCGCAAGATGTTGATCTGGATGCGCTCTGGACGCAAGGCGGAGAGTCGGAAGTCGAAGAATACTGCAAGCATAGCATATTCCCGAGGTGTCATCCCACAGACGTGTTGCGCCGGAGTGACAGGCAGCCAATGGCCAGAGACACTGTTCCCAATTCCGGATCCAACTACAAAGTCAGCAATCCAGTCCCCGATATGCTCTATGGATATAACCGCCAGGCCGCCTTTCCCCAACAGCAAACCCAGCTCATTTTCCTGGGATCGGAGATGATCGCAAACAGCCAAGGTCTGGTTTATCCGTTCTTCGTCATCGAGTTTAAAGGCGACGGTCCGTCTGGTGCTGGGAGTTTCTGGGTGGCAACGAATCAATGCCTAGGCGGATCTGCATCATGCGTCAACATTGCCGATCGCCTTAACCGCCGGCTCGCGGAGTGCGACAACAAAGAAATCAGTGCGATCGATAGTGCCACCTTCAGCATCGCCATGAGTGGTTCTGAAGCCCGGCTCTGTATCACCTGGAAACATGACGAGCTCGCGTATCATATGGCGAATGTCAAGAACTTCCTGCTCCACGACCCGGACCATCACATTCAATTTCGCAAGTACGTCCGCAATATCATTGATTGGGGGAAGGGGAGACGGTTGGACGAGATCCGGTCCTCTTTGGATGCGCTGTCGGAGGAGAGTAGGAAGACGGCTTCCGAGGACGCAAAATCTTGCTTTTCGTACAACTGTAATTGATGACTCAGCAAGCACGGGCCAACACCTCGCCCGAAGTTTTGCTGGCCGAGAACCTATTCGCGTTCCAGGAGTAGGGCCGGCTCTGTAACGACTATAAACGGCGCCGGCGACGGAGGCTGGAAGCCGTCGCTCATTCTACTTCGTTCACACCCCATTAAATCCCTCAGCTTATACCCCGCGCATTCGCGATGACGGCGCGTTTTCGGTGCTAGGATCCCGTTCCCGGCTCGGGGACGCGAACCAACTACGCCCAACCCTCGAGCCTCGGTACTGGCCTTGCTGGCCTTGGCTAGGCTCGCTTATACTATTGTGGCTCCCTCCTCTCCCCCCTAAACCCTAGAACTCCCTTCCTCCTCACCTTCTCGTTGTTATTCCTACTCCTAAAACACTTCTCAACTCATGTCACGAACAGCCAACGAGGGGCGTGCTGGAGACATGCCACCACGGGGCGCGGGCCGCCCCGAGCCAATCACCGGCGGCCAGCTGGGTGCTCTGCTCTTGGCACGACAGAGCACGCTACGCTCTGGGTGCTCTGGCACAGAGCAGGGAGAGCACGACGCTCTGGGTGCTCTGGCACGGAGCATACAGAGCAAGGTACGGAGATACCTCAAGACTTAGATAGTATATAGTCACTCGTTCTGGAGAGCTCTGGGAGTTCTCCAGTTAGCAATCACAACTACAGTTCGCTACAAGCTCGAGAGCCTACTGTTGAGACAAGTCTTTGTTGTGCACCCTTTGGCTGCACCGAACCTAAGCACCCTTGAGAGAATACCTTCGACCGATACTGAACCCTAACAGGACGGGTCCAGAGACAGGTTCGTCACACGTTGCTAACTCCCTTTGATCTGTTACAGTTCAGGCTCGAAGGTAAAACGACATGGCAACTCAACCGACGCCGGGCCAGATCACGGCCGCGCTTCAGAGAGTCACCGAACGACTCGATGAAACTGAAGAAGAGCTTGCGAAGACCAAGGCCAGCAACGCGGCATTGGCAGCCCGACTTGCGGCGACCGAGGTCCACACCAAGGACCCGGCCAAGACGAAGGTCAAATTGGAGCAACCCGAGAAGTACGGGGGCGACCAGGAAGCCTTGCCAGGTTGGATCACGGAGATGCGGAACTATCTCGACCACAACTCGCACCAGTTCGCCACTGAGGAATCCAAGACCAGATACGCCGCCACCCGACTCAAGGACAAGGCCCTCAAGTGGTTCACGGGAACACTGAGTGATTTCCTCGGCGGAGCAATCCACAAACCCTTCACCAAAAAGGTCTTCGAGAACTACTCCGAGTTCGAGAGTGAGATTCAGAAGGTGTTCGGTGACAAGGACGAGAAGTTACACGCCCAGGAACGGCTAGGACGGCTGAAGCAGACTAGGTCAGCCACCGCCTACGCCACGATTTTCCGACAAGACTCCATGAAGGCAGAAATAGACGACGAGGGGCTGATGCACCTGTTCTACGGAGGACTGAAGGAGGAGGTCAAGGACGAGCTCTACAAGGAGAGCCGACCTGACACGCTCGACGAGTACATCGCCATGGCTGTCAAAATTGACGACCGACAGTTCGCCCGCAAACAACAGAAGAAGGGCAGCGAGATTCAGCGATCCGCAGGCTACCACAAGCCCAACGACAAAAAGAAACGCCAGCACCAGAGCACGTCATACGGCACGCACTCGGGACCCATGGACGTCAGCGCTGCCCAGGCACAATGGGCAGGAAAGAGAGATGGTGCCAAGGACAAATCAGGCATCACTTGTTACAATTGCGGCAAGAAGGGGCACTTCAAACGAGACTGCCGCAGCAAGAAAGAGTGGAGACCGGTTCCAGGGAAGGAAGCTGCCACCATCGACCAAAACACGGTCGGAAGAAGAACCCGGTTTCTGGAGGTCGCAGCCGCCAGCTACACGCAGGACGACCTCGAAATCGACATTGACCGAGTCATCGAGCAGGACGATGAACTCACCGACTCGGATCAAGAAGACTTGATGAGCAGCAACCACCAGGAGGGAAATGACACCGCCCATCACGCTTTCATCGAAACGGATGACGAGGGAGAACTGGCTCCCCCGCGGTACATCCGACAAGTCGCTGAGGACTGGGGCATCACCCTGGTTCAGCAAGAGGACGGGCAATGGCGAACCCACGAGGGTGAAGGAGGAGTCAGCCCGAACCTCATTTTTCTGCAACAGAAGGTCCTAAGCCAACGGCAAAGGATCGAGGAGTTGTCAAGAGAGAAAGAAGAACTCGAGCAACTTCTCCAGAGAAGGAACGACCAGTACGGACGACTTTGCGCGGAACTCGATTTCGCCAGGGAACGAGTCCAAGAGATCACCGAGGCCAACAACAGGGCCGGGGATCACGTCGAAAAGACATTAAGAGAGGCACAGGCCTTGCAGGACGACATCCGCCAGGCACTTCCGCACCACACACCGTGGGATGGACCCACCGAAGAGGCGGAAGGATACGAAAACGGAGTACGATACCCCGAGCAACTTTTCGACTACGCACAGGAACAGAATGCGGCGAAAGGAAGAAAACAGCAGAGCTGGGAAGAATACTGGACGCGACATCAGCACATCGTGCGCGCCGGACGACAAACCTCCGACCTTGAATGGTGGGGTTTCCGGGGCGAGAACAACACGGAGGGATTCCAGTTGTTGCCAGAAGACCACGAGCGGGTGAACCCACGAAAAGAAAGTCACATCTACCTGCCCTGGTTCCAGTGCATCGCGCACGAATGTCGGTACCACTTCCAGGACAAATTTCGCAACAGTTTCTGGCCCACGAGGGAAGAAAAAGGAATGCAACCCCTACCCATCAGATGGGTATACGACAGCGGCGACGCTCCCGCAAGCATGTTGTGGGACACCCAACGCACTCACGAGGGCAGGCTGAGGGTTAAACCCAAGGCAGCCTGGCCTCGACGCTGTATGACAGGCGTAGGAGTCGACGAATGCCGAAGCGCAGACTGCCTATCACACGCCGACGAGAAGATCTGGGGATACATGGAACAGCAATCCCAGAGGAAGCCACACCAGAGGACGAGAGCATCCCGAAGGAACGAGAGGCGCCCAGTTGAGGCATGGGCGGCCCAATGGCTCCAAGAACACCAGACGATTGATGCCGCAAGCCAAGGTGCGGACAGGGACGCCTTGAAGTACTACGCGAGCTTGGGAAACGGCTCAGGGCCCTCCGAGGGGCCCGGAAATCTCTAACTCCACAACAACGGAGACAGGCTGCGCAGTACAGGAAGAACTGGCGCAAGCAGAAGCCTTACAACGACCTCCCAGCAGACGAACACGAAGTAGCTGCTGTACGAAGCACCAAGCCAGACAACAGGCTCTGGATCACAGCGCGATGGGGGAAGATCGAAGCCCTCGCGTTAGTGGATGGAGGAGCGCAGATGGATCTCATTGCGCCCACATTTGTGAATCAACTCAGAATCCCATGGAGGATCAAGAAGCAACCACACGTCGTCAAGGGACCATTCGACACACAATGGGTACGACGAGAGACAGAACCACTCGACATTGAGGTGGAAGGAAAAACCACCCAAGTGGTGTTCGACATCGTAAACATGGGGCCGAAGAAAGACATGATTCTCGGACGCCCATGGCATGAGGAATACGACCCAGACATCAGTTGGAAGGGAGATGGCCATCTGCGACCGCGGGAACAGCGGGAGCATCCGACCAACTTGATGGGAGAACGCGCAGAACAGGAGCCACGGGAGAGCAGCGGGTCAGAACGAACCCCCTCTACGGGCCCACCGCAGGAAGCAGCCAGTGCAGAACCACGCACTCTGGAGTCCGGAAGAAGCGGCACACGACGAAAGAAGCAGACACGGGAGGAACGAACCATCGCCGTCGTCTCAGTCGACGAGCACGGAATGCTCAAACACGAACAATGGGTCAATCAGCTCGAAGCGGCAAGCATCGAGCTGGCAGCTGAAGAAGTCAGGGGACTCGAAGCAGCAAGCATCGAGCCCGGGAACAGCAAGTTCGCATACTACGAAGGTACGGCGAAGAACGCGAAAACGGGACAGATCCCAGACGACTACAAGGGGCACCCGGCGTTCACGGCAAAACATCTTGCAGGGCTACCAGACCACGGACCTTGGGATCACGAGATCAAACTCAAGGAAGGAGCCCAGTTGAAGTTTTTCAAGGTGTACCACACCAACGAGAAGCAAGATGCAGAGTTGAGGAGTTATCTCGAAAAGAATCTCGAGATAGGACACATCAGACCATCGACATCTCCAGCAGGCTACCCAGTCCTCTTCGTTCCAAAGAAAGATGGGAAGCTCAGGATGTGTGTGGACTACCGACAGTTGAACAACGAGACGGTGAAGAACCGATACCCGCTGCCACTGATTTCGAGGCTTCGAGATCAGCTGTCAGGAGCACAACACTTCACACGACTCGACCTTCCAACAGCGTACGCCCACATCCGCATCAAGGAAGGAGACGAATGGAAGACGGCTTTTCGGACACCCTACGGGCACTACGAGTACCCTCGTCATGCCGTTCGGGTTGACCAACGCACCAGCGACATTTCAAGCCGCTATCGACCACGCAATTCGACATTGCCTCGATAAATTTGCAGTCTGTTACTTGGATGACATTCTCATCTACTCCAAGACACTCGAAGAACACAAGAGACACGTGCGGCAGGTGCTGGACGCACTGCACGAGCACAAATTGTCAGTCAACAAGGACAAGAGCGAGTTTCATGTCAAGAAAACAGTGTTTCTGGGTTACGAAATCTCCCCGGGATGGGTCAAGATCGAACCCGAGAAACTGGAAGCTGTCAAGACGTGGCCGACACCGACGAACGCCACGGAGGTCAGAGGATTTATCGGATTCGCCAACTTCGTCAGAATGTTCATCAAGAATTTTGGCGACTTCGCGAGACCTCTGCACGAACTTACCAAAAAGGATGCCACATTCCAGTGGAAGCAGGAGCACGAGCAGGCTTTCCAGCGGATCCGCGATGCGATCATCGCCGACCCGGTGCTCATGCTGCCTGATCCAAGCACACCTTTCGAAGTCGAGGCTGATGCTTCGGACTTCGCGATCGGAGGACAACTTGGTCAGAGGGACAAGGACGGCAAGCTTCATCCAGTTGCGTTCTTCTCCAAGAAACTCGAAGGACCAAGGCTCAACTACCCGATCCACGACAAGGAGCTTCTCGCAATCATTGAAGCATTTCAGGAATGGAGACCATACCTCAGCGGCACGACACACGAAGTCCAGGTGTACACGGACCACAAGAACTTACGATACTTCACCACCACCAAGGTGCTGAACGGACGACAGACTCGGTGGGCAGAATTTCTGTCCGAATTCAACTTCACGATCCACTACAAGAAAGGCTCAGAGAACGCACGAGCAGATGCCTTGAGTAGGAGAGCGGATCATCACGACAACACGTCTGAAGCCTCACCACCATTGCTACATCAACAGACAGACGGATCGCTACGGCACGCTTCCCAACCGACTGAAGACTACGAGATCGCAGCACTTCAGCAACAGTCGGAAGATCCCGAAGCCAGGCCTCTGCAACCGTTTGTAGAATGCTGTGCGGCCTTCAGAGAACAAAGATTGGAACGAGACTTCCAAGGGATCATCGCGGACGATCAGCGCGATGCATGGCAAGAAGAGCCAGAATCCAAGATTGCAGGATTGCGACTTGAAGGGACGAGACTCTGGTACCACGACAAGGCCTACGTCAGGCCTGGTGACCAAAAGGAGCTCATTCGAAAGATCCACGAGTCAAGACTCGGAGGACACATGGGAATTGGCAAGACAATTGCGAAAGTCAAGCAGAACTACGACTTCCCAGGAATCAAGCAGACGGCAGAAGGGGTCCGGGCGGAATGCGACCTCTGCAAGCGAAGCAAACCAGGACGACACAAGCCGTACGGGCTACTACAGCCATTGCCAGTTGCAGAACGACCATGGAGCTCGGTGACGATGGACTTCATCACCAAGCTGCCGATATCCAAGGACTCAGTAACGGGAGTGGAATACGACAGCATCCTCACGATGGTGGACAGACTCACCAAGTGGAGTTACTTCCTCCCTTACAAGGAAACATGGTCAGCAGAACAACTCGCAGACGTGATCTATCGCAACATAACCTCGGTCCACGGATGGCCAGAGGAATGGATCACGGACAGAGACACCAAGTTCGCATCAAAGTTTTGGCAAGCTCTGATGACAAGATTGGGTACGAAGAGTAAGCTTTCAACCGCTTACCACCCACAGACGGATGGACAGACGGAACGACTCAACCAGGTCGTCGAACAATACCTACGGTTGTACGTCAATTTCCAGCAGGATGACTGGGTCGAGCTGCTGCCGACAGCGCAACTCGCCTACAACACCACCGTCACGGAGACCACCAAGGTTACGCCATTCTTCGCGAATTTCGGCTACGAAGCAGATTTGCGACAAGGGCCCGAGGTTTCGGTGCCCAGAGCGGCAGTCAAAGCCGACAAAATGAGCTCGCTGCACGCGATGCTCAAGGAAGAACTCGAATTCGTACGAACACGGATGAAGAAGTTCTACGACAGAAACAGGCTCGAGGGACCTCGCCTAGAAGAGGGGGGCAAAGTCTACCTCATTTCTCGAAATCTTCGCACGAAGCGACCAAGCAGGAAGCTCGACTTTCGCAAAGTCGGACCGTTCAAGATCGACAAAAAGATTTCGGAGAACAATTACGCTCTCGCGTTGCCCTCGACAATGCGACTACGGACCAACGTTTTCCACATCTCACTTCTAGAACCAGCGCCGGAGAACGCGCGACTCGACAAGGACGCCGAGGCGGAGGACGAAGAAAAAGAATGGGACGTTGAGGAAGTCCTAGACTCACGCATCACGAAAGGACAGTTGGAGTATTTGGTTAAATGGCTGGATTTTGGCCCAGAAGACAATTCATGGCAACCAGCTACGAATCTCAACTGCCCCGAGAAACTTCAGGAGTTCCACCAGAGGAACCCGGATCGACCAAAGGAAACCCCACGGACAAGTCAAACCCGGCGAGGAAATCGTCGGATGAGGCGCTAGGAAAAGAGTCGACAGGAAGGGCGGACCCTTGCGGCCAGGAGGGCACCAGGGAAGTGCCGTCAGGGGACAGGACGGGAACCGAGGAGGCCACCGCCCGGGATGACTCAGCGTCCCGTCGCTCTTTCTCCTCCTCCTCGTCCAGAAGCTCCGACTCGCGACGGAACGCCTCCAAGGCCTCTTCCTCAAGGGCGCGGGACTGTCGCTCCAAGCGGAGGAGCTTGCTCAGGGTCGCTTGGCGCTCACTGTCCAGTTGACGTTTCCGTTCGATGAAGACACGCACTACCATGTTAGAAGACACTTGACGAGGCAAGGGGGGACTCACGATCTGCCCCGTGAACGTCACAACGAGTGCGGTTCGCAGCAAGACACGGGCGACACTTGGAAGCGTTGTCCGCCGCGGTGCAGGTTAATTTCTTTTTACGGCAGTACGAGCAAGTAGACATGACGGAGCCAAATGCGTCGGCACAGGCGACCTGATCATGACGGCGGTCAGTACTGTTGCGCTTGCGAACGCGCGACATGACGAAAAGAAGGTGAAGGAGAAGACTCACCACGGACAGAGTAGGAAATTGTTGGATCTATTTCGGGGACGGAAAGAAGCGCGTGGTCTTCGGGACGAAGACCAACAGGGAGGGGCATCGTGTCACGAACAGCCAACGAGGGGCGTGCTGGAGACATGCCACCACGGGGCGCGGGCCGCCCCGAGCCAATCACCGGCGGCCAGCTGGGTGCTCTGCTCTTGGCACGACAGAGCACGCTACGCTCTGGGTGCTCTGGCACAGAGCAGGGAGAGCACGACGCTCTGGGTGCTCTGGCACGGAGCATACAGAGCAAGGTACGGAGATACCTCAAGACTTAGATAGTATATAGTCACTCGTTCTGGAGAGCTCTGGGAGTTCTCCAGTTAGCAATCACAACTACAGTTCGCTACAAGCTCGAGAGCCTACTGTTGAGACAAGTCTTTGTTGTGCACCCTTTGGCTGCACCGAACCTAAGCACCCTTGAGAGAATACCTTCGACCGATACTGAACCCTAACAGGACGGGTCCAGAGACAGGTTCGTCACAACTCACTATAACGGTACAACGGTAGTCGTACTTCTCCAAGGTGGACCAGGAAAGTGTCAATACGCGACTCCAGGCTTACACGGTCAGTGCTATCGAGGAGGAGGGTAACGAGAAGCCCTTTATTGCTCCGGACTCGGATATAAAGGTGGAGCGCGATAGAATATAGGTAGCCGGGTCCGAGTATATCTTCTCCCCCTCCTTCGCAGGCTTCTTTAACCCAAACGAATCTCGATATAAAGCCTAAACAAATGTATTAATATATTACTAATTTCTATTATCTCTTAAAGTTTCTATAAACTTACTAGAAAGAAAGAATATATAATAGATAGGTATAGCGCTCCCCGGATACATACGGCTCACTATTATACTTTAAAACTAATATTAACTAAGTGAAGCTATAGTAGGTTTAACTCCTGCCGCTTCTAGGTAGACTTCGCCCGGGAACTATCAACCCAAACGTTCTGGGGCCGGTCCGGACGTTTCTACACGAATATATAGAAAGCTCCTACAAGGAACGTATCGTGCTAGGGCCTAAGGAGCGCGCTATGGTCCGTACGGTCAACTCTACTTATAGCATCATTGAGGTTTGGTAGAGGCTCATCGTAGCGGCCGATTTCAACGTCCTCCGTGTTTAGCGGGCCGCGCTACGAAGGAATGATCAAGCCCAGAAGGCCAGCCGGCTTGTGCTGAAGTGAGAGCAAGAAGGCGAGAAACGCGAGGGACCCGCCTATTCAATTGTTAGGGTATGTGCGGCTGAAATAACTCCATCACTTCCCTCCCCTTGTACAGAACTTGGACCACCTTGCATGTCATTGAGGATACTTCCTCTACGCCTCCCCTCGTCCCATTCTACGCTTCTACTATTGGTATGCTTTACCAACTAGTGCCTGGCTAGTGGGTTATCCAGACACTGACCCCAACACTCCGGTTGGAGATGGGCTCGTCGTACACGAAGGTCGAGGCAACAGCAGCAGACATTGTCGTCATTCTTACAGCTCTGTACCAGCGTGCTGATGATATACCCGCTACGCTACTTACGAGGGTGTCGTTCCACCACACGGTCCTTCAACTGGGTACCGGCGGTTTCCGTCCCTACCATCTTCGAAGTCCTGAATATCTACATTGTCTGCCTGCCCGTCAACCTGAAGACCTTGTTCGCCCGGGTCCCCCCCCCGATCCATTATCGACTTGGAAGATGTCGAAAACGCCAATTCACAGCCACGCGAAGGAACCGCCTCTCTGTCCGCGCTCGTCGATACCATCGACAGTGCAGGGGATGGCCATCTGATAATCATGACAACCCGCCACATCGAGCTCGTTGACGGCGCTCTGATGGAACCCAGTCGCGTGGCTGTGAAAGCCGAGTTCGGCCTCGCAGATAAGGAAATGATAGCCGGGCTCTTCCGTTTTGGATATCAAGACAGGTTCTTAGAGCGAAGTTTGAAATACTAGTACAAGCAGCAGTCCTCGATTCGTAACACGGGACTCGCAACCCTTTTTGCGTGACCGTTGAACGTGGCCCATGGATAAAGCAATACAAAAGGAGGAATCCGTCGAGTAAGCCATTTTCTCCTCAAGGCCACACACGAGGTACCATTGTCTCCACGCTGTTATACACAGCCTCGAGAGCCCTAGCCAACGGCATAAACTCCCTCTCGCTCCCCGCCACGCTCTGCACGCACTCAGCGAACTGCTTCAAACGTAACAGATTGTCAGGGGCAGTGACGGCATCCGGGTCACTTGCCAAACCACTCGCCAGGTGCGCATACGCGACGTACGCCCGGTACGTCCCGAGAGCGCAGGACAGGGATTCCGGCCCGGGCAGTCGCGCAACGTGCACCATGTGGTACACAATGTCGACGACCTTTCGAGCCGCTCTCATGGAGAGGTCGCTTTTCGGGATCATATCGCTACTGTCCAGCGGCGGCTGGCCTTCGTTTCGGCCGAGCAAGGTCGCCCTGCCCAGCATGAAGAGAACGCAGGTGTAGCCGGAGAGGGCGAGTTCGGATATGGACCATTCGTTGAGACTGTCGCTGTGGGAGGACCCGAGCCATTCCTCCTGCCCATCACTGTCAGGACATGGACGGTTGGTAGTAGCTGGACCAGGGAACGGGTTTGGGCCACTTACGATTCTCCATTCCTCAAAGACCTGTTCAACTTGCATGCATAGCGGTTGGATGGTGCTCAAGGCATCGCCACCGCCGTCGTTGTTGAGTGTCTCGAGAGCCTGAAAGAAGCTGATGAGGACGAGAGTGATCCGGCTCCTGGCGAGGAACGCCATGGCCGGTACAGCCTCATCTCGACCTGGCGCAGAGTCAAAGGCGAGGCACGGCAGATTGACGCGCCATTTGTTCAGATCAAATGGAAAGGCGGGCGGCTTATTGTTGATGAGGCGGTGAAAGAGATCGAGCTGGACGAGGTTCCACATGTTCACGCGGCCCTCGTCGCTCGTGGCCACGCCGGAAGCACCTAGGGCGCCGTCTCCGTCGAGACTATGAAGGTGCAGACCCTGGGCATACATGCAGGCATGCTTGTGCATCTCCCAGCTGAGGCCATAATCAAGATTCTCTGCCGCGGTTTGTGTCTAGGGACGGGGTGAGTCAGCCTGTGCTCTTTCGTGCCTCGTGCTTGAGCGGGACGAACCATGAACATGGCGGCAATAAAGTCCGTGATGGAGCCGGTTGCCTCTCTTTGCCACACAGAAACGGCTCGAAGGCAGCATATCAAGATCTGCCGAATGATTTGCGGATCGCGGGTGCTGAACGAGCTGCTACTGTCATCGAGTCGAAAACATCCTTGCCACAGAATGCAATAGTAGATGACGAGGATACAGGCATCGACCTGGACGTGGTCCATGGTGATGAGATCCGGCATAAAGTACATGAGTTTCTCGTCAATGAGCTTCGGATCTTTCAGTGACGGGAAGATCTTGGGACTCATTTTGGTGAAGTAGTCTGTTGGATGTGAGTACCCCGTCTATGTATCTGACGCATCGTAGGGTTCCATGGATTGGGGGTAGACGAACTCTTGACCCACGACCTTGCCGTATCGGGCGTGATGTTGATCCCCTCGGTAACAAGCTCTTTAGGCCCGGCGATCCGCTTCTTTCTCAGCCGCTGAACATCACACATGGCGGAGCTAAGCATCGACGTGGCATCAAGCGTCGAAGGACTACAGGCGTTTCGAGGCTCTAGAGGCTCGACCAAGATGGGAGTTCTGATCTCTCCCGAAGACCCGCATGGCTGACACTGGAGTGTTGCCGAAGCTGGACTGGAGGAGTGATTTGCGGTGGGAGTAGTTGAGCCTAGTGATGCCTCTCGCACTGAGGACTGCGCCTCGACGCGCTGAAGCCTTTCTAGAATGAGGGCGAGAGTACTACTGTGATCTGGTCTGGATCGAGTCTTGTCAACACGGGTCGTAGATGGAGGGATAGTATTAGTCGGTCAGAACAGATCTTACACGGCTGGCTTCCTCCCCTTCCTCTTCCCCCTCGGGCGTCTCTCAGGATACACACAGCTTAGCCCGCAGGAGGCGCATCGTTCGCAGCGCGGGAGGGAGCGGTTGCAGCGCGTCTACGGCAGTCAGAGAAGACCGCGGAAATGGCATGAGAAGCACGTACTTTTCGATGCCGGCAGTTCGAACACTAATGTGCGTGCACTAGGGGTCAACCAACACGCTTCTTTCTATGCTTTGCGGGTTCAAGGAGCCAGCTTCGGTCATCGCGGTGTCCTGGAGATTGAGCTGGGACACTTGGAACCCGAACGGCATTGCCACATACCGAAATAGCGCCTTTGGGGGTTGGTTTATCCATTGAAAAAAGTGCCCCTAATTTCGACCGCACTTTCGGAGTTTCGGACTCATCGAGCGTTGGAGGTGGGGAGCGGCGAGACACGTCGGGCGGAGGCAATTCATATTTTAAACTCCCTGCTGTGTTGCAAATTGCCTTCTGGTTGATTCCGGGTCCTTGGCAACGGGATTTCGAGTGTCATCGCCATGTGCTAGGCTGGGATGATGACGATCAAATGAATGGACCCTCTTTATCTCGCACTTTCGCACTTTCGGACGTTCACTAAGGCGGGGTGTAAGTCCGGCATCCCACCCATCGCCCCCATCCGCAACCCGCGCATTCCGTGGCATGTTGAGTCTGGAACCGCCAAAGGGGCACCGATGGAGCGTGCCGCCGAATTCCGGTAGGCCCCATCGCAACTTCGGTCGCCGTCCTGCACTAACAACATACAAGTCAACAACTATGCCTTTGGTCCGTAACCCACCGGCGCGTGCCGCTCTGTGCGCTTGGCATCTGAAAAAGATAATAAAGGGGACAGCACCCCCTTCATTGTCACTAAAGGTTGAGATGGTGTGCATGATACTTCCCTCACTTCTTCCAGCTTACCACCTATCTTTGCTGCCTGGGACGCCTGGCCAGTCGTCGCAATGCAAGCCCAAGTGCTGCTCCACGGTCACGAACGCCCGGATCTCATACCATCAGAAGACCACCCGGGCCATGGTGGCACCGAAGCCTCCTCTCATACCACTGCGGTCGAGGAATCCGCGGATGAGCAGATTAACGAACTCGCCCGGCGCATCACCTCTTCATCTCTTGCCCGAGGCAGCGCCACTATTCTCCCAGAGCCCTCCGACAGCAGGCTGGATCCGAAGAGCCCGGACTTCGACTCCAAAGCATGGACGAAAGTCTTCTACAACACGCAGATGCAGGCCCTTGGCGGCACACCACCGAACACGGCAGGGTTGGCTTTCCGGAATCTCAACGTCTTCGGCAGGTCAGAGGTGGTCAACTACCAGAAGACCGTCGGAGGGCTCTTCTACGGCGCCATGGACCTTGCGGCCCGTCTCCTCGGAAAGCATCAACCCCAGCGCGTGGACATCTTACAGGACCTTGAGGGCGTCGTAAACAGCGGCGAGATGCTCTGTGTTCTGGGCCCGCCCGGTTCCGGCTGCTCTACTTTCCTCAAGACGGTCGCTGGCGAGGCGTTTGGTTTCCGGGTCGGCAAAGACTACACGCTCAACTACCAGGGGCTGACGGCGGAGGACATCCGCACCAGCTACAAGGGCGAAGCCATCTACACGGCCGAGGTTGACCACCATTTCCCCAAGCTCACGGTTGGCGAAACGCTCTACTTTGCCGCGCGCGCCCGGTGCCCCAGAAGCCTCATGCAGCACAAGCACGAGTACGCAGAGCATATCCGCGACGTCGTCATGGCCATGCTCGGCATCGCCCACACCAAGAATACGCGGATCGGAAACGACTACATTCGAGGCGTCAGTGGCGGCGAGCGCAAGCGCGTTAGCATCGCCGAGGCGGTTCTCAGCTACTCTCCGTGGCAGTGCTGGGATAACAGCACCCGTGGCTTGGACTCGGCGAATGCCATCGAGTTCTGCCGGACTCTGCGACTCCAATCAGGGGTCTTCGGCAATACCGTTCTCGTGGCCATCTACCAGGCTCCCCAGGAAGCATACGACGTGAGCTCATTCCTCTCTCCCCGGTCGTCATCTTAAGCTAACAGCGGCGGGTAAATAGTTGTTCGACAAGGTCATCGTTCTCTATGAAGGCCGCCAGATCTTCTTTGGCAAGACGTCGGATGCGAAGGCATATTTTGAGGGACTGGGCTTCCAATGCCCCGAACAGCAGACGAGCCCCGACTTCTTGACATCCATGACAAGCCCATCGGAGCGGATCATCCGTCCTGGATGGAAGGGCAAGACGCCGCCCCGGAGCGCCGACGAGTTTGCTCGGGCATGGAAGGAAAGTGAGCATCGCAGGATCCTCGTCAACGACATCGACGACTTCGAACGCCGGTTTCCCATTGGTGGCCCCCAATCAGACCAGTTCCGTATCGCTCGGTCAGCACAGAAATCCGGCTCACAGCGGACCGGGTCCCCCTACACACTGTCGTTCGCCGGCCAGTTCGCCCTCACCCTCTGGAGGAGCTACAGGCTCTTGCTCAGCGACCCGTGGATGACCATCACCATGCTCGCCACCAACTTCTTCGAGGCAATCATCATCTCGAGTATCTTTTACAACATGCCTGCAGACTCCTCGAGCATCGACAACCGCAACCTTCTCATTTTCTTCACTATCCTCATCAATGGGCTGGGCAGCATGCTCGAGGTACTTACCCTCTACGAAAAGCGGAAAATCGTCGAGAAGCACCGACGGTACGCTCTGTACCATCCCAGCATAGAGGCCGTTTCTTCCATGGTCATGGACCTGCCTTACAAGCTCGCCAACTCTACCTTCGTCAATGTTACCTTGTACTTTATGTGCAATCTGCGCCGAGAACCTGGGCCATTCTTCTTCTTCTACCTTCTCACTACCGTCACCATCATCTCCATGTCGGCATTATTCCGCTTTCTCGGGTCCGTCACAAAAACCGTGTCACAGGCACTAGCACCCGGTGCAGTCATCCTGCTCGGAGTCGTGCTATACAGCGGCTTCGCCATCCCTCAGGCCTACCTCGACGGCTGGATCGGCTGGCTGCGCTGGATCAACCCTGTCTTCTATATCCAGGAGAGCCTCACGCTCAACGAATTCGTCGGCCGCCAGTTCCCCTGCGCCAACTTCGTGCCGAGCGGGCCAGAGTACGCAGCCGACGCCCTTCCCATGACCGCCAGAGTTTGTTCCGTTGAAGGGTCGGTCAAAGGGGAGGCCTTCGTCGATGGCGCTGAGCACCTTCGCATCACGTACGATTTCGTCAACGCCCACCGCTGGCGAAACTTTGGCATTGTCATTGCCCTTACCGTCTTCTTCCTGATTTGCCACCTCGCGGCAACCGACCTGATCACTTCGGAACAGTCCAAGGGGGAGGTTCTCATCTTTCCCCGGAAAGTCCTCAAAAAGCAAGCCAAGGCCGGTCGCGATGAAGAGATGGCAGCAGCAGGACGTCAGTACATCTCTGATAAGGAGCAGAAACAGGACTCGGACGGCGAGGTCCAGAACATTGCAAAGCAGACGTCCGTCTTCCACTGGCAAGACATCTGTTACCAAGTGGACATTAAGGGGGAGTCGCGTACGATTTTGGACCACGTCGACGGCTGGGTGAAGCCGGGGACGTTGACAGCTCTCATGGTTGGTTTTTCTCCTCTCTTTTCCCGCCCCCTCTCTCTCCTGCTCTGATACCTTAACTGACATTCATCCTAGGGGGTCTCTGGAGCCGGCAAGACCACGCTTCTCGACGCCTTGGCGTGCCGGATCACGATGGGCGTTGTAACGGGGCACGCACTTGTCGACGGTCTTCCTAGGGATTCGACGTTCCAGAGAAAGACCGGATACGCTACTCAGCAGGACCTTCATCTTCACACAGCAACAGTACGCGAGGCGCTGTCCTTCAGCGCTCTACTACGACAATCTACTCGCTATACCCGGCAGGAGAAGCTCGATTACGTCGAGGAAGTCATCAAGCTTGTCGACCTTGAAGACTGCGCCGACGCTGTTGTTGGCTCCCTGGGCGAGGGTCTCAATGTGGAACAACGGAAACGTCTGACCATCGGGGTCGAGCTCGCGGCACGCCCGGAACTCCTTTTGTTCCTTGATGAACCGACATCTGGCCTGGATAGCCAAACCTCCTGGTCGATCTGCAATCTGATGGAGAAGCTCACCAAGAACGGCCAAGCCATCCTATGTACCATTCATCAACCGTCCGCAGCTCTGTTCCAGAGGTTCGATCGTTTGCTCCTCCTGGCAAAGGGTGGCCGCACTGTCTACTTTGGCGAGGTGGGACCGGGTTCCTCGGTTCTTGTCGACTATTTCCGGCGCAACGGCGCACCCGATTTGAAGCCTGGTATGAACCCGGCCGAGTACATGCTGGAAGTCATTGGCGCCACGCCAAACGCCAAAAACACCGGTACGGACTGGCCGGCTGTTTGGAGAGCCAGCCCCGAGTACCAAGAGGTTCAGAAGGAGCTTGCCCGCCTCTCTAGTAAGAAGGCCGACACCACGCCAAAGTCAACGGACCCAACGGATCGTAGCGAATTCGCCGCTGGTCTTCCCACGCAGGTTGCGCTGGTTACTAAGCGCGTTTTCCAGCAGTACTGGAGAACGCCGAGCTACATCTTCTCGAAAGCGGTGTTGACGGCAGGCTCAGTGAGTCCCCAATGCTTTTACATTCGTCTTGTTGACCCCCCCCCTTCCCCCAGCTAACATGGCATTGCAGGCTCTTTTCATCGGCTTGTCACAAGTCAATGCTGAGAACACGGGGCGTGGCCTGTTCAACCAGATGCTGGGTGTCTACATCTTCCTCGTCATATTCGGTAAAATCATCGAGCAGGCAATGCCCATGTTCGTCAGCCAGCGCACGCTCTACGAGGCACGAGAGAGGCCCGCAAAGGCCTACTCGTGGGTTGCGTTCCTCTTCGGCACCATAACCGTCGAAATGGCCTGGAACTCGGTATGTTACGCAGGCTCCGGGCCTTCTCCCCCTTTCTCATCATGCTCGACATGAACGACATGGAAGCTGACAACCGGCCTACAGATCATGGCGGTCTTTTCCTTCCTCTTCTGGTACTACCCCATGGGCCTCTATCGCAACGCACAACACACGGACGCAGTCCACTCGCGCGGCATCACCATCTTCCTCCATGTCTGGGCCTTCTTCGTCTTCTCGGGCACGTTCGGCAACATGATGATTGCCGGAATCGACACTGCCGAGGTGGCAGGAGGGATCAGCAACCTCTTCTTTGTCCTGATGTTTGCATTCGCTGGGTGAGTAGTATCCCGTCCTCTCAGCCACCTCCGCCCCCGCTATCTACCTAGGTACTAACCCCCATCCGCACAGCGTCCTCGCCGGCCCCAAGGAACTCCCCGGATTCTGGATATTCATGTACCGCGTCAACCCCCTAACCTACGTCGTGGAAGGCTTCCTCGCCACGGCCCTCGCCGACGCGCCGGTCTACTGCCTGCCCAGGGAGCTGTTTCAGTTTGACGCGCCCGCCGGCCAGTCCTGCGGCGAGTACATTGCACCGTACATCGCCGAACACGGGGGCTATGTCGCCGGGAACAACGACACGAGCAGCTGCACCTACTGCCCCATGTCTGAGTCGAACGCTTTCCTGGCGAGCAAGAACCTGAGCTTTGACAACCGGTGGCGCGACTTTGGTTTGGTGTGGGCGTACTGCGTGTTTAATATTGCTGCGGCGGTTGGGTTCTACTGGCTGATGCGTGTGCCGAAGCAGCGGCGGGCGAGCAGCAAGAAATGATTCCTGCTTTGCCCAGGTAGGATATTGGGGTTCATGTCACTCATTCCATTTCATTGGATCCATAGTTGGAACGTAAACTAGACTAGATTTCTTTTCATATATATTTGTGATTATTAGCAAGGACCCAAAATAAGACGCTTCTCAGCTGAGCTCCCACTGGCGTCCAGTTCTGGTTAACTACACCTCTCGCGTGTACGGGGTGCATATATGGCGTCCACCTACGGGTACACGTAGTAGGTACTTTTCAATACAACTCCCCGGCGAACCTTTGTAACTCTACTTCGCGCAACACACGAAGGTAATATTTGGTCTGGACCTGAGAGTTTCTCGCCCTAGACATATTGACGCTGGGCATGCAATACTACTTCAGCAACTCTCACGTGTGACAGCTGCAAACCGGCGCAAGGAGTAGATGGGGATGATAACCAGGAGAACCGAGCTGGTACACTCGGGTGTATGACCGTGCTAATCAACGGTTGTGGCACATGACAAATGGGCACACCGTGTTACTATGTTCGACCTGATACGGAACGGCCGTTTAGGCAGGGGGTTTGACTTCAGTCGCTCCGAGTCCTGATCAAGTCACAACTGATGGCTGACGAGTAACGCTTGATTTTGAAGTAGTAAGTGCCGCCTTATCTAAAGTCTGAGGTATTGATATCGCAACAAAATGACAGCTTCCAGAGCTAGCAGCCTATAGAGTGGCATGATTCCCAGTAAGGAAAAGGAGTTGACATGTTATTACTACATGGTGTAGTACTTTGTACGCTAGAGTCATTGCACCCGGAAATGCAGGTACCCGAGGGGACCCCTCTGGAGAATCTTGGTCGCAACTAGCGCCAAAGTTTGGTTGACTGTCCGTTTAACGTAGTGTCTCGGCTATAGCATAATTAGCGTGGGAAAAAGAGATAACTACCGCGATATGTGGGAGACTGCGTACATCACCATCTCAGCTTCATCTGAGTAGACAGGGAGGAATAGGTAGGGGCGATGGGTCGGCCAAAAGATCGACACCGCACGTATCTATGTCCATGAAGTGTTCATTAGTCGTGTCTCCCCCAAGGTCATTTTCGTGAGGCATCATTGATCCGCTTATTGGAAGCTGGATCAGTACCCCGGGGGATAGGCCGCTCTACTTGCGATGAGAGAGCTCTTTGATAGTAGTGTTCCGTTATATGTGAGAAGAGGACGGCAGCGACGTCTTTACCTTATTAATACGCTCGCTGGCTATACCAAGGGTTACAGACGTATCTACCTGCTTGGGTGCCGAAAGGCGTCCCTAGATCTTGTCTTCGGTTCCCCATTCTCGGCGGCGGATTAATTGATGACAGCCCGAATGTAACGATTACTACGCGGCGTAGTCTACGCCCCGGTAGGCCTCCTTTCTCTCCACAGAGGGCGGGGCGGGAACGCGAACGCGGGCGGGGGCAAGAAGGGGGGCAAGAACGGAAACGTCCGAAGCGCCGCCAACACAGGGCGCACATTCGAACGCGCCAGACTCCGATCCCATCGGCATTTCCAAACACCAGCATTATCTCCGTACGTTGGGTTGGATCGCGGGAAGTTTCGTCTGGTGAATTGAGCGTGTGTTGCAAGCGTTGCGCGCATCCACGAGGGCACTAGGCAAGCGAACGACACCACATCATGTGGGCGGGCAACCTTCTATTTCCCAGACACCTAGAAATAAGCACCTATAACTACCTAGTTAGTTGTTGATAGCTACCTATGTAGTTAGTTGTACATTGCTAGGTTGTCATCGCCCAAAGCACGACCAGTCAGTCCCACTGGCGCATATCAAGTGTTAGAATGGATGGATGGATGGAATCTATTTCGCCCGGAGCCTTAGCACGCTAACTACATCCGGATCAAATCGTTTTGCCTTTAACTCGTGCAAGCCCCCTACTCCTTCCTTCTTTCTCGCTGTACCATTTACCTCTTACCTTGGTTATTGTTAGCAGATCAGCTTGGAGGCTACTTTCTCCAAGTGTTCAGCGTCCTATCTTCAGCGGCTAAAGCGGGACCTACTGGTTAAGGCTCGTGGTTGAGGCTCGTGGTTGAGGCTCGTGGTGTTGAGTGTCGGCTTCTTCTAACGTTACTGTGACTGGTCTAGTCTCTCCTCCTCATTCAGCTCCAGCCTTCCTATTGTCATTGCGTATTTGATCGTTGCCCGGACTGCCTTCATATCGGGTGACCAATGCCTTGTATCCGATGGCGCTTTCCCTCCCAGATAGAACGAGAGGCTTCCTCGTCTTGCCACTGTGTATTGCAGTATATCATCCCTCAGAGTTGTCCATCTCACGCATCGGAAAAGAAAGTGTTCCACTGATTCCCTCGCTTGTCCATAGGTACAAAGGTTTGACTCGACCGCCCCAATCCTGCTTAAAAAGCCGTTCAGTCTCGCCATTCCGGTTCGGAGCTGCGCTAATACACAGGCCTCCCTTCGCTTCAGCTTGTTATAGAGATCGCGCGTGTGCTTGCCTGGTAGTACCGCGTCTATGGCCTTTGAGAACTTGCCCACGCCTTCAGGTAGAACTCTTATCACCCGTTGTCTTTCCATTGCCAGCCTTATCGCGGTAGACTTGGCCTGAGGCGTTTAGGAGTCGGGTGTGCGTCCTTGCTTCAACACCCTCTGGGCTGCTGCCTTGGTATCAGATACCAGCGCGAAGTCAATCTCCGCTAGTATCTACAGGAAGTTGACCGAGTTCCCTCTTTATCGGTGTAGCTTGGCTGAGTCGTATATTTGCTGTATGATGCTTTGGCCGGATTCAATGCTGCCGCGGCTATCCAACTGCTGCCAGCGCTAACTGGTTCCTAGTGACTATAGTAATGTACCTGTAGCAGATGCGAGCCAGTAGCTTCTCCAGAGCTATTACGATAGCTGCTAGCTCTACTGTATATAGGTTCTGCTCTTCCCTTATCCCAAGAGCACCAGTATAGCTTATCACAGTCTCGCTAGTCCTATTGAAGAGAGTATCCCGTGTAAGGCCGCCTATACCAACAATACCCTTCTTTACGGATAAGCTGGTTGCGATCACGATTCCTGAAATTTTGTTAACCATCTCGGCCGCCTTCCATCGATCCGCGTCGAGCGTCGGTTATAGGCGAGGTACCCAGGGCGGAATGGCGTATTCCTGGATTATCTCCATCCGGTCAACTCGTACCCCTTCGGCCACGCGGGCAATTTTCTGTGGCGGAGATACGAATCGTATGGTGGTCCGGACTTTCTTCATAGTAAGGGGATACGTTCCGGGTAGCGTGTGGATGTTGATCTACAGATTGGCTGCCGCCTGGGCGTATCGTTCTCGTACGGGGTGGATGCTCGCTTTAGCTTCCACCACGGCTGTTGCCGCGGTTCGAAAGGCTCCTGTAATGGACAGGGCCCCGATCTTCTACGCCCTGTTCAGCCAGCTCAGTGCCTCTCCCCGTACGTATACCTCCAAACGTTGGTAGCGTAGTCTATAACAGGGGCTACTATCGCAACAAATAGCTGTCTCGTTGTTCGCGGGGAAAGTATCTTCAGCCTCTTCAGGGCTAAAGCGGCTGCTAGACCTTTGGCTGCCGTCCTGGCTATATGCTGCTGGTATCGGAGTTCGCGATCTATCACTATACCTAGGATCCTTATACTCTCAATCGGCTTGACTGTATCGCCTTTAACAGAGAACGGTTATTCCGAAGATCGCTTTTTGTTCCTCGTGAAGTATATGCTGGCCGTCTTATCGCTTTCAAACTGTATACCGCTTCGCCTTTCCCGGTCCAGGGCTCTGTTAATAATAGCCTGGATGTCTGCGCGATTTGCCTCTGCTGATGGACCCGTAACCCAGGCTGTATAGTCGTTAACGAAGGTAATGGAGCCTCTATTCGCGTCGATCTTCTACTATACTAGGTCTGCGTTGAAGAAGAGTAACAGTATTGGGGATAGCGGCGACCCCTACAGCAGTCCCGCTTGGGGTAACTCTTGTCGTTCGGATGTAAACCCGTTTACCGCGATGGTCGCTATACACCTGGAGTAGAAGGCCTCGATCCATCTGACTACAGCGTCTGGTATACATCTTGCTCTAAGTCTCTGGAGCAGCCTGTCCTTGAAGGCTCCGGTGTATACACCCTTCACGTCGAAGCTGATCAGGCTGAGCACCTTCCTAGCTCTCCATGCCTTATAGATCTATTCTTAAAGTAGTAGGAGAGCCTGCTCGGTTGAGCGTCTTTTCCTAGCTCCGAAGTGGTTCCCAGGGAGAAGACCAAAGGTCTCCACAGTATAGGATAGGCGTTCCGCAATAACCGCTTCCAGTATCTTACGAAGCGTAAAGAGCAGGGAGATAGGTCTCCAGGACTTGGCCAGCGTATAGTCGCTCTTCCCTGGCTTCTTCAGTGGAATGATCTTGGCGTTCCTCCATTGGCTCGGGATATCGCCGTCTCGAAGTGAAGTCTGAAACAAATGGAGCACTCTATCTTTAACAACTGGCCAGAGTTGTTTCTATATCATTGCCGGTAGACCGTCTTCCCCGGGTACCTTCCACAGTTTAGCGGACAAGACCCTCTGCTCCACCTCTTCCATTGTCAAGTCCGGCATTTGTACTGGTACCCGCTAAGGACGTTATCCCTTATCTTCGATTCTCTCTAGTAGCGGTGGGAAAAAGGTGGCTAGTAGCGTTTATACTTGTTCTTCCTTGCCTTCCGTGACAGAGCCGTCAGGTCGGGTAAGCGCGGGCACCTTGTCGCCTATCGTGCCGCTGCCCGTTTGCAGGTACTTCGTTGCTTGCCAGATGTTGGTGTCGTCGGCTAAGAAGTCGTTCCAGTGTGAGCTTTTCTGTCTGCGGATAGCGTTATAGTACCCCTTAGCCGCATTCCTAGCTCGCTGTTCGAGTTCTGGTAACGTTTACCTCATCCTGCGTCGAGCTCTCGCCTGGTTTCTCCAGAATATATAGGCCTGGCGGAGTCGTGTCAGGTCTGTTGTGCACCACCGCTTGGCGTATGGTGATGGCTTCTTTGGGCGTCAGGCCGAACACCGCTTCGGTTACCGCCGTCATGAGCCGGTCCGTTTGCTGCTGGACGCTGCCGCCCTGGGGGGTATGCTCGAGGTTCGCTGCCACCCTGGTCCTGATTTCTGCCCAGGGCGCATTCTTGAAGAGAAATCTCGTCTCAGTTTGGTGGTCTTCTACTACGATATCGAATGTCGTCTCGATCGCTCTGTGGTCGGATCCATGGTCACAGGGGTGGATCCGGCACTTGAGTAGTTGTTCTGTTAATTCCGTTGAGGCCAGTACCAGGTCGATCGTGCTTCCTGCGTATCCCAACTGCCATATCTTCGTGCCTCTTGGGAGGAGGCTGCAAAGGGAGTGTTCGTCCATGAGGTTGATGATACGGTCTCCTTCGCCTTGCCTCAGTGGTGACACGTCGTCTCCACCCCAGAGCTGGTCGTGGGGGTTGAAATCGCCCGCCAGAATGATGTCCGTCCTATTTCCCGTTCCGTTTCGGAACCTCCTAATCAGCCGGTCGAGCTCTCATTACCACTTCCAGTGCTTCGTCGTTGCCACCCTCTACGTAGACTGACACCACCAGCACGACCCAGTCTGGGAGTCGGATCTATGCTGCAGTGAGGTCTGCCGACGGCACTGGAATTTGCTCGGCCTCCACATAGCTTCGTACCCATAACATGCTCCGAATCGGCCATCGTGTCTCTCGTCTTGTCGTTGGTAACTATTAGCTTCGCACCACCACAGCCAAAGTCGGAAAACGGAACTGAAACGGAGAGGTAAAAACTGAGCGCAAACGCGTTCCCTACCGTTTCAATCATCAAGCAAGATCTCGAACTCCACCTGCCGACAGTTCGGTCCGCGGTGGCAGCAAAAGGGGCAAATCGTCGGGAAGACAAGCCGGTCGCAGGGGTCGCAGGGGCCGCAATGTGTCTGAGGCAGAGTAGCGGGGCGGTATTATCACACTTCATGAGCGACACTTATGGAGTTTGGCACACAAGACGGGTATGAAAACGGTATCATCAATTACTCCTAATAATCCGAAACCACGTTTGGGGCCCGTAGAAATGAAACCAAAACATCAACTTTGCTCGCAGCGGCCCGGACGACCTAAGCGCGGCCAACTACTAATTCAACCCCCTCCGATTCGTCACCAATCCAAATTACCTCCCAAAACTCCCCATCACAGCCCCTCCTTCTTGTCCGAAGCGTCCGCCTCGACCGCATCAACAACAACCTTCTCCTCCCCCTTAACCGCCGCCTTCTTCTTCTGCTCATCAAACTGGTACAGCGGGCGCAGCTCCGCCTTGCGCTGCCAAAACACCCAGCGCTTCACAAACCACGGCAGCGCCTCAGTCAGCTGATAAGCCCCAAACCGACCAGTCGGCACAGCAAAGACATAATCCAGCTCCTCGAGCGTGCGCTGCTTGGTCTCGGGCACCCAAAAGAAGATCATGACCAGCGCGACCAGGTTAAACCCAGCATACACGCCAAACGCGCCCACCACACTGGCCTCCTTGAGCAGGAAGGGAAACGTCATGCCCAGCACAGCCGCCCAGAACAGACACGTCGCGACCGCAAACCCCATCCCGATCTCGCGGTGCGACAGCGGAAACACCTCGGCGCTGTACGTAAACGGCACGGGCCCCTCGCCGGGGGAGTAGAACACAGCAAACAGGTAGACGAAAAGCGCGACCAGCGCCGTGCGCGCGGTGCCGGCCTCCATGAGGGTGCACAGGCCGGCCGCGAGCAGGGTCCAGACCATCTGGGGGAAGGTGAAGAGCAGCAGGGAGCGGCGGCCGAAGGTGTCGATGGTCCAGAAGGCCGGGAAGGAGAAGAGCCAGTTGATGAGGCCGAAGCCGAAGGAGGCGAGCAGGGCCTCGAACTCGCTCGAGCCGTTCTCGCGGAACACGGTGGTCGAGTAGAAGGCGATGATGTTGATGCCGCACATCTGCTGCGCGATCATGACGGTGAAGGCGGCTAGGGTGGCGCGCCGCACGCGCGGGATGGTGAAGAGCTCTACGAAGCGCTGGTGGTAGCTGCTGTTGCGGAGGAGCTGGATCTCGAGCTCGAGCTGGGAGTGGATGTAGAAGATGTCGCGCGCGACTTGGAGCGGGTGGTTGCGGAGCTTGGCCATGGATACCCAGGCTTCGGCGTACCGGTCCTTCTTCATGTACCAACGGGGGGACTCCGGGCACATGTAGATGAGGATGAGCAGCGGGACGGCGGGGATAAAAGGGGCGCCTGTTGCAGATAGTGTTAGAAAGTGTCCGATGGAAATAATCGTAGCAAGCTGGGGAGGGTGTGGATGGAAAGGACTCACCTAGCATCAGCCTCCAGTTGAGATTGTGTCCCGCGTTCCAGACGGCGAGGTTAAAGGCGGTTCCGAGGAAGATACCGAAGGCGGTCCACATTTCTGTAACTCGTTAGCTGACTACCCAAACTTCAGCTCCAACCCGTATTTCAAAGACTCACGCCAAGACATGACGAGGGCACCGCGGATAGCTGCGGGCGAGTTCTCGGCGGCGTAGATGGGCACGGTCGACGCCTTGATACCCATCCCTATGCCCATGAGAAGCCGACAGGCCAGCTGCTGTGGCCAGGTCTGGCAGAATGCGGAACCGATGACAGGCCAGATGCAGAAGTGAGCCGAGAAGAAGATGACACCGCGACGTCCCCAGAGGTTGTTGACGGGGTCGGAGAGCCAGCAGCCGATGAAGGCGGAACCGATGTAGGGGCCGGCGTTCAGGAGACCAACCAAGATAGTGTCGTGCGTGGAATCGGAGCCGAGGCCATAGAATTCCGGAAAGAAGATGTTGGCGCCGTTGGTGCCGGTCTGGTCCCAACCCTGGACTGCGGCGCCGATGGAACAGGTGATGATGGTGAGGAAGAGCTTCGGCGGGAGGCGCCACTTGTGCTCGACCTCCTTGACGAGGGCCGCCTTTTCTTCATCGTCCAGAGCCTCGGCGCCGTCAATGTTCTCGTAATTGCTGGGGTCCTGTGCCACGAGGGCGCCCTTGCGTAGGATATCAACATGCTCGGTTAGGCCCTTTTCTTGAGCGAAGACCTGGACCCGGTTCATGAGCTCATCTCGCGGAATGCCCTCCAAGGGGTTCTTGATCCTAAATACGGGAGTTCCGTATTAGTCTAGCAACTCTCGTCCATGGCTGACTGGATTGGCTCACTTGGCTTCGAGGTTCCGGTTGAGATCAACATGTTCGGTGTTAGAGACGCCCTTCTCGAGAGGGGCACCGGAGACACCCTTAGGGTCGCTGCTGCAAGGCGGTGTTAGCCAGCTGGGGTATATTTTGGGTTCCAGGCAGCGGTCCGTACGACTGATCATTGCTCCCCCGGATGCCGTCCGAGCTCCCGCTGTCGGCCATGGTGGCGGGAAAGGAGGCTGTTCTTCCTGCGCGGCGGCAGGTGAACCAAGAGGGAAGTGGTGATGCTGAGTCTGTCACTCAAAAGGGTTGACCATAGACGGACTTTCATCCGCGGAGGGAGAGATGAGGGAGAGTCAAGACATCCGTGGTGCTGGGTCCGGCCCGGGTTAAGAAGACTCCTGGGCGCTGCATGTAACGCGGGCAACACTACCACATGTGTGGCCGTCGCAGTGGCCATCATCCCGTCGACCGTTAACGTGGAGCGCGGTGAGTGAGCGTTCCCCAGCGGTCTCCCTCGAAGCAGGTCCACCAAACTCGCCCGGAAGAGGCAGGTGAAAGTGATTAACGGGCTGCCAAGTGGGAGTTGCAGCAAAATCATCTGGGCTCGGCCTGGGCAACAAAGGGGGAACATGTCATGATACAAAATCGCAACGACCAGAACTTGGTCAAATCGCACTCGATTTTGTTGATTGTAAGTGCGTAACAACGCCCTATCATCGGGCTTTCGAGAGCTATGCGGTGTATTGTAAATTGGGGTGTTTGTTGTGGAAGCATCGCGGGCGAACAAGTATCGATGCCGTGTTCAAAAGCCATGGAGACACTTCGAGTGGCTCGACCGAGCCAGGGTCCTCTAATTCCGGGGTTAAACCAAGGTTGGTTGGCGGCCGGTTCCGCCGCCCAGGGATCTGTGCCGAGAGGTATCAAGTCAGAAGTGCAGTCCGAAGTGCGCTATCACACCCTGCAAAGCTCGCACTGGAGATCCTCCACTACACTACAACGTTACTCTCGTCGTCGTGTGCTGCTGGAGACGGGCCGTGCGGTTGCGGGGAGGTGCTCGCGTGGCCGTCGTCGGCAGCAGACCTCTGTGGGGCGCCCTCAATTTATCGTGTCCCGGAGATATGGTTCTGACTTGTCGATCATTGGGCTCTTTTAACTTTCGACGCGTCTAGACTCTTGAACTCCCGTCGCCCGTTGTCGTCGCTGGGACAAGCTCGACCAGCGCTTTCACAACAAACTTCGGTCCAAACACTCTGCACCGCCTTTCGACACTCGGGACGAAAATCGTTGCTGCGTGGTTCTTGGCCGTCGGTTTCGAACGCTGGGCGGTCACTTGGCGGCCACTTGGCCGTCACTTGGCTGACGTAGAAAACGCCTTCAAACTGAGAGGGCGCCGACGAGCTGTGGAGTGCTCGGATGGGTGGAATTTGAGTTGTGGAGATAATATCGGTCCTACACGGTATGAAGACACGCCACTGCCGAAAGCTGCCGTTGGCGCTTATGTGAATCGAATCGGTCAAGCCTGCCTCGAGCAATCGACGGGGAAGAAAAAAAAAACATGGAGGTTGGCTTTTCCGGTCCGACTCCAGAATTCGAAGATGGCAAGGTGTGGAAAGAGCTCAATCGATGTTCCTTGGGAATGGTTCGAGGCTTTCGTGCTGCAACATGAATTGACATACTGTATCTGCACGGTGCAGGCACAGTGCCGGCATTGTTGACCAAATCTCCAACCCCCCAGACTTTCCCCAACTTCCCATGTTTCTCCGCATTGCCCCAGAGCTCCTGCAGAGCCTCGTCAGAATCGCCCTTCCTGATCTGCGAATCCAGGCATCAAGATGGGCTCGGTGAAAGAATCAGACACTGCCAAGGGGAATAATGAAGGGAACCATTTCTGGTTCTGGTCACAGGTCCGTCGGATTTTCCATTGCGCATCAAATTCTTCCCAAAACACCAATTCCATTGGGCATCTCTCACCCCACATGAGATGTTGCAAATGTTGGGGTTTAGCGGGGCCGTCGGCGAAGGATCAACCCCGCATACCTGAAGGATTCCGTTGCGACGGTTTGACGCTCCTGGCGAATGCGCCGCTGTCGTGCCGCGCTCTAGCCCTTCACCGACTGGCAATGAGGTATCGGCAAAACGAACAATTTTATCTGGGTACAATGTCACGCGCCAGTTGCAGGTGCCGTTGTCGACCTGGCATACAAGTAGACCTCCGCAAGGTCATCCAAGCGATTAACGGTAGGTGGACCGCGCTAGTACGTGGAGAGGATTCAGAGGACCGCGATGAGCGCCAGGGAGAAAATACCGACGCACGCATGCCGATACCGAACGAGTTTATATACACCCCTTGTCTGCAGTTGCTGGAGGAGCAGCAAGGTGTAAATGGCGACATGTGACGCGTAAAAGTCACTCAGCTCCTCCGGGGTTAGAACGTCCTCGAGCCTGTCCTGAATCATGGTGTCCAGCTAAACTTGGAGCCAACCCCCAGGCTTCCGCCGAGGATCACCTGGAAACCCCACTGCTTCGGCTCCGGGGATGTGTCTGCCAGGGTCGAGAGGAGCGCGGTCCCGACGACCATGAGGATACCCGAAACGCTCTGGGTCCACCACGTGTTGTTGCGCTTGGCCGAGGCCGCGTTACCGCGCTACCCAAGCCGGACCCAACCGCCATGGTGCCCATCTGGGGGGTAGGAAAAGTCTGGACTAAACCGCGGTGTATAAGTGAATGAGCTCGGGGCGTAATGGCACGTTGATAATAGTTAACATCATGATGAATCCGGTACATATTACGCACCTAGTACTCAGCGTCAATGTGTGTTGTCTGTAGTACTTACACGAGTAGACCAAGGAAGTCGGTGGGTAGGGGTAGAGAAGGGACAGGGCAGACATATAGTATTGTACACATCATAACCATGTTAGTGACGACAAGGGAGCGGCGAGCGGATGTGTTGGAGCCTTGGGTGACCGGGTGCGAATCTATGCCACTACACGAGCGCAACTCACGAGAGGGCAGCAAGTACCAACGTCGTTCTGAAAGTCAGTTATGTGTCCAGCAGTCTTGTGAGCCTTGTGCCATGGTGCCATAACAAGCGAGGATCACTGACAATCCCCATGTCGGTATGGGTTCTAGCCGTACTACGGCCTCGTTGGCTAAGCCTGGTGGGGGGGGCGCAGGCACGCCGTCGTGGCCGTCGTGGCCGTTCGCATCCTCTGCTTCTTTGCCTATGTGGTAGGGCGTTGCGATGAGAGCTTCGTGTACGGAGTGGACCGTGGACGTGTAAACAGGAGAGCGCAACCAGTTGAGACTGACAGCAGTAGTCGTCGAAATAACAAGAGAACGAAACATCAGATGAACGAGCGATCTTGCTAAGCTAAATACCTGGGTAGATATACGGGTAAGGAACGTTGAATTAGGGCCTGGCTGGTGCAGACAGTTGGACTGGTTTGGCTACCATGGATAGTTATAGAAAAGATTCCTATCATGTGAGGTGAATGATGATGGGCCGCTGGCTCCTCCCAATATCTGCGGAAGGGTGCCAATATACGGCCCGAGCCTTGCGTTGGTAACGTAGCGGTCAAGCCTAAGAACTCAGAAGATTCCCATCAATGAAAGAGATTGAGTTTAAATGACAATTTCTCGCCCCAAGGGCGGTAAACCTACGTCCCATCCTAGTTATGTTTGATACCAACAATACTCACTTTCGATATCTGTTTAACCCCAGATCGGTCCTCCCTAGGTACCTCCCCTCCCTAAGCATTCCCAACTCACACTTCACCTCTAACTACACCTCAAACTCCAACTCCCACCAACCCAACCCATCCACCCCCCCTTCAATCTAATACCGCCCCCCCTCCTCCGCCTCAAACCTCCTCCACATCCCCTCCAGCTCCCCCTCCCTCACCACCCCCTCCACCACCTCCAACGCCATCCTCCCATACCTCTCCATCTCCCCCCTCTCCCCCAGCACAAAATACACCCTCGCCATATTCTCATACTGCTCCCCCAGCAACGGCCGCAACTCATCCCCCGCCGCCTCCAGCAGCCCCGCCGTCTGCCGCGTCAGCCGCAGCGCCGCGTACGGCCGCCCCGCCTGGAAGGCCTTGACGGCTTCGTCGCGGAGGCGGACGATTTCGCGCCGGCGGGCGTCCGAGGCGGCGATTGAGGCGGCGGGGGCGCTGCAGAGGGCGCAGGTGCAGGTGAAGCCCCATTGGCGGTGCAGCTTTTGGGTGCGTTCGGGGTGGGGGAGGCCGAGGGGGAGGTCTGGTTGGGAGGTGGTTAGTGGGGGTGTGTTGTGTTGGGGATTGTTGGGGGATTGTTTTTCTTTTCTTTTGGGGGGGGGGTTAAGGGGCTGGCTACTCTGGGGGGTTCGGACTGCAATGGGAATGTGGGCTTACAGCTGTGGGTGATCTCCTCCCCGGCGGCAATGTCTCTTGCGGCGAGGATGCTGATTTGGAGCGTTTCGGGCATGGGTCGGGTGTATGAACTGGCGATGTGTCAGTCGGGTTCTTCTGAGAGGTACGTAAGCAGCGCCTCCCCCAGTGCCGTAAACTCACTTTGGGTTACAGGCGTGGTTGAGTCTCTATCCACAAGTCAGTCTCTTATTAACTTATAAGTTACCAACACATCAAGATCACCCACCGAAACCGTCGGATACAGCGCAATGTGCGGCACCCCATCCATGGGCGTGTGGAAGGCATTGGTCCTCAGGATATTCTCCACCTTGTCCTTCGCAAGCCCGTTGGTCTGGCCGAGTTCCCGAACACTGTCCGGGTCTGACAACCGGTCGACGGCCGCGTGCAAGAGCCGGTAGCCCAGTGTGGCCTTGACTTTTACCGTGAACGCGAGGTCGACCAACATGCTCGCGTGTTCGAGGAGGATTTCCTCATGCCGTTTGATCGGTCTGGTAGCAACGAGACCCTTGCCCTTGCCGGGAATGTCGACCATCTTATACGGCGCATCACGCGAGCTCGTTGTATTCAGCTGCTGGGTCAGAAACGAGGCGCTATTTGCCGCGGTTTCCGGGGTGGTGATGATGCTCCATCCGCGGGGGCCGTGGTGAGAGTTGGTGTAAGCGCAGTACTTTGCAGTGCCGTCAGTTGTGTGCTCGCATTGTGGTGGGTGTGTCCACGGCGAGCTCTGCACCGCATTGTCGTCCACGGGCAACGGGCATGCCACGTCAAGGGAGACGGATCTCAGGGTAAGCGGGACTGAGGCGAGGTGTTCATGAAGTGAGCCATGACCTAAGACCGCTTGGAACAAAAGTGGTAGCACAGTCACAAGCCCTAGAGCCCGGTGGTGTTTAGAATTTCGAGGCATCATGTTTGATTTCGTGTGGACTAGAATAAATTGTAAAGTGCAAAATCTAGCATCCTAAGAACAGAGCGCCAAAGACCACATATCACGAGTTGGAAAGCGAGCCTCTGATCTTAACCAGACACGTTTCGGGGCACCGCGCCGGACCCAAGAACACATGTCGAGTCTATATTAGAAGTCCCGCTGATCGACACTCGCAGAGACCCGAAGCATCAAACAAGCAGCGGGGGCCAAGGAACTTGGCCGGGGATCATTGTGCAATGCCACGAATGCCAACCTGACCTGCCCTGACAAACCATGGCCGCCCGCGGGTAAATCGTCAACAAGACGGCCCCAAAGGATGCTAAGCATACGCCCAGACGGAACCACTCATGCGTTGCGAGACCCACAACTGGTATGTACAGATCCTAACCTGAATAGCTTCGGCTTTTGTCGCTCAACACCCGACATACACATAACTTTCCCTACCGGCTTACAATCTCCGCAACCTACCTCCTATAACGGCCGCGATTTATCTAGCCCAACTCGCTCATCGCCTCACTCAATGCCCCACGTCCATTCGCGGACTTGTTCAAGGTCGTGAAAACTATCATGGTATCAGGTGTTGCTCCTCGAAGAAGGTTTTTGCCTAACCAGTGCCAATAATGCCGCGCCAACGCCTTGACGTTGCCTCGTACACTCGAAACCTCGATATTGAGAAGATTCATGAGACCAGCCATCATCCATGTTCGGCAGAACCAGCTCCCAATGTATTGCGAAACTCACTCCCTAACGCTCAGTCAAAACAAAGGGGAACAAGCTATGGCCAAAACGGACCTGATATGCCGGGCCAAAAACCTAGGTTAGGTACCTAGGTACGGTAGGTAGGTCGGTAGGTATCCAACCCCATCCCACACCCACCCACGCATCACATCACATCCCATCACCGATAAAGCAACCCAACCAACGCATCCCACTCCGCCTCCTCATCCGCCCCATCATCCCCAACAACAGCATAATCCCCCGTCGCCAACAACTCCCACCTCGCCTCCTCCGCCTCCGCCCTCAACAACCCGGCCTCCTCAGCCATGTCCATGCGCTCAAACACCAGCGACATGCGCCACTGCACCCGCGCGGCCTCGCCCGGGTTGCCGCCGTGCGCCTCGTTGCGCCGGCAGATGGCCACCGCGTCTTGGAGGTGCTTTAGGGCCGTTTTGTTGTTGTTGTTGCTGCTGCTTCTGTTGTTGTGGTTGTTGGCGTTGGTGTCGTTCATATCATCGTCACTACCATCATCATCCTCATCACCATCCTCATCATCATCATTATCCTCATCATTGCCGTCGTCATGGTCGTCGTTGTCATCATCATCATTATCGTCGTCGTCGTCGTTGCCATTATTGTTAGCGCCACACTGGAGCATCGCGATACGGGCGCGGTGGTACAGCGCCGCGGCGACGCTCGCGTGTGTCGGTTTGCCGGCGGCAAGCAGCTTGTGGGCTTTGCGGCCGAGTTTTGCGGCGGTCTCGAGGTCGCCCTGCTGTGCGGCGATCTTGGCGCGCTCGTATTTTGTTCTGGGAGGGGAGGGAGGTGGGGGTTAGCTGTGTGTAGTAGTAGATGGCTTAAAAGGGGGGGGCGGGGGAGGTTGAGAAGTGATAGGGTGATAGGGGAAAGTGATGCGATTCAACTGTGGAGAGGGGGTTGGGAGGTTGGTATAGCGGGGGCTGTCACTTACTCTCCGTCATAATGATCGCCAGGCCCGTAGATCTTGGCCTGGTAGTACTCGGCCTCGAGAAAGTCCTGTAGAGCCTCGTCAAGCTGGCCGAGTTGCTGCTTGCAGCGGCCCCTATTCCGCAGGAACCGATCAATATTGTAGTCTTGGTAACACACCGGCTTGGGGTGCGACTTCGCTATGGCTACTGCTGTGTTGAGATGGGCAATGGCCTCGGATGCCTTGTATGCCGAGACCAAGGTGTAGCCGATATTGCTGTGGGCGTTGGCCATATCTGCATCCCTGTCTGGAAGATGCTTCCGTAGAATGGCAAATTCCCTTGTAGCAGCGGCGCACGCCTTGTTGCTGCGTCCTGTCCTCTCATATAGACCAATGAGACTGCGGTGGATTCTAGCGGCGGGAAGGGAGTTCTTGTCAGTGGTGGCCAGGAGGGACAAGAGCGAGTCCTCCGCTTGGCGGAAGTGTTGGATTTCGACCATGTACCTAAGGGGCTGTTAACACAGACCAATTCGAAACGGCAAGTTTCTGTCGCTTACCATGCGTGGTCTTGAATGAGTTCGGTGTATTGTGACATTTCAGTCGAGAAGTTGTCAGGAGCTTTCATAGACTTGTATCGCTCGTTGAATGCCATGACGTGCGGGTGCAAAGTGTCACAGCTATCCCGATCTACCCACAAGTGTTTCGAGCCCTGTTGCCGCGGAAAATGGGCTCGTAGCAGAATGAGGGCTCCATGGAATGCCTCACGCTGGGATTCTGCTGTCATCTGGGAGAAGTAGCTTTCCTGTATGAGACGGTGCACCGCAATGAAGCCCGTCTTGGTGTTAATTCGGACTAGTGAGCAGACGAGAAGATAGTCGGCAGCATCGAAGCTATTGGTGATCAGTTAGCTTAATTACCACACTCAAATAGTTTGGGAGATTGTACTGACATTCCCAGGTCCGTTACTGCTGTGTTTTCTGAAGGATGCCATCGAAACCGATCGTTATCCTGAAATAAAAACATCGGAATGGATTCGGGACTCATGAAACAGAGTATACCCAACAGTCTGGAGGCATTCTCATCCAATTTGTCAAAGTCTGACTGCCACAGGCCGTCCAGGTTCTTTAAGTACCAGAAGTTACTAGTCCAACGCCTCGGTGACTTCAGAGCCGAACTCTCATTTTGCTCAAAGTATGGCAGGTACTCGGCAACTGACCTAAACTGGCGTGAGGTCTTGATCTGTTTGGCTATGGCGTCAACGGCAAGCGGGAGCCCGCCGAGCTTTGCTGACAGCTCGTTTGTTGCCTTCACCTCGTCCGCCATCGCCGGATCCTCGTCCAGAATCCGAAGTATTAACTCGGTGCTTTGGGTAATCGTAAAAGCAGGGACCTCGAGTAATGTTGCGGCCGGCCCAGACTCGGCAAGCAGTTGGCCCCGATAAGTTACCAGAATCCTTCCACGACCAACCGTAGGCCAGCTTCCGACCAATTGGTCTTGATCCTCAACACCGTCGAGAACGAGGAGCCATGGGATATCTGTGTTTTGGAGCCACTGGAGCACCAGCTTTCGGTTCGTAGCCGGGGCATTCTTAGAATAACCCTCCAACTGTAGCTCCCGCGCCGCATCGTAGAAGGATTTGGTAGTCTCGGCAGAGGTCTCGCTCGCAATCCACAGGATGGCTCGTCCTCCGTCTGCCCAGTGTTTGTGGGCAACCTCGAGCGCGATTTGCGTTTTCCCAATACCAGCAGCACCCCATAGCGCGACCGATGATATGCTAGTAGCTTGCCTCTCGAAGGCAGAAGCTATAGCTTGGAGTATGTCATCCCTCCCATAAAAGTCGGGGTTCTGGGGATAGGGGATGGTGTGATGGCGTAGAGACTGTGATGCCATCGTTGGCAGATGTTGCATCGACAATGCGTCAGAGAGAATGTCGGTGAGAAGTCGTGAGGCTGATGTCAATTTTGACTAGAATGTGGCAGAATGTCGCAGGATGTTGGCCCATCTCTTGGTCCGGGTTTCTGGAATTTCGGTACGTTTTTAAAGCCCTCGAGACGATTCCGGATGTCTTTCCATGTTCGCTCCATATTCCCTCCACCGCTCAGAGTTTGTGTGATCCGACTGACAGTTGGCTTGCAGAGACATTTAATCGGGGATCATCCGCGCTGTTCTAAGGTTTATTCGCGATGAACAAGTAAATGACCAAGAAACAACACCGACGTTCTCACGTCTTCACAACAGGAGAACCACGCCTCAAAAGTTCTCAGCTGTTCTCACGTTCGTTACCCCAAGCCCCCGCCGGTGAACCAGACTAACACATGTAGTGTGATGAGGTGCTATCAGAAACATAAAGCCTCAAGTCCATCATATTACCTTCATGTTTTCCACTCTCTGTCCCAAGTCGGCAATTACCTGTTCATGATCCCGAACATGGTGACAATGTGGTTAGTTCGCCACAACACCTCGCGCCAACACCTAGCCACAGCACCTCACCAGATATTGTACATACAGGGTGAGTTGTAGCAGGGTACTGTGATGTGGCATCGTCTCGCCCACTACGTAGACCAAAGACACTTCACAGGCACATTATACGCACTAATAGAATTCTGGGGCGATAAGTTGTGGCTCACAGACTCTGGGCTGGTTGGTCTTTTGAACAGAGATAACAACCAAGCTTTAATTGGTGGCTTGTGGAAGGGGCACCACAACAGATAGGTAGAGAGGTAAAAACAAACGTCGGAGGTATGAGCCCGCGACCATAGGTAACCAGCAACCAGCTAACAACCGTCAACCTAAGGTTAACTTAAGGCAGCCAAAAGCAAGGCAAACCAGCACGACCACCGCCATTTTAAAGTAGGTAAAATAAGTAGGTAACCAAGTCAACTCAAGAACCGCCGCTCTAGTAGGGTTTCATCACGCAAAAACGCCCCGCGTCTGTCTGTTTGTCTGTCTGTCATGTCATGCACACCCGCCGACCGCCAACCCCGACCGTCAACCCCAACCGCAGTGTCCCCCGATACTAGGTAGTCCAAACAAGGGAAAAGCCGGCCTGGCCTCCCGTATGAAATCGCCCCCCATCCCCTAACCTGCGCTGTTACATCAGAACCACAACCACCACCCCCGTGTCATCAACCGCATGTTCATCTGAATTAACCATCCCCCATCCCATGCCATCACCTCACATCCCATGTCAGAGCATCCGAGCGCAGCCATACCCTCTAGCCTGGCCCATCCAGCCCATCTGGCATCCCCCAAGAATCAGCTCAACCCATCCCCCCTCAACCAATCCAACCCGACGCTCAATCCGACCCAGGCCTCGTCCGCTGCGCAACCACCTCGCGCGCATAAAACTCAACCAGCATAGTAGCATAAGCCTCCAAGTCCTCAACCGGCACAGCCAACCGAAAGTCATTCAAAAGCAGGAACTGCAGCTCGAGATGGTTGAGTTCCGGCAGGGGGAGGCCACCGACCTATATTATATCATCGTGTTAGTATCACACCATACATACCGAGGGAAGGGTAAAGATAGAGAGAGGAAGGGGGGCATACCTTTGCATAGCGCGAGTTGGTGTAAAAGACATCGGAGAAGAACTTGCTCGCACAAGTGACGCCGGCGATGATGAGGCGGTGGATGTTGAAGCTGTCGACGACAAAGTAGGTCGCCTGCTGGGGCTGGGATGCGCCCGTGGTGGTGGTGGTGGTGGCGGCGGGGTTGGCGGCGGGCGGTTTCCTCCCCGCCCCTGCCCCCGCTGCTGCTGCCGCGCTGGTCGGGATCTCGTCTCCGTCTGTAGAGTCTGCCAGCTCCGAGTCCGTCTCGGTCGCGTCGCTCGAGTCGTCGTCGTGGTCGCGCATGACCGTGTCCTTGTCGGCGTCGGTGGAGACGCGCGGTTGCTGTAGTGGTGGCGGCTGCGGCTGCTGTGTCTCAAGCTGCGCGCGCCGCCCTTCCTCGCTCTTCATGACCATGTCGTTTACGCGCTCTGTCATGCGGTCAAAGTAGACTAGCAGGCTGAGGAAGACCTCGTACGTCGTCGGGCAGTATTTGTGGATGCGGCTGAGGTAGCTGAGGATGGTGATGGCGGGCACGTTCTTGCCGTGGAAGGCTAGGACGCTGCTGCTGAGCGGGGTCATGCTCCCGTCGCCGGCCCCCTCCTCGCCCCTCGCCTGCGCCTGGGCCTGCCGGAGGTGGTGCGCGTTGCGGTTGAGTGCGTCGTGCTGGAGGTCGTTGGTCGTTGTGATCTTGGTCAGCAGCGCGGCCACCATTTCGATGATGTCGCCGATGGGCATGCCGCTGATCTCGTACTTCATTTGCTGTAGTGGTGGGTCGTTTACGATCCCCGGCCCCGTGCCGGTGAGCATGTCAGCTCTTGCCAAGCTCTGTATGTGCGCGAGGTCGCGGACTCGGATCGTGGTCTGCGTCTGTATTGGTGATTCGGGCGGGTTGTCGAGGGTTGGGGGGATGGACCCGGTCGCTTCGGGATGCGCCGAGGTCCAGCGCGGACCACTATCGGAATCGGGGGAGGGGATGGACCTGGAAGGCGGCGCTATTACCGTTGGGGCGGTACTCGCCGACGAAGCGCTCGAGTTCGAGGCCGAGAACGACCCGGGGGTGGGGTCCTGGGTGCCATCTCGAGGTATTTCCTGCTGTGGTTGTGTGCCGCCGGAGGATGGTTGAGAGGATGACGACGAGGGTGGGGGCGAGGGCAGTCGCGCGTTTGGTTGCCTTGATGTGCTCTTCTCCTGTGCTTGTTCGTCCCTACGCCGTCGGCTCGGTGTGCGGTTCGGCGCGCCGGATAACGAGGTCGAGGGCCTCCGGGGGCTCTCTGTCGGGCGTGACGTATGGTGGGGCTGGGCTTCGCGGTCGCGAGATCCGCTCGCAGACCGGGTCTGATAATGGATATCGTGGGAATGCCCTCCGATCATACCATGAAAGCGCGATGGGGAATCAGCAAAGACGTCCCCTATGATGGTAGCCATGCTGTTGTGGTGGTCGGGCTCCGTGGCGTTTTGCCGACGAAGGGGATGATGTTATCGGGCGGCGGGCGGCAGGACGAGGGCCTCGGCGGGAAAGTGGCTGTGTCGCAGATAGCGGAGAATTAGCACGGGATTTTCTGGCTGGCCAAATAATACTGGGTCCAGGGCGAGAATGAGCCGGGACTGGTCCGGTGCACTCAGCGACACAAACTCCGTGCAGCAACAGGCCCCATGAAGAAGATGAGGTCCGGGTCAAGTTGGGAGATGGCAAACGGCCGCCGGCATGTTCCAAGCCAAAATAAGATAAGGGGAAAAGGGGTTAGGTAAACGAGGGAATGCGGCAACGTTGGCAGCGTTGGCTGCGAGCGGCACTACACGCGGCGTGCATGGAATGCTGTCATTGGTGACATCCGCCAGAAACCCCAAGCAAGCAAATAGCAAGCCACCCAAGACAGGAGTCTCGTCGCCGCGCAGACTGGGTAGGGTAGGAGGGTAGGCGGCGCAGGAAACGCACGATTGGGTTGGTGGTGATGGTGTCTCGGCTCGCAAACCGTGGTTGGATTTGACTCGGGAAGTAACGCCACTGAAGCCGGCGCAGCGACCACAAGACCACAAAGGCTGCAACAGCAAACAAAACAAAACCGAGGCCGAGTCCGGCATGGAGGTGGGACAGGGTCGGCCCACGACGTCACCCGGCGAGTACGAGATGGAAATACAAACGAGAAATGTGACGGCAACTTACCCAAGGTACGGGACTGGTATTGCTCTTCTGAAGGTCCGGGGTCGGCTTCTGTCTCGACTTCGAAGGAAGATGCCGGAGGGTTGTATGTATATATGGGCGAGTGAGGCGAGGGCGACGATCAGCGAAGGGGCGAGTCGTGGAACCTGAAACAGATGTCGATGAATGACGCGCGGTCGGGCCACAACGCAGTCGTAGGCGGCAAGAGAGACTCAAGGGCAGTTCAACTCGAAAGAGAGCAACTTGATATAACAGCCTTCCCAGGAACAAGAATGGGGGCGGCCCGAAACGATGATATTATTGTAAGAGAACGAGGGGAGGGCGGGTGAAGCGAAGCAATGCCAAGGAACGGCCACAGGGCTGGAGGTCGAGACAACCGAGCGATGTTCGATGTTTTGTTGCGAACGACATGCACTCTCCGGTCCAGCCCAGGCCAAAATCCAAACGGGGAAGCCAAAGGCAGACGGAAGCCAAAGGAGGAGCAAAGGGATAAAAGTTCAAAATCAAGGTCGAGGTTCGAAAGAAGAAATACGGCGTGGCCGAGCTGAGAGCAGGCCTGCGATAACGTCTGGTCAGTTCAGTGGAACTGCACAGATGACGACCCTTGGCCCTGGCGCCGTGGTCGGTCTCTCAGTGCAGCGTCTCCCGATCCCCCGCCACGTGTGGGTAAGCCGAACAGGGGGTGGCCAAAGCCTGGCCTTGCCGCCTTTGGGCCTGGAAGGAGCCGCCGGCTTGCCACTTCGACTCGGTACCTGGGTACAACTAACAAGCGCAGCCAAGAACCCTGGAACGGCCCGCTTTCAGGACGACTCGGCCGATTCCGGTTGCCTGCCTTTCAAGAGTATTTCCAAGGATGGTCTGGGATATCAAACTCCTACTAAAACCATAAATGCCGCTCGAGTACTCCCATACAAGCAGTTCGGGCCCTTGCCCGCCGTAACTGATAACAGAAAGTGGAGTGGTTGATCGGGAATGGCGGGCCCACTGCGACCAGCGGCGGTTGTCTTCCCCCACCTCAGCTCATCAGTGGGGTTCCAGCCGCGAGCATCCACATCCATCGCGCTTCAGAGCACGGCATCGCGCGGCTCGACCACACTGGATGAGGTGACAGCCTCCTATAATAAGGTCATCTATTCTCGGCGCCCTGGGACACCTCGCCTCAACTCACCGGCCGTAGAGGCAATCTCGCCAATAGAACCAAGCCGGGACCGGGAAGGTCGGGAAGCCGCGTTTGCCTGCTGCCTTCGCGCGCGTGTCCCGCATGCAAGGCCTTCCTCGTGTGCTGTACTAACTCCTCTCTCATGTCATGCAGAGGCAGTCGCGCGACCCAGCTTGCGGCCAGTGTTTGAAAAACCCTCTCTCGGTCTCCTGCGCAAAAACCCGAAAGCCAGCCAACAAGGGATTCGAGCCCAAAGGCATCGAACTTTCCCCTCGGGTGCAGCCAATCTGGTGGCGCGAGGGGGCCACGGGGGGAGGGGTGTCGGCGGGAGCGAGCGGGGGTTGGTCCCTCACCGACATTCTGCCCCTCCTTGGACCTGCTCGATGAGATGCGGTTCCAGTCCTGCGGATGCAGTCACTGCAGTCAGTGCCCTGTCCGTTCGCAAGCGTTGCTTGAATATGGCAGGGGCTTGTCAGAGATTCTGACAAGACAGCTTCACCTGAATAATGAATACAATAGAACATTCGCCAATTACTCTCGAACGTGGGTCTTTGATGACGCAGCTTGAAACAGTCCACGTGCCGTCGAAAGAACTACAACACATTGATGACCGCCTCGAGAATCCAAGAATCATGGTCGCGACCACTCAGCGCATCACGAGCGGTTACAACGACTTTCCAATGGCCATGGCCTCAGGGGTAAAACACCATCTCAGCTTCACCGATGGGAGAGGCCCGCAGCTCGGATATCGACCCGTGTTGCAATGTTCCAGCACGTGGCGACGGCGAAACCGATGAACCTTAACTACCCTTGACCGTTCTCGAGCGAAGGCGCGCAATTCCCGAGCATCGTAACCGCCCCGAGAATATCCTCCACCACTCCAGACTGGCCACACCCGCGCATGAAGCCCTCTCGCCTTCTAATAGACCGCGCTGTGCCTGCCACCCATCCTTGCTTATTTCTCAACACTGCTCTCTGCTCTGGCACCACCGCCCTGCCCGAGCATCCCCATCCGAAACGATGACTGCTACGGCAAACATGACCTTCAAACCACCGTCAACCCCAACACGGACAGCACCAGCAGGAGACACGCGCCCATACAATGCATGGACGGGATGAAGGGACATGCCAGGCGTCGGACGCGGATGTCATCATAAGCTTGACGCAGGACCAAACCACCCGTTCTCCTCATTGAGCTCCTTCAGCCAGAACGATTGTGATATTGTAGTGGTTTCATATTGGGGCGCGGGGGGGGGGGGGGGGCGGGGTCACGGACTTGAACCGCAACAAAGAGGCTGGCAAGCATCCAACCCGGGATAAGAGACCGGAATCCGTGATCTGTAAGGTAGGGGCGGGGGAATTGCTGCTCAGTATTGAACCCCCACACGACGTCATCATGCGCTCTCACATCGACTGCGCTTCGTCGTGGTGGTGGTGAGTAACAACGCTGTAAGTGTGGTAGGAAACCGTCATGATCTCTCTAACCTCGCGTGGAGTCAACCGAGGTGAGGGGTGTTTCTAGTTCAAGGAAGGAAATGGGTTCCAGGACTCAGGCACGCCTCAATCATGGGCATGAAAAGAAGAGACCTCCATGTGTCATGTCTCATCGTAGAATCGCAGCGCAACTCCGGTAATGGCTGTCCAACCGGTATGCAGATGCAGCAGAACCTCAACCACCCATGGCCACGGATTTCAGGTTCGCTCTCCCGCAACCGCCCGTGTTGTGACATATGCACGATCCCCAAGATCAAAGGTGTGGACCCGAACGGATGATATTGTTTGTTGTACAACGCCCAGCCGCTCGGTCTGGACTCGTCATGTACCATTCCCCAAACCAACCCTTCCCACGCCTCACTCATGCCGCACCCTGTAATCCGTGTCCGGCAAGTACAGGTGCCTATCAGCGCCCTTAGCCGTCAGCACCACCATGCGAATGACACCACCCGAGCTGCCGTCCCACTTGATGGCCTCCTTGAGCGCGTCCTTGACGAAGCCGACGGCGTCGGCCTCCTCCATGCCCTCGCGCCAGTTGGCGTCGCAGAAGCCGTAGATGTACGTCGAGCCCGACCCGCCGATCGAGTACGGCTGCTTGTGCAGCGACCCGCCCAGCGGGATGCTGTACACCTGCCCGCCGTGCCGCTCGTCCCAGCCCGCGATGATCAGGCCCGCCCTGTGTTGGTATCGTGTTAGCGCCGTCCCAGGCTAAAACAAAACAACCAACCACCCCCTGGTCCACACACTCCCGCAACCCCGCCCCCCATAACCATGTGTATATTTGTTTTGGTGGTGTACTCACGTCAACCGGTCCTTGTTGGCGTAGCACAGCTCCTGGAAGATGGCGCCGGCGGTCTGGGTGGTGGGCGGCTTGCCGTTGGTCATGGCGAACAGCTCGAGCTGGTACTTGACGATGTCGGCGACGGCCTGTGTGTCGGCGGCGGAGCCCGAGCGGCAGCACCAGATGGTGTCGTGCACCTGCGTCAGCTTGTCGGTTACCCGGTTCGCAATGTACGCGCCCGTTGTTGTGCGCGAGTCCGCCCCGAGGATCACCCCGTCTTTGAATGTCACCGCCATGCTGTGGTTGTTGTTGTTAGGGTCGGTGCGCTGGGCTCGAGGGGTGCCCGTGGGGTTCGGACTTACATCGAGGTACCTAGGCTGGAGGGGGGTTAGCAATGTGTTGTGTGGGCGGGGGATGGGTTGGGATGAGCATGACTTACTTGACCTCACCCTTCTTCAACCGGTCCATGTCGAGATGGATGCCATCTGCACCAGGCAATGGTTAGGTCACTGGCGGGACATCAAGGTGGAGCAGCGAGGGACGGCGGGGGTTGGTTGCATACCTTCCCTCAGGGAGCCCGAGTTGCCGAACTCCATGTTTTTTGTGGTTTTAGGTATTGTAGGTGATTCGGTCGGCCGGACAAGAAAAGCGTCGTGGTCGCGGGTTATTCTGGGGGTCGCAGTTTGGGGATCGTAGGGTATGGTGGGTTGTCGTTGTTGGCGAGCTTGGAGCTCCAGCTCAAGGCAGCTCCCACACACGCGTGCGCCTTGCCTGGCTGAGGCGCGTCACGTGAGAGCTGACGCCCCGCGGTCTTATCTTATCGCAATCAGTTATGCGCCTTGAATTTAAAGCTGAGACAAATCAACCGTTTTTAATGCAATTGAAGAGACAAGGCCTGGAATATGTATGTCTGCAGCGGCGAGAATCTTGAGATTACCGTCGACGCTACCGTAAATACGGCTTATGCATCCGTCACGGCGTGAAGCAGCCTTCCCAGTGCTGGCATGCCCCTGTGGAACCCATGAAATGCTGAAGCAGCACGACCGAGATACAAGATGGTAACCAATGTGAACACCCAAAACCCCCCAAACGCCATTCCATCTATGCAACACCAACACACCTTCTCTTCACCCACCCCTCGTCAAGCCCTCCTCCTTCTCAACCGTAACCCCCTCCCGCCCCTTCAACTCATCCCCCTTCGCCGCCTCCCCACCCTCCCCCCCTGCCTCCTCCTTCTTGCCCCCATCCTCCTTCTTCCCCCCCTCATCCCCACACCCACAGTCATAAAAGTCCCCAATCTTATTACAATCAAACTCCTCCTTCTTCAACCTTTTATTGACCTCATTATGCACAAAGCACGCCCACCCGGCCGCCGCGTTGCGCCCGCTCGTCTGCGGCGGGTACTTGCGCAGCAGCTTCTGGAAGTGCGCCGCGCACTCCCCGCACGGGTACAGCCGCGCGAACAGCCGCATGTACGTCTCGAGCGCCAGGCTGTCGTCGGGGGTGGGGGTTTCCGGGAAGCGCGCCATCATCGTGTGCAGGAGCTTCCAGGAGGCGCGGCCTAGTTCGGCTCTGCGGGGGAGGTTGTTAATTTTTGTACGTCGTGGGGGGTAAGGCAGGGTGGAGTGAAGGGGTTCGCTTACTTGGCCGTGGCGTTCCCCAGCTTGGGCGCGATCGAGCCGCCTTGGAGAATGCGGTCGGAGATGTCGGTGGCCGAGAAGCCGTCGCCTGCGCTGTCGTTGCTGTCGTTGCTGTCGGGGTCTGTGGGGAGGGCCGCATCCTCGAGTCTCGTCTTCGGGCTGTATTCGACGCTCGATCTGCCGGCCATGAAGTACGTCAGGCTCAGGAAGAGCATGACGGCCAGCAGGGTCAGCGTCAGATGCTGTCGCCGCGCCATCGCCCGGTTTTCCGGCGCTGCGTTCGCGCAAGCCGATAAAGTACTGAAACGCGAATGTAACGGGATGTGTGGGGGCGCCGGTACAATGCGCCGGGAAAGTATTAACAAACCAAGAAAATGATTGTAAAGGAATGACTGCGAGAGAGAGGGACAGAAAGTTGCAAAGTCGAAGGTAAATCGCATGAGAGTCGTCAAATGTTCTGCGACACTGCGTGGCCGAGCGCAGGGGTTGCGGGAGCGCGGCAGGGGCTGGTGGGGTTGTCTCTCGGCAGGCAATTCGACGTCTGGGTCCGCATCAGACTCGCAGGGGTCTGTCTGCCTTGGCCGTGCCTGCCACCAAGCACCTTGAAGACCGACCATCTCAGGCAATGGAAGGTGTGGCCTTCAAGCTGGAATCCAGGCGCGGTCCAGATAAGAGAGTTTTTAATATCGACCTTTGTTTCAAACAACAATTATTGCGAAGAACTACCTTACCTACTACCATCTTCTTCAAGACTCGGCTCGTTCTCATGCCAACGTTGTGATTATTATGTTATTAGCCCCTGAGCTGAGTGAAATGATTGTGGATATCAACCTTGAACTTTCCCATCGAATTCCCAGTCTCATTTGATGATTCTTTTTTTAGTCGCCGGGCAGCTGTGATAGTCTTTGCAATTGTTTCTTGCCGAAACACCGCGACACGGCCAAGTTCGACGCACCCAAGAGAGGTCACATTCCTAGGAGCAAGTTGAACTCTTTGGTTCGGGATTTGTCCAGCGGGGAACAGCGCAGTGAGCTTTCGGTTTCTCTGCTTCAGTCAAGCCCAACATTGAACAATTCAAGTGATTTGCTATGCCCATGTTATGAAAGTTATCCGGCCATATATGTTTGAGGTTATACTAATCTGAAAACAGGAATGAACAAAATAACTGATAAAAGCAACATAATCAAACGTGGTACGAGCGTCCATTCTGCATAAGCAGGACCATGTATAAACCATCAACCCGAGAGCCTCTCAACTTGGAACCTACCCAATACCCCCCCGCCCAAGAAAGACTCATAAATCACCTCCCCAACCCAATAACCTTCCCCACTCCCTCACCAACCCCCTTCCCAGCCCCAGCAACACCCTCAACAACCCCCTCCCCCCCCTCAGCCACCTCCCTCGGCACGTACCCGCCCCGTTCATCCTTCCCCTGCCTCTCCGCCCGGTTAAGCCCCTCCTTCGAGACTAGGTCACCGACAGGTCGTGCCAGCCCGTCCTGTCCGACTTGGTTTGCGACTAGGTCGTTGACATTGTCTTGGAGGGCGTCGGCTTGGGGGTTGGAGGTGAGTTTGGTTTTGGCGAGGTTTTCTACGGAGTGGTAAGGGGGTGGGTTAGTGATTGCGGGTTGGGTGTTGTGGTGGCGGTGGTGATGGTGAAGGGCGGATGGGATGTGAGGGGGGTGTTTGAGGTGGGATGGGGGTGGGATAGGAGTAAGGGAGGACTCGGACTAACCCCGCGTCGTGTAGCTCGCCTTGTTGTCGCGGGTAAAGTAGCGCAGGTATATGTCCTCCAGCCAGGGGACCCAGCTCTCGTATTGTTTGTTGTACTGGTCTTTGGCCCACTCCATTGTGGTTGAATCTAGGTGTGTTAAGATAACTACGTAGTAACAGGGGCAGGTCCCAAATATCTGGTGATTGAGGGGGACTTGAGGTGGGACGGGACTCCATATGATTTCGATTAACGGACATGGCTCCCTATTTATTCTTAACCCAGTCTATCTATCCTATGATACAAGTTTCTACATAAACGAGTCAACAGGGGCCGCTAGTGTGGTGGTGTGGCTGTTTACGGTGGGTGGCGGAAATACGACGTCATGGTGTAAGTCAAGTTCCCGGTTTTGGACGGATAGGGGTTGGCCAGCCGATGAGCCGGACGGTCGGCAACAAGCCACAACCATGTGCCGAATATGAGAATGGACAACCCTTTTCGTTGGATTCGAGTTAGCAGTATGAAATGATGTAACGTGCCGGTATCGAAGATCATTGGCAAAGGTAGTTAAGCTCAGAGCTGACGGTGCTGGCCCATGGGTTCATTCGCTGTGCAGCACCCAAAGTCCAAGATCTATAACGTTCCTACCACCTACTTTCACACAGGCCATTCCACTTCCTCCGCGGCTTGGTTTTGTAGGGACAGTTTGTTCATGCCAACGCCCAGGAGCCGCGTCGTGACCAGCACAAACGACCCGTCCCCAAAGCCGGGCGTTTTCCGTGTGGGTGTATGTACAAGGCCGAATGCATGAATCGGGCTGCAGAGGGGCGGCCGCGTCCCCCCCGCCCGGCATGGCTGCTCGGTCCCCAAGCCCAGATTTATCCTTGTGAGGTGTTTGCCTTTTTTGTTCCAGAATGCAACCAAGGCCGCAGAGAAGGTCACATCCAAACAAGACCCCTCACGAGGCTCTATTCTTCACGGATTTTGAAGGCCCTGTCCGGTGTACCCGTTCAGCACCGATGGTGTAAATCTTCGCATTTCCAACTCCGCGTTTTCTGAGTCGTCTCTGCATGGTGCTTCACTACCGGACCTGGTGAATAAATGTGAGCACTGAGCTTGCCGAGCAGCTGCGCCTAGGCCTAGACTTGGTCACCATACCTAGAGGTAGTCTCATTTGTTTCTCTGTTGGTTCCTCAAACTCCGCCAACGCGGTCACCGCTGACACACAATCACTGGCCCCTGGTCACCGCTGCACTCCGTCCTGAACAAGATGGCTGCGCTGGAAAGCTCGATGCTGATTGAGATCATCGATCAAGTTACCGCGGAGCTTGTGCACAAAATGGACGGATATGACATTCAGGATGTCGACGACACAGAGATGGGGATACGGGTACGGCAATTTGCGGAGGGCAAAGCAAAAGGTCGGGCAGTTTCTTCCTTGCTGTACTGTATGGGATACAGGTTGTTCGAAACGTACAAGGACGAGGGGTTTCGCCCTGATTTAGATCGATACGTTAAGTTCGCGGTCGCATGCTGTAACGAGGGCTTGGATCTAACGACGGACAACCCCGGCAGCCGCACCGTACTCTTGTACCGGCTCCCGGAAATGTTGCTCAGGTTGTACGAAAACACTGGGAAATACGGGCTATATCTCGACCAGAGCCTGGACGTTTCAAGGGAGCTCCTCGGGATATCGACCGGACCTGGAGGTGAAGATTGGCAGGCTCTAAGAACAGAAGCTCTGGAGCAAACCGCGACCGCGCTTGAGCATCGCTATGCAGAAAAGAAACGCCCGCGGGACCTATACGAAGCGCTCTACTTGTGTCAGGCGGCGCTACGTTTAACCGACGACGTTGCTCAACGGGCCTCACTCCGGAGTAGGGTTGCCGAGATTCATCGAAGACGCTTTGAGAGGGACTGGTCTCTGCCCCTCATCGATGAGGCCATCAAGGAGGGGACGGCGGTTTGTGATACCTGCCGTGACGACAACGACACTCGTGCCCAAGCCCTGAGCATGCTCAGCGGCTATCACCACAGCAAATACGAGCACTCCCACGATCCCTCCGATCTCAAAAGCGCTGTCGAGATCGCTCGCCAGGCGGTTGCGCTGAGAGCACAGCCAATCACCGTTCGCATCGGGTGTCTCCTGAGCCTCTGCGTCGCGCTTGGAAGCAGTTATACAAGAGACGGGGGGTAGCAAGGACATGGATGAGGCTCTCCAGGCGGGGCAGGAAGCCCGGGTCCTGGCTGGTGCAGACAGTCTGTCCCTCGTCGACATTTTCAGTGCGCTTGCAGAATTGTATCTCGTACGTAACGCGCGAGAAAGGCAGTTGTCTGACGCCGAGGAGGCGGCATGGTTCGCAAAGAGAGCCGTCCGTCTGGCTCCAGTTGGGGTTGCCGCCCGTTTGTCGGCCCTCAGCATACAACTCTCGGCTATGTGTGCTAAATATGTGAGGATTCCCGAGACTTCTATCCGCGAGGAGGCCCTGGAAGTCGCAAACGAGATCAAGCGAGACACATCGGCACAAGACCCTGCCCGGGGACTCGTTTGGATTAACCTGGGGTGGCTGCATCACTGCCAATACAGAGAAACGGGGCAAGTATCGCACCTCGACTCAGCCATAGAAGCGGCAAGGAAGGCAGTCAATCTCATTCTAGAAACCAATCCGATGCACGCAGATGCCGAGGCCAGCCTCGGAGGGAGATTGCTAGGCCTCTACAAAAGAGATCGATCAGAAGCGACCCTGAACGAAGCTATCAACCATCTCAAAGCGGCAGCATCTCGGGTCCCTGACAGCTCAAGCGCCAGGGTTCGTCATCTCGGCCACCTTGCTGCAGCGTTAATTAAGAGGTCGGAGGCGACAAGTGACAAGGACAAGCAGGACAGCGACCGGGACCGAGAGGAAGCCGTGGCGATGTTCAAATCCGCCGCGGCCAACGAACTTGGCACTCCCAGCGATCGAATCGGCTACGCTCAACGCGCCATTGAGATTCTCGTCGTTCAAGGGAGAACTCACGAAGCCAGCGCGCTGGCCGACGAGGCAATGAAGCTTCTTCCTCTCGCGTGTCTTCGCTACACATGCAAAGAAGATCAGCAGCACGCCATGATGCGGATTCCGGACTTCGCCTCGAAGACGGCTTCGCTGAGCCTCCTCTCCAACGAGGTGGAAAAGGCCGTACAGCAGCTCGAGCTGGGCCGTGGCGTCATTCTCGGCTACGCCATGGACGACGCGGCGGACCTGTCAGCGTTGAGAAAGGTTCGCCCAGAACTTGCCCATCGTTACGCGTCCCTCGCCGCGACAGGGTCTGCCGACCAGGTTGAAGCCTACCGCAACTCGGCACTCCCCGTGCACCCTGCCGAGGAGTGGGAGGAGACCCTCCAAGTGCAGGTGGCCAGCGGATTGCGGGACGGGATTGCCGCCGAGCTGGCTAAGGAGCAGAGGCGAGCCGCGCAAGAGCTTGATCTCTGCATTGAGGAGATTCGGCAGTTGGAAGGACACGAGAGATTCCGGATGCCACTCGCGCCGGGCGACTGGAAGGCACTCGCAAGCGCGGGCCCGGTCGTGATGGTGAACATGACGGAGATCGGTCGACACGCCATTCTCATCACCTCCGAAACCGTGAAGGCAATCGAACTGCGAGATCCACTCCGCGACAATGCGGCCCATCATTCTCGAGGGGTCCATCCAGATCCCAGACAAGGTCCGCCCACCGCCCGGGACATCGACGGCGCAGATCCCCCGCAAGCCGATTCCGACATGGAGAGGTTTTCGAGTCTCTGGACCGACTGCGTGAAGCCTGTGCTCGAAGAGCTTGAGAGGATGGGATGCCTCGACGGCGGCCGGCCCGAGAGGGGGCCCCCGCGTGTCTGGTGGATCGGCTGCGGTGGCGCCAGCTCGCTGCCCTTCCACGCCGCTGGTCTCGACTTCGACGAGGGCTCAACCAACAACGCGCTGAGGGTCGTGTCATCCTACACCCCCACCCTCAAAGCCCTCGCATACTCACGGTCTCGTGCCTTGCGCCTGTCGAGGTGCCCACACGTCGACCGAGATGACAGAGTGGTTACTCCGTCGAGAGAAAGGGATGTTACCTCGGTCCCGGGCAGCACAAATGAGTCAGGGTCAGGGTCAGATCATGTCAAGGACGAACCTGTCGGAGATGCGACGAGAACAAGGGGAGAGTTGACGCTACCTACGGAAGCACCACGGGCAGCAACTGCTGGGAGTACCAGTCCGCCAGAGTCCATCCTGCTCGTGACGATGCCGACCACTGTCGGTCAGAGGGACCTACCCGGCGTTGATGCCGAGAGCGCGGCGTTGCGAGAGGCATGCAAAGACCAGTACCTCATCGAGGAGCTTCGGCACCCCACCGCTGCCCAGGTGCTTGACAGATTCGTGGCTTCCGACATTGTGCACTTCGCGTGCCACGGTTTCTCGGACCCCGTGTACCCGTCCGAGAGCCGGTTGATGCTGCAAAAGGAGGGCACATTCACCACCGCCACCACGAAGAACAAGGCAGAGCGCAGGGTGGTCGAGGACAGGCTGAGGCTGAAGGATGTTTCCCGCGCCGCGTTCGAGGCAGGTGGCGAGTCGCGCTTCTGGCTAGCCGTGCTGTCGGCGTGCTCGACGGCCGAGACCCGGGCCATGGCGCTCGCCGACGAAGGGCTGCACCTGGCCGCGGGCTTCCAGGCGGCCGGGTTCGCCCACGTCGTCGGCACGCTGTGGCGGGCCCAAGACGACGCCTGCTGCCGCGTCACCAAGCACTTCTATACGTACTTGAATGGCGAGGCGGCGAAGGAGCGCAGGAGAGATGCCGTCGTTGCGGAGGCCCTTTCGCATGCTGTTACACAGTTGCGTAGGGAGACGGGGTATGGTCCGAAGATGTGGGCTCCGTTTGTTCATTTCGGTGTCTGAGACTTTGAAGGGTGGATCGGCTTTGAACTCGTACATTCCTAGGTGACCACGGTACATGTATTCCACCGGAACATCCTGAATCAGCTTAACCCGCTCCGGCCTGATGCCCGGAGCTAGGTTAGTGGGTATTTCAGAGGCAAGTTGATAAAATCAAGAGAGTACGGAGATGATCTAGTGCTAATCGCTATATTTCCCGGCTCAAAGCCGGCCGTATTGGATGGTGTAAGTTACCACCAACGCCTACAACAATCTGATCGTGACCTCTTCCCCCTTACATGATGGATTCTTAAGCGTCTCGCTGCTCCCTCCACTCGTAGCGGGTATTCCTGTAATTCCTCACCGGGTAGCCCTCCAGCATTCATACTCCCGACATCTCGCCTCTCTGCAGCCTGTCGTAGTGTTCTTTATGGTGCCGTGTGATAATGTGATTCTCGCCGTACCAGTCTTTGTCTGACTCGATAACCACCTCTAAGCATTTGATAGTATCCTCAAGGTCTGACCTCAAGCGCCTCATCCTATACTTCGCGATAGCGATACCGAACGCCCTTAGGTATCTACACATCGTTAGCATACTAGTCAATCCACATTGAATCCCCGGTTTACATACAGCTGACGAGAGAAGTTCCGCAGGGAATGGTGCCCATCGAGCAGCTCAATCCGTCCTTGGGTTTTGTCTGCCGCTTGCTCGAGCGCCGCGTATGACCATGCTCCACCATGCTTCAGGTCAACGTTTTTCCCGTCCATGTCCGAGTCTAGGCAGAGTCGGTCGAAAGCCTGAAGGCGTTGTTCGTGAGAGTGGCTGAATGGGTGGCTGGTATCGCATGCTGGACACTTGCAAGTGAAGTCCCACCCGTCCAGCGAGAGCAATTTCTGTCGGGCCTTGCGAGGTTGGATATGCACGATGTAGGAAGCCGTGATCTCCTCGCCAGCCTCGATGTCGCGGTTGGCACGCAGCACTTTATCCTCATCGTCGGTGCTAAGCTTTGGTTCGGCGTTCGGGATACACGAATGGTTGATGCGAGCGGCATTCAGGAACAGGCCTCCGACCGAATTATTGTCAGGGTAGATACCGTGGGCGTTTGTAGTGATGACATCTTCCAGGTGCACGACCTTGGCGATGTCGTCGGCGAGCTTTTTGTCTTCGAAGAGGAAGTGCCTGATCTTGGTGACTAAATCCCAGTCATTTTCCCCCAATGCGACTCGGACTTTCTTAGCTACCGCAAGAGACTCCTTAGCGTTTTGCCGCGCCGCGAGTCCAAGGATGGCCCGCTGCGTCGTCCCTGGGAGCATGGTGAATCTGAGGTATCGTTGGACGGGGTCTTCGCCGTGCTCGATCCGGAAAACGAGCGGATCACGCATAATAAGACCATCACGTGGGATTTCCTTGGTCGCAAAGACCCCTAGGCCCTTGTTTGGTGAGCTGCGAATTTCGAAGACAGACGGAGGCCCTGAAGAAATAAGACTCGTTAGCCTGTTGGAATATCTAGTAGGGGGAGAATTAGTAGAGCTAGCGGAGAACACTTACGATTTCCGATCTGTTGGACGGCATTATGTACCAACCTGCTCGGCGTTCGGAAGGGCGATTGTACCCGTAGTGACTTCACCCAGACCATGGTGTCCAAGTGTCGAATGCTTGCTTGACTTTCCTGATCGTAAAGTCTGTTTCGGTAAATGCAAGGCAAAAGAAGAGAAATTGTAAGGAAGTTGTCGCTGGGTGAAGAGTCGGGGAGTAGCAAGCAGCCTGGTCTTAAATGTAAACGAACGGCTCTCTCAACGCGGAACTACTCGGAGCGTCAGGTGATGATAGAGTACACTGTTTACTATCGAGGTGGACAATGTCCGATGAACAACACCCCTACTCGAACTGTGTACATACTACTACTGCCTTGCCCGGGAGATCACGGAGCCTTCTTTGACGAACAACCGATGTGGCACATGCAACCAACCACGAATTCCATAACCAGCACATCCTGACAGTAGGAGCCCACGTTGAGAAGCCTCAAGGAAGTTCACATATCCGAATCTAGCTAGGTAAGGTAGCCTCTTTTCCGGAAGCAGGACAATGTCTGCCCAATCACGCCCATCACCAATTGTCACCCACCCGAAAGACGGCGCTCAACGGAATGTACATGGGCGCTATCTCAGCATGACTCCCATGGTTAAGAACATTCGTTGGTTATGTGTGGTGGCGCGGAATCAGTTGACTTGGTGAATAAACAACTTCTCGGGCTGAAATGTCCAACCACTCGCAACCGGCCGCAACAGCTCGTGATCTCGCAAAACAGCACAACTCGGGACTCAACAGCTTGGGTTCGTCCCCCTTCCCCTGGATCTAACTATCCCCGAACTAAGACTTAATCACAGCTAACCACGCAGACCACCTCTCCACGCCGTCGCCACACAATACAACACAACACACACCACCACACCACCGTTATTAAAACACAACACACTCCCATAACCCAACACATTTATCTACACCCCCTCTCTAACTACTAGTACGCCCAAGCTCAAGCTCAAATACAACAGCAGGCCCCAACAGGCCGCAGCAGTTCAAAAAGTGGTATCCCTAGGCAATACATGTGCAATAAATATCAGAAGAAAAGCCCCCAGCAGAGAAACAACAAAAAAAGAACATCCCGTCTGGGTACACCAACAACGCGTGGGTATGCATCCATCCGCTCGTCTCCAACCCCGGGCTGAAGGGAAACCAAACCATATTTCACCAGGGTTTGGGCCCAACATCACCGTCTATCACCCCAGCCAACCCCAAACGACAGACCGTTAACAGCTTCCCTCCTCAATAACCTCAACAGGTAGTCTGCCGCAGCAAACCACCCCCATCAACTCTCCCAACAGGCTCCACAGCCCACACCACACATCAGCTCCCCCCCACGGCAGCCTTAATAGTCGCAGCAGGCTGCAACCCCTCCGGCTCATCCCCTTCCTCACCTTCCTCATATATCTTCTCCTCGACAATCTCCCCGGGGCCCTTCACAATGGGACTGAACGACTCGACCTCTTCGAATTCATCATCCTCATCGACCCCATCCATGCCCATCCCCAGACTGCCAGTCCCCATACTGCCCATCCCCATGCTACCCATTCCCACTCCCATGCCAACTCCCATCCCAACACCCACGCCCATTCCAACACCCCCAAACCCACCTCCACCTCCACCACTCATACCCATACCACCACTTCCACCACCCATCCCCCCCTCCGCAGCCTCCTCCTCATCCTCCTCCTGAATCGTAATCTCCCCACTCCTCCTCCCCAACCCACTCGCACTCGCACTCCTCGAATGCCCCGACCCACCACTCCCTCCCAAACCACCCCCACCACCACCAACCCCCCCACCCCCCGCACTCTTACTCTCCCTCACATGCCCATGCCCCCCACCACCACCACTCGCAAGACTCAACATCGGCCCCTTAAACAAATTCCTCTTCCTCTTCGCAAACATCACCCCGCCCCCACCGCCACCCGCAGCCCCGCCACCAGTAAACGGATTCGGGCTCCCCGGCGTTGGCACCATTCCCCCTCCACCACCCGCACTCCCAGATCCACTCGGAAGACCCTCATTAAAAATACTCAACGGCGGCCCCGCACGATCACGCACAAGGCGGATATTGCTCGGAAACCCCGGAAACGTACCCGCGGTGGGCGTGGCAGGGAGGACTTTGACGGAGTGGTGCGGGGAGCGGGTAGCTTGCATGGGGGTCTTGGACACCGAGGTTGACACGGAGCCGTTGGAGGAGGTGGAGGAGGCCTTGGAGTGGGAGTGGTGGTGGGTGTGGTGGAGGGAGCGGACGGAGGAGACGGAGGAGGAGGTGGACTTGCGGCCGCGCAGGCCGGTCGGGCCCGAGGAGCGGCGCACGGTGGAGCGCGGTGTCAGTGGGGAGGGGGAGAGCGAGTGTCGCTTGTAGGAGCCGGATGTGTGCAGGCGCGTGCTGTGGCCCGGTATGGGCGGGGTGGTGAGGCCCGGGGAGATGGGTGGGCGCGAGGACCCGCCGGCGGTTGAGGACGCGCCCCGGGCGGCGTAGCCGTTGGCGACGACCCCTTTGGGGAGGCTGACGGTTTGGGGGGTTGATACTAAGCCGCTGGCGGGGGTACTTGCTCGTCTGCGGGCGCGGGCTGTTCTCCTTGGGCTTGCCATCCTTTCCGATCCCGGGCTTAGCTAGAAGGTTCGGCGTCGACTGGCTCCCGCGTTTGTTGTTGTTCTTGTGCCGTCGCGTGTTCTCGAACAGCCAGTGGGTCCAGTTCTTCCAGGTCGCAATGATGGCGTGTGACGGCCGTTTCTTGACCTTCTTTGAGTCACCGGCTTGTGAACCGCCGTTGGCATCGAGCACATCGCTTGTCGTCACGAGATGCAGCGTTGAGCCCCGCGACCGTGCGCTCCGCAGCACTCCCTCCTTCGGCGGGGGCAGCGGCTTGCGATGCCTGGACGAACTGACAGATCGTATTGAGTCCTTGTCGATGGGTGGTGGCGGCGCTTCGCTGTCAGGGCTCATATTCCCGTTCGCGAGCTTGACCATGTCCGACAGGTCAGGCATATCCGGGATGGTCAAGGTAGGGTAGTAACCACTCCGCCTTTCTGACCTGCCACGAGTTCTCGGCAGCGGGGCGTCTGAGAGCTTCACAAACGATTCCTCGACGGTCGCCAACGCGTTAAGCCGGCTGGAGGCCTGCGAGAAGCGCCTCGAGGTCCGGTTCTCCAGCTCCCTCTCCTTTCGCTTCCTCTCCCTCCTCTTTTGCTTGCGCTCCTCCTTTTCGATCAGGAGCGTCCACCAACCAGCCAGGACGTTGCACTTTTGCGCTAGAACGCTGTCGACGACCGAATCAATATCGACGCCGGCGCTTCGCATCCGGTGCAGCGTCTCCTTCTCTAGCGGCGTCGAGAACGGCTCAGGGCGCTCGAGCTTAAGGATCTCCTGCTGCTGGGGCGCGTGCTCGGCGAGGAACGGGTGCGCTAGGATGTCGGGGAGGGTGGGGCGGAGCAGCGGGCGTTTCGAGAGCAGGCTCTTTAGCAGAGACAGGGCGTCCGGGGGGATGTGGTCGGGGTACTTGGGTTCGTCGTTGAGAATCTTGTTCCTCGTGACGCCGTCATCGTCTTCGTCGAACGGCAGCTCTCCGCAGAGCAGGGCGTAGAGAATGACGCCTAGACTCCACACATCCACCTTTTCGCCGGCATACTTTTCGCCCTTGAGCATCTCCGGGGCCGAGTAGCATATTGTCCCGCAGAAAGTCTGCAGATAGTTGGCTTTCCCCTCGTATTCCCGCGTGAAGCCAAAGTCGCAGAGCTTAACGTTCTCGTGCTTATCGAGGAGGATATTCTCAAGTTTCAGGTCGCGGTGGACGCATGACTGCCGGTGGACGTAGCAAACGGCGCCGACGAGCTGGGTGAAGGTCTTTTGGACTTTCTCGACGGGGAGCTTACCGTGCTGGAGGAGGTAGTTGTACAGCTCGTCGCCTGGGAGGGTTAGGATTGGACTGCATATACTAGATGGCACATACCTGAACAGTACTCCAGGGCCAGCCAGACCAATGATTCCGTCACGATGACCTCGTACAGGCGGGCGATGTGCGGGTGGACGAACTGGCGGTGGTGGTGGATCTCTCGGGCGAGGTTCGAGTCGTCCTTGTTGGCCGATTTGAGGACGACCTAGCATAGGTTAGCAATTAGTATGACACCGCCGGCGAGGGACATCTCAGGCGCACCTTGGACCCGTTTGTAAGTTTGTGGGTGGCCAGGTACACCTTGCCAAACGACCCTTTCCCAATCAGGCGGCCGAGGGTATAGTTTCCGACCGACTTGAGGTCCTTGTTCGAGAATTCGCTACGGGGGCGGTTAGCGGCCGCGAAGGGCAGGAAGTTCCAGCACCGGTCGGTTTCTTACTCGAGGAGCTCTTGGTACGAATGGGCGAGCTAAATGTGCAGGACGGTCAGCGCTCAAGCACAACTAGATATCCCGCCGAAACACAAAACATACCTTGGCCTTGCGCCCAAGGGCCTCGGCTTTCACCTTTGTCGACTGCATCCCTCCTCCGCGGCGGGACGGGGCCCTGTCTTCATCCGCGGGGGTCTCGGGGCGGCTGCTGTCGAGCTGGTGATCTCGAGGTGCCCTCTTTTTGGGCCGTAGTCAATCGACAATTGCGCTCGGCCAAGTCATCAGGGGTGGCGGAGACGGAATCGATGTGGAACGGGGAGCGAGCTCGGAGGGTGGAAAGCCGAGTCGAACTGGCTGGACTCAGGGGAGAATAATTTAATCGCGGCGCAGCGTGAGGATGGATCGTTGAAGTTCGAAGTTCTCGAGGGCTTTGAAATGTCCAGTGCTGTTGTTCTTTTGGCGTTGGCCACAAAATGCCCAAATTGAATGGGAATTACGGGAGACTCAGACGATGGCGCATTCGGGGTTCAGTTTGACGAAGCTGGAGACGCGATTGTGGAAACAGGTCAGGCAGGAGCTCCAAGATTGTTGTCGCGGACCACGGTCCAGTCGGCGCCAGTGGGTTTGCAGATTGGATCCACAGTGGGGTTGCCCCGGATTTAGCGTCTTCTCGGCGCCGTCAGCAGCAGTCAGGAGTTGTGATTTGGGGAGTGCGTTTGACAGTTGGAGATTCCGTAATGCGGGCTAGCCTGCAGGTCCACGGGCATTAACGGTAGTAAACGAAACGGAAACCGTTAAAGAAGTTCTCTGGGTGTTGCTTCCGCGGGCCCGAGTTCATGGCCATCCTTCCAGAAGCAGAAGGCGCCAAGCTCAGGGGCCCAGATCGCCGAGGTTTGATCGGGTGGTCCGTGGCACCCTGGTAGTGGGTCGTCCCAGGCACGGGGCTGTTGTTTTGGGGGTTCTTGAGTCAAGATGCTGCAGCTTGGTGCACGTTCTTGTGTTGTATTCGTAACTATCGTGATGCTTAATCGGTGTTGGTGATATGGGGCTGGCAGAGAGGCAATTTATTAAGCCAACAACCGCATTGATTCGTGGTTTTATGTCGATTAATATCTGTCTTAAGAAAGTCAAGACGAGGATCTCCCAGTTGTAACTTCGGCTCCTTGGGGTATCAGAGTTCAACAAACATGGAACCTCTCCATCATGAAGGTAAACAAAACCAAGAAAAATGCCCTCCTCCCTCTTTGAAGTCCCATTCCACAACCAAAACACCGGACCAAGGAACCTCCCTTTCTCTTCTTCTAACTCAGGCCACGCCCCTTATCCCTCCTCCCCCTCGCCTCTTTTCTCTCTCCCTCTCCCCTTCTCCCACAACACAACCGTCTTCTTCATCCACCCCTCCTCCCATTAAACCCCCTTCTCACACCATACATCATCTCCTCCCGGTTCCCACATCACTCCCTCCATCCCCTCCCCTTTCCCGCATCACCCACCCCATCAACCCCATCATTTCTTCCCTCCACCCCTTTTATCCAAAAGCACCCTCCACTTCCGCGGCTCCCCCAGCACCTCAAACGCCCTCTCCCTCCGACTCCTCCACACCCTCTCCCCCCCACCACCACCACCACCCCCTTCAACACCACCCCCCCCCTCTCGATCATCATCCCCCCACTCCAAATCCATCCTCCCCAACCGACTCTCATCACTACTAAAACTCCCCCCACTCCCACTACTACTACTACTACTCAAACTCCGCCTCATAACCATCCTCACCCCACCCCCCTCCCGTTTCTTCACCTCCACCTGCCCCTTCTTCATCTCAGCCAGCCGCTCGTCGGCGCAGTGCATGGTGACGACGTCGATTCCGGGAAGGTTGCGGGCGAGGAAGGCTTGCAGGTGGGGGAGCACGGATTGGTCTGGGCGGTAGGTGCCGGAGTCGTTGTCGATTGTGAGGCGGTAGAGGTGGGGTTGGGGTGGGGGCGGGGAGGAGGGCGGGCCGCCTGGGGGGGAGTGCGGGGGGTGGGTTGGCGGGGTGGTGGTGGGGGATGTTGGGTCGGGGGATGATGGGTTGGGGGATGTTGGGTCGGGGGATGATGGGTTGGGGGAGTCAGTGCTAGGTGTTGGGTTGGGGGAGTTGGGGGATGGGTCGGGGGAGGTAGGGGCGCTGGTGGGTGGCCCAGAGGAGGTGTGGTTGCTGGAAGATGGCTCCGAGTCGTGGTTGTTGGATAGCGCTGAGGCCTGTTTGCTGGAAGACGGCGCAGACTCGTGGCCGTCGACCGGGTGGGCGAGCCGGCGGATAAAAAACTCCCCAGAACACGCAATGTAGGTCGCCACGTCCGAGTGCATGGTATGCTTGCTCAGCATGTCGATGCCGAACTCTTTGCCCGTCTCGGTGAAGCGCATCATGCCGTCAAGAGTCAGAACGTACGTAAAGATGCGGCCGCCCTCGTCAAAGTGGGCCATCCGCAGGAACTGGAGGGACGCCTCTTCACTGCAGGGCGGGAACGAGCCGTACTCGGTGCCCGAGTCGAAGTTGTAGATGCGGCTGTGCTGCTTGTGGAGCACCTTGTTCAGGATGCGCCCGCGCAGGCCGCTCGACGAGAACATGCGGCCGATGATGGGGCGGAACTCGACGTAGCGGTGGTAGAGCTCCGGCGGGACGGGGCCCGAGAGCTGAATCTCGTTGGCTTGGAAGCTGGGCTACCGTTAGTATTTGACTCCCTGTTCGACTCCACGAGAAGAAGACATACTCGTATTTCTTCGTCCGCCGTTGGTCACTCTCAACCTCACCATCATGCGACGCCGCGTCCTCTTCCTCGTCCCGATTCACCCTGACGCCCGCCAACCGCCCAATCATGGGACTGTAGTGCTTCACCCAGGTGGTCGGCCCCACGGTGTACATCTGGGCATGTGGCGGGTCCGACTTGCCCAGTACCCGAATGCTAATGTGTAACCGCGGGGTCATACTGTGATCCCAACACACGGCTGCGGTTGCGGCGTGGAAGAGGTAGGCGCGCTTGCTGCCGGAGCGCTTCTTGACCTGGTACACGCAGCCGTCCGGGCCGAGACCGTCCCAGTTCTCATCGACGTGGGGGATCCGGATGGTGACGTTTCCGAGGCGGTCGTCGTGGTCCGGCCAGTCCTCGTCGTAGAGGCGGCACTTGAGCGAGAAGCCCGACGCGGGCACGTTGGCCACGACCCAGTCCTCGTCCCAGACCGGCTCGGTGGTGCGCCGTATCGTCCGGGTGCGGCGGGTGAGGGACGGGTCTTCCTTGTGGCGCTTGGGGACGGATGCCGTCAGGGTGGCGTGGATGAAGGGGTCCGACGACCTGAGGTGGAGGTCGGCAACCGGCAGGTTGTAGGCGCGGTGGAAGGTGAACTTGACGGTATATCCCTGGGGAGCGTCCGGTAGTGGAGTAGAGTCGAAGCCGCCGGGCGGTTTGGACATCCTCTTGAGCTGCTCCTTTCTGTCGCGGAGCTTCACCTTCTTCTCCTTGAGCTTGTCGCGAAGCTCGCTGGTTCGCGCGGGGCGGAGATGCTTGCTGTCGCGGCGGGGCGCCTCTTTACTCTCCTGAGTTTCGCCATTGCAATCCGAGTTGGGATGAGCGGAACCGTTTGCTGGAGGGTGGCCCGTATCGGAGGTGTCCGCCGTGGCCGGGCCTCCGTTCGGCATCTTGACGAGGGACTCGTGGTGAGGCCTCGGGTTGGTGAGGCCCTGGAGAATGCGCAAGCAAGAGATCGGCCAAATGAAAAATAACAAACGTGGGTCTCGGTAGTTATTTCCTCTGGAGCTCAGGGCGATATGGAGACCGGACGATGCCAAGATGTACCGAGTCGTCTCCGGCGGGTACAATGGGTCGGCCCAGGGGGATCTGCCGGAGTCGTCCTTGAATAAAGTGGACGCGCAGCTCCCAGTCTCAAGCAGAATCTCGGACCGCGAAATGTCACCGACCCGAAACCATCCAGACAGACGGTGTTCAATCGGGAGAGAACTGTGCTGTCGGCAAGGAGTTACAGCCGCAATTGCCGCGCTGCCGCCCGCTGCTTGCTGGCTGCAGGCAATACCACGGACATAATCTGTACGAGAATTGAACTCAGAAGAGGAAACTCAATTGCTCTGCCCGCGTTGCATTCGCGGCTGACGGCGGCCGAATGTGACGTCACGCGGAAGGCTTGTTCGGATTTGGCTCCGGCCTTGGCATGAACTCTGTCAACGACATATTTTTTGATAGGGGTTGGGGGAGAGCAGAGAACACTGTCGTGGCGGAGCTCTTATTGTCGGGCTTGCAAGGAAGGTCCCAGGTCGTGATGCCGGAGCCGTTATCTCCGAGATGCAAAAATGAAGGCAGTGTGGACAGGTTCGAGGCAGGAAGGTGTTAAGGTATTCCAACGTGCTTTCCATGTTGTTGGATTCCGCCGGGTGGTGCCTGCCCGTCTTGTGGCACTAAAATCCCTGAAACATTAGCAGTCAGTCGTGAATTCCGACACTACCGTACCTTAGGTAAAGTACCTTACCTATTGCTGTGAGCGGTTCTCTTAGGTTCGAACATGGGATGTTCTTTGCCACATCAGCGGATCGTCAGCCCGAGGCCTACACATATTCCCTTTTGGACGGCAAGCGTTGTAGTAATGCGCCGGAAACATAACTATAATCATTCCCAAACAGAAGCATTGAAGTCCCTATTTGTATCAAATGTATCCAGCACTGCCTTTTCTGGGCCCGTAGCAACTCCTGAATTCTCACACCCCCTTGGCCGAAGCATCAGGATTCGGTTGTTCACTAAATGTTCCTAGGGACGCCGCGGGTCATCCGAACCTTCAGAAGGCGCAAGCTGCCAATGCCGCTGCGGGTTATCCGAACCTGAAGAAGTCACACGCTGCCCAAGCCGCCGCGGGTTATCCGAACCTCCAGAAGGCATGGGCTGCCCAACCCGCCGCGGACGGGTGCTGGAAGGATGCACGACGGAGTCTCGGCCCTCGCATCACCAGGCCTGCACCACAAAGACCCCTGGCTTCGAAGGCTAACTCTTGGCCTCCCATGCCGACTCCTTGCGGCGTATTCTTCTGGGTTGCGTTGCTGGCCGGGCCGGGCGGCGCGAGCTGCATTCTTGAGAGCAAGACACCCTCCGCGCTCTTTCGAAGCTGGTGGCTGACTGCCACCTCGTTCTTCAGAAACTAGGTGACTTGAGCAGGATCCAAACCTCCGACGCCTCGCCTCAGGGGCCCGGTCATGTCCAGAATCAAATCTTGAAACCCTACCCAATGGCTGGCCGAATCATCAGAGGCTTGGCCAAAACCTCGTGGAGCTTGTGGTGGCGGTCTGGATAGCCTCTGTGGAAACGCACCGGCCGCGGGCCGCCTGCTTGGATGTTGACCGCCTGTTAAGGCGATTTCCGACACCTGGATGAGCTGGCCACCAAAGCAATGCGCTAAATACGCTCAATATATCACCGTGAATGGCGTGCGGTGGGTACGATGATGGTCATCCAGTGACCGCCTGGTGATTGCGGCGAGTGAAGAGGACGTTCGGTCTCTGCTGCGAGTGTTGTCGGTACCCACCGAGGAGAACGCCCCATTGGAAAAGATTAAACGTCGATGGGAATGAGATAGGTATTGGAGGGCCTTATTCCGGGATGCTGAGGAACGTCGGAGTGGTAGTGGTTGTTGGTTGGAGATGAGTGGGAGGGAGGGGAATGTGTGTGACATAAGGGGTGTGTGGGAGAGCGGAGGCCCAGTTTTGAAGTCGAGGGTGGGAGAAAGGAGTATGGCCTGGCAGAAAGAAAGGCACCACGGGTTTTGTGGCTGACTGGTTCCCTTTAGCGCGCTGGTTGGTGAGCTTTCACTGTCTGTTTATATAACTCGAGAGTTGCAGACACCGAACTTGTGGAGAGTACGGGATCACCACCACGACTTGGAAATTTTGGAATAGAGTCCACACGAAAGAGGCACTATATCAGAGTAAAATAGCCTATTGGTCTGCCTGCTTCAATATGTACCCTACCGGTATCCATCTCCCGGGTGCGCCTCAATAACTACACTCATCCCTCCCCCTCAGAACCCACAACACGGTCATCTTCCCAGCCTATGTACGGCGGTTATGGTACCTCGCCCAAAATCACGCTATAACCCTCCCCTGTTCGGCCGCCGCCCACCCCTCACACTCCAACACCAGCGGCCCCCCAGACACACCACTAGCGTCCAAGCTAACAGTGACCTTCCCCCGATCAGCCACCACACACACCGTCTCGCCCAAATTCCTAAAATCCGTCTCACACTGCCCATACCCACCGCCACTCCCACTCCCACTCCCATCCCTCACCCCATCACGCCCGCCATCAGGACTCTTATCCCCAACCCCCCCACTACCCCCCTCACCACCAACCTCCCGAATCTCCACACCCGGAAACGGCAAATACCCCTCCCGCAACGGCACCAACACAACCGGAATCTCCGCCTCCGTCTCCACCGTCGAGCTCATTCCCACCCCGCCACCTTGACCACCATCCCCATCCCCACCCCCACCATCACCATCACCCCCATCAGAAGAACCACCACCAGCAGCAGCAAAAGAAGAAGAAGACCCCACAGCCGGAATAACAAAATGCCCCTTCCTCCTTCCCCCCACAAGCCACGTCTCCGCCCCCGCCACAATCTCATACACAAACTCCAGATCCCGATCCCTCGCCGCCACCGCCTGCTCCCCCCCACCCACGACGGCGGGGGTATCAGTATCCCACAACCGCGTCCATTTCAGATGCAGCGTCGCGGGCAGGAGCTGGTTGAGCAACACCGTGGGACAGCCCCCTCCATCCTCATCATTGTCATCGCCGTCGTGGTGGGTGGTGGATGCTGTGAGGGAGGGTAGGGGGCGGTGGAGGCGGATGTCGGCTGTGTGGACGACCGAGACGGGGGGGATGTCGACGGGGATGAGGATTGTGGTGGCAGAGGCGAGATTCGGGGGCTGGGGTGTTGTTGTTGTTGTTGTTGTTGTTGTGAGGGGGAGGGGGAGGGTGGGGTGGGTGCGCAGCCAGGCGCGGAGGAAGGCTGGCAGGGTGGGGGTGGTCTTTTGGGGGGTGGGGTGGTGTTGGGTAGGCCCCAGGCTGGGGAGGTGTTTCTCCCAGGGGATGGCGGACAGGAAGGTCGTGGGCAGCTCGCCGAGGAGGGTGGCTTTCTCGAGGTCATAGGCGGAGAGCCCCTCGCGGACGCTGCGGAGGACGGTGGAGATGAGGACCTTGGAGAATTCTTTGAGGGGGGTGGTTGCGAGGGCGGTGATGAGAGCTTGGGAGAAGAGCGCGGCGATCTCGTCTTGGATGACGCTGTAGTGCAGCTTGAGGTAGAGGGTCTTCTTGGCCTTGGGGTCGAGCTTTGACCCGGGCTTGCGGGTGATCTTGTACAGGAGGCTGGCCGGTTGTTTTGGGAACACCATGACGGGATGGCTCGACGGCTGTCCAAAGTGGGACTCGAATAGGTCGGACCCGATCAGCTCGCTCTTGAGCAGCCGCAGCGGGCTGTCACTGGCAGTCGACACGGCGAACCTCGAGAAGAGGGCCTCGTGCTTGAAGATATCCTGCACGTTGACCTCGAGCGCGAGCGAGATAGGCACCGACGATGCCTTGAAGAAGGTGAAGCTGCCCTTCTCGGTTGTGTATGTAACCTCCGCTCGGACGGCCACGTCGAGCACGTCGTGCTCCACGGTGAACGGAAACCGGATCTTGACGGAGCTGTTCGCTTCCATGGCGCCAAACGTGAATGCGCCGCCCTGCGAGTTTGTTGGCTGCGGCGACCCAATGACCTCGGCCTCGCTCATGACCATCCGCAACCCGCCAGTGGCAGACTTAATCTTGACCTCGCAGGATGTGATCTCGTTCCACCCGGTAGACACCTCGAGGTCCAGTGACTTCTTCTTATCCAGCTGCAGCTCCTCGGCCGCCAACAGCTGTACATCAAGGCAGCTTGCCCGCTGGTATAAGTTAACGCGTGGGTTCTTCAGACCCGCCGAGGCCTTATCCGTCGGCTGGTAAATGTCCCGCTCGTAATGAAACAGCACTTTGTTGCTGGTCAGGCGGACCTGATCCACCTCAAAAGCCCCCTCCATCATGACGGTGCTCTGGACCTTGACCTTGTTCGGGCCGGGCCGGATGGTGACGGAGCCCTTGGTCTGCAGCCAGATCTCCTTGTTCCCCCCGGTGGGACTCGAGATGCGCAAACTGACCGAGCTGGCCTCGAATTCGTCCACCAATAAACTATGGAGATCAAAAAACAAGGAGAAGCTATCCTGGCCCTCGTCATAGAACGGGGGACCATCAAGGCCCAAGTCACAGAACAGGCTCGTCAACGGGACCCTGACGTCTTTGTCGAGCGATGTCGACACGTCCAGCAGATCGGCGAGGAAGCCGGATATGGCCGAGGTTTCGGGATACTGCGTGGCGGACTCGAGACCGAGGCGGAACTTTGACTTTTGCTGCCGCTTGTCTCGCTCCGCGGCGGCCGCCTTGCACAACAGCTGCCGCAGCGCCTTGTTGACGTAGTCGTCCAGCCTCTTGAGCTCCTTCAAACAGCGCGCGTACATGACGAGCATGGACAGCTCGAGGAGGCTCCACCCGCTCTCGCCGTAGAAGGGGATGACGCGGTAGAAGTAGAAGGCGGCCTCGTTGAACTCGGCCAGGTGGAACTTGAGGACAGCGAGGTCGGCCATGCTGGCCTGGACGGAGTGTATGTGGTTGGCCACCGTGTAGTGACGCAGTGCCTTATCAATCAGCGTCTCGTACAGGCGGTAGAAGTCGTCCTTGTTGTCCAGGGCCGCCCGCAGGAGCGTGTTGTCCACGCCGGCCACCGAGGTTTGCAGCCTCTCGGGCGCCTTCTCCTTCGGCTCGGCCTGGTCGTCGTCCAAACTGACCTCATCCATGTCGGCGATGTCGGTCTCGCCCACGGTAGGGACAGCAGCCCAGCCGTTAGTCCAGCCCCTCTTTTTGCCGCACTCCTCGAGGATGTTTCTGGACAGAGCGCAGAGCTCAGCTCTCTGGGCCGCGAGCTCCTCGAGACCGGACTTGAGATAGGGAGGGGGAAGCGCGTCCTCGGGACGGGTGGCGCCAGGGAAGCCGACCGGGCTGCGCGGCGGGAGTTGAGAGCCTTGGCTGTGCAGCGACGAGCTTCTTGCGGGGTGCATCATCGTTTTCGGCTCCGGTATCGCGGCCTTTTGCTCGGTATGCTCGGGCGTGCCGAGGGTAGACGGCGGGATGGGGAGCGCCTTGGTGGATGTCTGAGCGAGGATTTGCTGGGCAATGGAGAAGGCAAACGAGGCGACCATGTTGTCGATGACCTCTGATAGAAGAGGGTCGAGGGAGACTTGGGGTTCGGCCTCGCCTCCCTCGGCCTTTTTAGCGGACGCCATCGCGGCTACGATGTCCGCCCTCATGACTGCTGACACGGCGGGGACAAACTCGAGCGTTCGTTTGCAAATTTCAGCTAGATGCGAAAGGTTCTCGGACTCCTCAGTCACCTTCGGCGCGGGCGCCCTCGGAGCAACTCCCTTGGGGACCAACTCTTGTTGCTCCTTCAGCTTGGCCAGAAGCTCCTCCCGAGACGACCACGCATTGGCCAGCCGGAGAAGCACGGCAATTTGACGGGAGAATATGTAGCACCTGAAATCGAGGAGCGAGACATTGTTCGCCAAGATCAGGTCCCGGTACAACTTTTTGGTTGAGCTAATGGGAATGCTGTCGTTCTCGACCCGCTTCTTCTCCTTGGACTGAAGATCGACGGCCTCACTCTCGTCGAACTCGAGATGTCCGCCGGCGATCTCGGCCATGGCCTTCTGCGCGAGTTCCTTCAGGTCCTCGGTGTAGGTGAGCAGGGCACCGCCGTGTGCCTCGGCAGCGCCCCCGGCCGCCTGCGCCTGCATGATGTTGTCCAACCCGAGACTCAGCTCGTCGTACATGACCAAAGCGTCCTCGACCAGGCCGACGCTCTCGAAGCCACGGGCCAAGCCTTCCTTGAGGATGAAAAAGGTGCAAAAGTTCCAACCCGGAAGGCTCCTCTGGGCATCCCTCTCTTTAATGTCCTCCTCATACTGGGTGACGCGGCGGTCGAAGCTCGATAGGATGAGCTCCTTGAACTTGGCAATCAGGTCGGCCCACGCATTGTCGGCGTCTTGCTCGTTCTCGGTGTATCCCGTGGGCACAGCCGGGACAACGCGCGGCAGCATGTTATACGGCACGTCGTTGATGCCAATGCGGATCTGCCGTATCCGGTCAGGGGCGCCCTTGGTGGAGCCGTTGAAGTCGGCGCGCAGCTTCTCCAGGAGGGTGCTCGACCCTCCACGCCACCGGGATGCGGTCTTCGCATCGGAGCCCGAGTCCGGTGCTTTGCCGGAGATGCGGGGCTGCGTGGCGGCCGTCGAGTTTGGGAGCACGACGTGGATGATGAGCCATTCGCAAGCGTCGTGGTTCTCGGCACTGCCCGTCTTCCCCTGGGTGCCCGTCGTGTTCGTCTTGATCCACTCGCGTATCTCGGCCCTGGTGGTCGACTTGTACGTGTCATTGTCGTCGCATCTCAGCAGCAGAACTTTGAGGTACGGCGTCCTGCGCAAGCCGGGGATCTGGTGGCGCCGCTCCTTGGTGGCCCCCCCTGCCGGCGGGTGTAGTGTCCCGGCTGTCGCACCTCCCTGCTGCTCTGTCGACCCCGTCCGCCCGCCGACGGTTGCTGTCTGAAAGCCATCGTCACTCTTGGTCGGGGCGGTCTCGGTCGTACCCGGTGTTGGGGGGTTTGGAGAAGCGAGGGGAGTGAAGATGCCGGAGTAGTCGACGCCGGCGGGAACGAGTTCGGCGTGGAGGGTGCTAATCGAGCGTAGCGGGCCTGCGTGGGACTGCCAGTTGAGGTCGCGCAGCGGGAGTCGAGGGATCAGCCCTGGCGCAAGAAGCTTGTAGACATCGTAGGGATCGAAGTACTCGACTAAGAGACGGGGAGTGTTAATTGGAACGGATGGGGGTTCATTAAAAGGGACAATGCAATACCTGTCACTTTGGATGACGAAAATGGCTGTTCCATGCTGAACAGCGCGGTGGTCTATGGCATGACCTCGTCGAAGCCGTTCGAGCTGTTGATGGAAATAGAGCCAGCGAATGACAATATTGGGAATGGCAGATGGCACATCCATGGATGGTGCCCGAAAGGTGCGTACATGCACTCACCGCCTACGGGACGATGCGGACCCCTAGCATGCTGCCTGCAACCCCACGTGCCAGATGCGGGACGCCTTTGCCCCTGGCAGCGACCCCACCATAGATCCCGTCAGTGGCGGGGCATGTCGCGATCTCAGGGACCGAAGAGACATTTTTATTTTGCAACAGCCTTTCTCTGTCGGGTACAAAGAAGGAGAGAGTTTGTTAATCTTTGAGATCTCCCCTTGGCCTTTTCGGTTTACTTTTTTGTTCGTTTCAACCTAATCTTCTGACAAATAATTAAGTTCCCAGTCATGGCAACTCTCGAAGCGATCAAGTATTCGCGGGGCAAGTTGTTAGTGCTCGACCAGCTGCGACTACCCCACGAACACCACTACGATGAGGTGTCGACCGCCGAGCAGGCCTTTGACTGCATCCGGTCGATGAGGGTTAGAGGTGAGTTTACACACATGGACGATCGGCGACTATTTTGGTTCTGACTGTATTTGCAGGCGCACCCGCCATCGCTCTTGTTGCTGCTCTCGCTCTTGCGGTTGAGTTGCATAACGGGGCCTGTTGTGAGTGACCCTGACTGAGCATGGCGCAAAATACCATACGAAGCCGGCCTTAGCAAACCTGAGCCAACCTCTGACAACCCATATCAGACAAAACAACAGGAGATGAAACCATCGACTACATCAAATCCCGCCTCGACTACCTTAAGGACAGTCGCCCAACCGCCGTCGACCTCTCCAATGCCATCGACCTCCTCAAGGCGGTCGCGCGTGATGCCAATGACGACGCCCTCCCCCCGCCCAAAGCTAAGGAGGTCGTCCTGAACGCGTACACCGAGGCCGCTGAGAGACTTCTCGCCAAAGACCTCGAGAACAACCGGTCCATCGGGTCCCACGGCGCCGCCTGGCTGCAACAGCAGTACAACGCCTCCCCCAACCGGCCACTGTCAGTCCTCACGCACTGCAACACAGGTTCGCTCGCAACCTCAGGCCACGGCACGGCGCTGGGCATCATCCGCAGCCTACACTCCCAGCAACTCCTCAAGCACGCCTACTGCACCGAGACGAGACCCTACAACCAAGGCAGCCGGCTGACGGCGTTCGAGCTGGTCTTCGAGGGCATCCCCGCGACGCTGGTGACAGACAGCATGGCGGCGGCGCTGTTCGCGCTGCACCGGGAGCGCATGAACATCGGCGCGGTGGTGGTCGGCGCCGACCGCGTCGTCCGCAACGGCGACACGGCCAACAAGATCGGCACTTATGCGCTGGCCGTGCTGGCCCGCCACCACGGTGTCAAGTTTGTGGTGGCTGCCCCGACGACTAGTATTGATCTTGAGACGGAGAGTGGGGCGGGGATTAAGATCGAGGAGCGCAAGGCTGAGGAGCTTACGCAGATCACGGGCGCGGTGGTGAATGCGGATGGGAGTGTTGACACTAGCCGTACTGCGAGGGTGGCTATTGCGGACCAGAGGATTGGCGTGTGGAATCCGGCGTTTGATGTGACGCCGCACGACCTGATAGACGCCATTGTTACTGAGAGGGGGGCGGTGGTGAAAGGGGGGGACGGCAAGTTTGACTTTAAGCAGGTGCTGCCGGAGAGGTGGCGGTGGTAGGGACGTTGCGGTACTCCGTAGTTGTGACACTTCATTTGCAACCGCGCGTATTGGTCTGCATTATGTCTCTGTTTCCAAGTGCTGGAGGGCCGGATTCACCTGCGAAGGACGTGCTGAACAGCTCCGGACAAATCTCTCCAGGCACAGCAATATCGTGTTGAGCCTGAATCATTAAGACGGTCAGGAATCACTCAGGCAAGCATGGGTTTTGTCACATCTCTCTAATCGTCGCGACGGGAAAATTCCGAACAGCGGGTGATTTAACTATGTTGAAGTTGGGAGATGCCATCTGGTATTGGAAACCCTCGAGTTGGTGTATACGGTAGGGATTGCGAAGTACCGTAAAGTTAAATTCTTAGGATTGATAGCTGTTTGAAACTCCGTAGCCCCCTGACGATAATATCAACGATTTCCTGGCCGATTGATTAACCCTCCGTACGCGCCTGCTCTTGGGCAAAATCATTTCTTGGCTCAGCTATTAAACCTCCGTACTCAAACAACGACCCCTGCCAAAGAGCTTGGCTTTGCTGCAGCTTGGATGACCTCATCACACCGCAAAGGTGCTCAATTGAAGCTCATTTCATTGTAACCTCATCCTCAACCTCACTTACACATCCTCAACCCCAACCCAATTGATCCGCAGAAGACTCAAAATGAGGCTCACAACTCCGCCCTTGTTGCTTCTCAGCACACTGGGCACCCAAACCTTCGCATTCCTCAATCCCGACACGGAACAGCACCCACTCGCCCACCATCAACATGACAATGTCCTTAACGGTCTGGACCGTGTCGCCAGCGACGATGATGTCCCTTCATACCGCGTCCCCCTCCTCTCCCTCCACCGCGCCCTCGTCGACGTCCCCTCCATCAGTGGCACCGAAAACGACGCAGCGTTCCTCCTCGGACAAGCCCTAACTGAACTCAACTACACCGTGTCCCTCCAACCCCTCCCCTCCACCTCCACCACAGAGAACCCGAACCCCCAACCGCGATACAACGTGCTCGCCTGGCCCGGCCGCGACGCCCGCCGCACCCTGCACAACCGCACCCTCATAACCTCCCACATCGACGTCGTCCCGCCCTACCTCCCCTACGCGCTAGACCACACCCCCATCCCGCCCTCCCACCCCGTCAACTTCACCACCCTCCCCGCCACCACCCTCGTCTCCGGTCGCGGCTCCGTCGACGCCAAAGCCAGCGTCGCCGCCCAAATCACCGCCACCACCCTCCTCCTCACCTCCAACACCATCCCCCCGGAAAGCATCGTGCTCCTCTACGTCGTCGGCGAAGAAACCTCGGGCGACGGCATGAAGCACTTCTCACAAACTCTCACCACGGGCCACCCGCCCTCGGACGACGCGCCCGCGAACCCCACCCCGCAGTTCCACGCCGCCGTCTTCGGCGAGCCCACCGACAACCGCCTCGCCTGCGGCCACAAGGGCATCACCACGGGCACGCTCACCGCGACGGGCCGGGCGGGCCACTCGGGTTATCCCTGGCTGGGGCGGTCGGCGACGGCCGGGTTGGTGCACGCGCTGGAGGCGTTGTTGGCGGCCGATCTGGGGTCGAGTGAGAGGTATGGGAACACGACGGTTAATGTGGGGGTGCTGGAGGGCGGGGTGGCGGCGAATGTGATTGCGGCGGAGGCGAGCGCGCGGTTGGCGGTGAGGATTGCCGTGGGGGAGAGGAGGACGGGGAGGGGGGTTGTGGAGGGGAGGATGAGGGATGTGTTGGCGGGGGTTGAGGGGGGGGAGGGGTTGGGGTTGGAGTTGACGGGGGGGTATGGGCCGGTGGAGTGTCGGTGTGAAGTTGAGGGTGAGTCTTTTTTTGAGTTTACTTGTTTTGGTGTTGGGCTTTTGGGGGGGTTGCATTATGTTTGTTTTGGAAGAGTGAGAGCTAACCACCGTGACAGGGTTCGAGACGATGGTCGCCAACTACGGGACCGATGTGCCGAATCTAGAGGGGGAGCATGTCAGCTACCTGTACGGGCCGGGCAGTATCCTAGTGGAGCATGGGGATGACGAGGGGTTGACGATCGGGGATCTGGAGGAGTCGGTGGAGGGTTACAAGCGGCTGATCAAGTACGCGGTGGAAGCTTCGTGATACCATTTTGATTCAACAGCGAATAGACAGCCATTCAGCGCTGAGTGACCATAGATATACTTTAATCCTACCAGTCACCACCCTACCGTACTCAACCACGCCGGTTTCGCCCCCCTCATCGCCAGCCCCATATCAACAGCCCCCTTCGCCAACTCCGCGCCCTGCCCCCGGCCCGCCTCCACCAACGCGGCCCTCGCCTTCTCAATAACCCGCACCGTAGCGACCGGCACGGCGAGCGCACAATCAAACTCCGCCAACCCCGGCTCGCCCATAACAGCCAGCGCAGCCAAGCCAAAACAGCCGTGGTACACGTCGGGCGGCCCGCCGGGGTGCTTGCTGAAGCCGCCGATGCGGTGGGCCATCTTGTCGAGCAGGAAGCGCCGCGACGCCGGCCAGTCCACCAGCTCGCGCCGCCCCAGGTTCGCCAGCGCCGCGCCCACCCACCACGTGTAGCACGTGTCGGCCACCTTGTTGCACCGCCCGTTGCACGCCACGTGCCGCTCGGCGGCGGGCGAGAGGGAGAGGTCGGCGAGCCGCGCGGGGAGGAGGAAGTTGTCTTCGTCTTCTTCTTCTTCGGTGTCGTCGGGGTTGCCGGGTGGTGGTTCGAGGTAGACAAACTGGCGCGAGGCGAGCCAGTGTAGGAGAGCGGGCATGTTGCGGATGCCCGAGTGTAGGATTTTGTTGGGGTGAAAGGGGGTGCTGTTTGTTAGGGGGCGGTCCAGCAGAGAGAGCGCGGCGATGGCGCAGTAGGCGTAGCCGGCTGGTAGAGTTAGTAGACAAGCCGCCTAAAAACAGGCAGGGGACGCATACCATGGGGTTCCTCTTGCGAGCTGCCGGCAAACCCGCCGTCGTAGGTCTACCAAGTCAGCCTCACCCACACACCCACAACTTAAGAAATGCCATGACAATAACGCACCTGACTCCCCAAAATATACCGCTCCAACCCGACCGTATCCCAATCCTCCACCCACCCCTCCCCCCCCTCCGTCACATCCCCCCTCAACATCCACCGCACCGCCACCGCAATATAACAATACCGCATATCATACCCGCCCCCAATAAACCACCCCTTCCCCGGCATCCAGCTCACCCCCTCCCCAAAACTCCCATCCCCCCTCTGCAACCGCCGCAGCCACCGCAAAGTCTGCACGCGATCCACGCCCTCAAACGCCCGCGCCGCCCCCTCCTCCCCCTCATCCGCCAGCAGCGCCAGCAGCTGCAGCGCGAACAGCGTCGCGGGCAGGTTAGCCACGGCTGTTCCCGTGGTCCCGCCCTCGCTTGCGCCCGTCTCGGCCTCCCACGCTGCGGATCCGCCGCTGCTGGGTGTTGTGGTGGGCGGGGAGAGGAGGGTGGATGACGGCGCGAAACCGCCGCCGGGTTGCTGGTGGGAGAGGACCCATTGGCGGAGGCGGCGGTGCTCGGTGGGGGGGAGTAACGGGGGTTTTGGGTTTGGTGAGGTGGAAGGTGTGGTTTCTGTTGGGGCGGGGGTGAGGATGCGGATGGAATTGACGATGAAGTAGGCGAGGGTCATGCGCACGCCTTCGTTGGAGAGGTAGTGGTTGGGTAGCGGGGCTTGCAGGCACATCTTCCAGTATTTGAGGTGCCGGTCGATGTCGAGCGTGGGCTCGGCTTCGGGCTCCATGGGATGGTCTGGGTCGTCGCCCATTGTGGTTGTGTAGCTGTAGATGGGGTTATGATTATGGTCGTGTAAGGGTGGGCAGTTGTGGTGATGGTTGTGAATTGTGGTTGTGTTTAATGTCGTGCGCTGAGAGAATTGGGGTTGAGGTTTGATTTCTTTACAGGTCCAGTTGGTTACCTCATCAGCGTCACATGTAAGTTTAAGTTTTGTCTCATTCTTGCGGGAAGGTGAGATTCAACCCTTCGGGCAGCTTCATGAAAGTCAGGAGCTCATCAGCTTAACCTGGTGGAGCTCAGGAATGCCCCGCCATGCTACCCCGGTCCCGACGTTGCAGTGAGGCAGCTCCAGCCACAGACTGGGCGTCAGGACAAGCATTGATCGTGGCTGGTGGACCACCAGTGAAAATGCAGGGCACCCAATCACACAACCCTGCCTATCGGGCCGTGATCGATAAGGCATCCATGTGAACCCCGGGCCAGCCCGTCTGCTTGCGCGTGCTTTGGACAAAGTAGGAAGGAACCTGTCGAAAACACCAACGCCGGGTCCCTTCTGCCTCAGGTCACCAGGACTCGATGTGGGATGCCAGCCCCATGACCACGGCGAACACATAGACCAGCCGAACCCCCGAAACCTCCATTCGAGTCCCACCTTGCAGTCCCTTTTTCACGAACCACGCCGTATCCCGACCGCCATCCCATCCCTCGCCGCCCTGCCGCTGCCGCTGCCGCAGCTGCCGCATTTCAGCTCCCAGGCTTCCTGAGAGCTGTCTCCCGTCTCCTCTCTCTCTTCGCAACTAGAACTTGCACCTCCAAGTCGCACCTAATGTCAACCACCGCCTGATTTCTACACAACAACAACCCCGACAACCCGAACAACCGCAACCATGGCGCTCATATCCGCCAAAACGATCCTCACCTCCCTCTGCTTCTTCCACATCACCCTCGCCTTCTTCTTCCTCACCAACCCAGGGACGGTGGCCGACCAACCGATAGTCCAGCTCCTCGGCGAGTCTATGGGCCTAGTACGTCCCAATTTTTACCCATACGTTCCTCTACCCCTGAGTTCTCGATCAGCAACTAACCACCAACCCGTCACAGCCAAACTCCCGCTCTTTCGAAACGTCCTCGCCCGCCCTAGGCTTCCTCGCCGTCATCCTCGCCTTCCTCGGCATAACCGACCTCGTGACGCTCTCCCTCCCGGACGAGATCTGCCTGATCCACTACTGGGGAATGCAAGGTACGCCCTCCCTTCCCTCCCTGCCATAACCCACCCACCCACACACCACTAACACACACAAACAAAACCAGCCCCCCTCCGCCTAACCCTAACCTTCCTCCTCTCCGTCTACTCCTTCTTCTTCTCCGCCTCCTCCCCGCTCTTCTACACCGCCGAACCCCACAACACCTCCACCACCCCGGGGGGCTCGGCCTCCTCCTCCTCGAACCGGTTCCAGCACCCCTCGGTCCACCGCGCGGCCAACAACCCGGGGTACGCGCCCTCGACCTGGGGCGGCGACGCGCTCAAGAACCGCGTTTTCTTTACCTTCATGTTTGTCGAGACCATGAGCTGGTTCTGGGTGTGGGTTACGCTGCAGGAGGAGCGGCGGGATTTGCTGACGAAGCGGGCGAGGCGGCGGAGTTCGAGTTCGGGGGCGGTGTATCAGTAGGGAGGATTGAGCACTAGATATAGAGGGGGTTGTGGTCGGGGAATGGGGGGTTTCTCATGGTTCTTTTTAATACGGTTGGGGGGGTTCCTTTGGGAGCCCTCTAGTGGATGCCGTCAATTGATGGCATTTCGTCTTCTTGGAATATGTGACGGGTCGGACGGGATGATTGATACCAGCATAGCGGGCATGTGCAGGGCATTGGATGGGCAGAGTTGAGCAGCCAGCATTGCGTGTATTGTATTGCATTTCCTGCCATTTTCCAGTCCCGTCCATCTACATATTTTCTCTTCCGCCCCGTACCCCCTTCTATCATCGTAGAACCTTTCCCCACCGCCACCGAGATCTCGTTCTGATACAGCACTTCGTCCTCAACACACCCTGATCAGTGTCTCCCGTCACATCCTAAACCAACTACCATCCATCAGTATCCCACCCAGGCCAACTACCAAGTCCATCAGTACCACCTCAAACCAACCACCCGGTCATATAACCACATGTCCTACTCCATCCTCACCATCCCCCACCCCTTAACCCCCTCCCTCCAACTCTCCACCACCTTCCCAGCCCACTCCTCCGCGCCCGCCCTCCCCCCAACAACCTCCTCCACCGCCTTGCCCACCACACCCACACCCACACCCACACCCCCACCCCCATCCCCCTTATCACCACCCTCCCCCCCCTCCGGAAGAACATCCCCCTCCTCCGGAAAAACAACCTCCAAAACCCGATCCATCCACCCCGCCTCCCCCAGCGCCTCCTTCAGCCTCAACACGCACCCGCGCGCCTCGCCCAGCGCCTTGCCCGCGGCCGCGTCCAGCGCGCGCATCTCGGCCAGCGCGTCGCGGTGCACGCCCGACCGCCCGCTGCGGTCGCGCGCCAGCTCGCGGTCGTGCGCCGCCGCGACGAAGGCGGCGCTGTGCCGTACCGCGAGGGCCGTGTCGCGGATGGAGGATAAAATGGGGAGGGAGGTGAGGGCGGGGTAGGCGGTGGTTGTTACGGGAGTGGGGGTGGTTGTGGTTGTGGTTGTGGGGGTGGCGGTGTTGGTGGGGGAGGACGGGAAGGTGCTGCGGAGGGTGGTGAGGGCGGATTTGATGGAGGTGGTGAGGAGGGAGAGGGTTTTGGGGAGGGGGTCGGAGCGCGGGGTGGAGAGGGCGATTAGGAGGGCGGCGGAGAGGAGCGAGAAGACGCTGTAGTATGTCGTTTCGGAGGGGGTGAGGCGGGAGGTTGTGGAGGGTTGGTGTAGGAAGTCGCTGAGGGAGTTGCTAAGGCGGGAGAGCGTCTCGAGCGTGTACTCGCGGTCGCGGAGAGCGGCTTCGGTTTGCTTGGCCGGCTTGTAGTCCTTGGGCGGCTTGTACAGCAGCAGGTCGAGGTACTGTTCCGAGAGGAAGGCCAGCTGGGACCGTTCGTTCTGCTGGGGTTAGAGGAGTAAAATGGAACAAAAGCGGGCAAGGCTTACCGAGAGGCCGGGCCCGAGACGGAGGTACTCGTGGATCGGCGGCCCGTGGAGGCTTTCGAGGTTCGGGAACGGCCCGTAGTCCGTCTTGCTAACCAGTGTCGTGTCGTCATTGATGTTTTCTAACTTGTCAGCCTGTAAAACGCCCAAGAGGGCGAAGAACTCACCAGTAAGCGGGTGCTGCTCAATCTCGCAGTCAATCTTCCCGCCGTAGCACCGGATCGCCCGCCGCTCCTCCACCAGTGTCATCATCAGAGTACAGCTCCTACGCAAACTGCTGTCGTGGTTGATCATGTCGAGTATGCTAGTGTAGCTCCCCGCCGAGAAGGCATCCCAGATGCGCACCGGAGACTTGTCACTCAGGTTGTGCTTGTAAAAGGCCCGCAACGGCTCCATCAGCGGGCGGCCGCCCTGGAACAAGCCAGGAGAGAGCGTGGATATCCTATCGAAAAACAGCGGGCTGAGCGCATCCTGGATGGTCCGCTTGACGTCGAGCGGCGTCCAGAGACGGTGGGCGTAGGAGGCGCATCCGAGCAAGAGATACAGCTGAACAAGCAGCAACCGCAGCTCGGTGTCCCCGGGAGTCTCGTTCAGCTGAGTGTCGAGCAGCAGTACTGCCTGCAGGAACAAACGGGGTTCGACGGATTGCCATAGTGACTGGCCGACATCCGAAGTCCGAGGCCGCAGCCCTGACAGCTTCAAGAGTGAATTGCCCATGACAAGGGCCAGGTCCAGTCGCGGGTCCTTATCCAAGCGGGGGATCGAATCCACGAGTTCCTTGTCACTAGTAATCTGTCTGTACGCGTCCGAGGCATTGACGACGAGCTTCTTCAAGCAGGACTCGCACGGAAGCTCGGTGGGTTCGGTGCAAAACCGGCACTGGAAGGGCTTGTCTTGGGTTTCGCCTTCGACGGCGGCAGGCTGGGGGGACAGGGTTTGTGGGCAGGTGGAGAGGAGGTACCGGAGACGGCACACCAGGGCGTTGAGCACAACTTTCCGCGCCTTATCGGCATCCTGTCACTTGGTTAGCCACGCACACCATGAGCAAATAAAACCAGGGCCTACCTCATCGAGCATTTTTGGTAGCACATCCTCCATGAGAGTCTTAATCTCCTCGAAGCCCAGCTCCGCCACGTAGCCCTTGACATCGTCAAACGCAGACAGTCGCTCGAAGTACTGGTCGAGAAACAAGCCGATCTGGACAACTCTCGGTGACAAGCCGTTGTTGTCGTGGTTGGGATTAAGTGCAGTTGCGGGCAGCCGGAATGTGGTCTCCAACAAGGCTAAGCTGAGGTTCTTCTTGTACATGGCGCTCGCTGTGTCCTTGATGTCGATATACCGCTTCAATATGGCTTGTACTTCGCCGAGCGCGCTGTGTGTGTCGGTAAGCTGTTCTACCGTCCGACGTATCACGATTGCTTACCTATCCGAGTCTACCACCTTGCTGGCGGCCGACGCAAATTTCCTCCAGGTCTGCAAGTCGCAGACAAAAAAGGGAGAGGTGCCTCCTTCTAAGCCGAGCTCCAGAGCCTCACGGCATAAGTTGTAGATAAGATCCCACTCGCCCCACGCCTCAAGCGCATCGAGTGCTTCGCAGAAGAGGAGTTTGCGACCTTCCTTGAGCTGGCTGATAGCCCCTAGTTTGGGGCTCTTCAGCCGGGAGATGTATTCTTCCTTGGTCCCATGGCTGTGTAGGACGCGGTAGTAAAGACCGACCTCTTCTTCCGTAATAAGGCCCCTATCTGTAGACTCCAACTTCGCGGACTATGGAACGTCATGTCAGACACATTTGGTGGCATGGTAGCTCGGTGGTCAACGTACATTGTCTGTCAAGTCTGCTGCCCTCTCGAGATGCCTAACCGCCAAGAGGCTGTAGACCTTGCGGCTCGCATCGGTACACTGGGGGCTGATCTGTCTGTGTCAGCTTCAACAGTACAATAGATGGTGGTGGTGGCGGTGGCGGAACATACTGAAAGAAGGTAGGTGAGGGTGATGTTCCAGAACATGTACCGACGATCGGCAGTGTTGGCGTACGCCTTGTCCAGACTCGTGGCGATCTGCAAAACACGTCAGTCCCAGTGACCCGACTCTGTGGTACTCAATGCACGGTACACCCACCTGCTGAGCGCTCACGAGATCCCACTTCTCCAGACAGGCCTGGACACACTGCAGGGCCAGGGGGCTGCCGGGGTTGGCCTTGGCCCAGCGGGCCCTCAGGGGTCCGAGGCTATCGGCGTACTCGACCTCGTAGTCGAAGAAATCACGGCAGGCCCACTCGTAAAGCTCGATGGTGTCGATATCCGGGGTTTTCTTGTTCTTGACGAGATCATCTATGGCAACCAGCACGGCACACTTTTCAGCAGTGCCGTCGAGCTGAGACTCGGCACACATCTTGATGGCCTGAGAGAGAAGTGAGTGAGTATGAGCCACCTCGATATCGGCTCGCCGGGGATATTTTTGGTATCACACACCTCATAATAGGGATCCTTGAGGGTGGCAGCCCTCTTCGCAGCGAGACGGATGACGGTATTCCAGTTGCCATCGCTGAAGGCCGTCTGCAGCTGCACGTCGACGCTGTTCTTCAGCGCCGGGCGGCCATATCTGTATGAAGACATGGTGCGAAAAGCAGGTCTGCACTGGGCAGTGGGATGCGTGTGTAAAATGTCTAATAAGCTGTGTGCAGGTACTAAAAGTAGTGCAAGCCGTGCAAGCCCAAGGCAGCGAGCGACAGCGGCACGGGAAGCTCGACGTGGGGGAGGGGCAGAGGGGCCAATGGCAATGGCAGGGGCTTGATCCTGGATCCTGGACAGCAGCAGATGGATGGGTGTGGTGCTTTTAGTTTTTTCTTTTCTGTTTTTAGTGTTTTCTCGTTTTTTTCTTGAAGCTGTGGGTCCAGCGGAGAGATCGGGTCGGACTGCCACAACCTGCCTCCTACCTAGGCCGAGCTTGCAATGCAGAAGTGTCGGGTCGAGCAGTCCAGGTGATGGAGGTCGCGGCTTCCAAATCGGCGATTCTGGCGGGGTGGTCGAAGTGGCCTGTGCGCTCAACCCCACCTCCACCGAGGTTCCCACAAGGTGAGTCCGGCGTGTCCGATCAGTCGGGCGAAGGTGATGCCCCAATCTCCTTCCTCCATGCTCAAGCCCTCTTGATTTCGCGATTTTATTGACAGAGGGGAAGAGAAATGTTACAAGTAATGTACAGCGAAACCATGTATGTAGAGCCACCCTTTGACCTCTATGTACACACAGGTAAATAGTTGCTGGGAAACCACCTCACCAAACTCTCTACCAAATCCTGGATATCCCAGAGAAGGCATCTAGTCAAGCCCAACAACAGTCGTCTCGTTCGCTAAGTTGCCGAACGGGCCGTGAGGCTCTTGGATCTATGAGAACAAGGAGCTACCCTTCTTGTCATTCTTCCTCTTCTCTATCTGGAAGGAAACAACCAAGTTAGCGACCTCGTGTGCATCAGTCAGAGACAACCCAAGGAGCATACCCAAGCCTTCTTGCAATCTCTATACGCCCTGTTGAGTGCGATGGTTAGCATGTCATTATCTTAACTCCATGTCCACCACTAAGCCATAACTCACTGGAAGTAATCCGAACAGAGTGACCTGTCGCCGCCATTGCGATTCAGACACCTGATACTGCGTGCAGCAGCCTCCTGGCATGGGTCAAGGAACTCGCTTCGGTCTTTGCTATCGGCAGGCGCCAGAAGAAAGGTAAATATCAGCATTGAGGGATCGCAAAGGGCAGCCTAATTAGCAGTGGGAAGTGAGTCTCACCCTTCAAATTTGCTCTTTGTCTCCCGGTTCCAGGGATCACTGTCTTTGGATGTGGATGCCATGATTGCAGTGTTAATTTGGTCTGCATCTATGGTTCATGAGGTGGATGGATGTGCTTTGGCATCTTGCAGCTTGCAAGTTCCATGCAGCTGAAGGCTGGGCAACATTCATTCTGCCAAGCAGCAGGAACCCACAATATCCGCACGGACCATCCGACCTGGACGATGTCCACATAACCCCTGGACAACCCCCTGCATGCGCCCCTGAACCCCTGGGGCATGTCAACACACCAACAATATGGGAGCTCTAGGTAGTACAGATCTGTAGTCTCCTTGAAAGGGCCACATTTAACACTCCTCCCTGTGAAAGACTAATAGAAAGCAGAGGAGTCTAAAGGATTAAAATCTAGATAATAACCAGCACTGGTAAACAAATGATTAAAACATTGACCATTTGTTCTCCTGTCTTTCTGAGATCTGCCTGTCACGCATGAATGAAGTTTATCTAATATCAGCATTGTTACTCGTCTGAATACGCTCAAGTGGCCGTCTCCTCTCCTGAAGCCATGTCTCTGATCTAGCTCACTCTGAGTTGAGCCTCCCTCATACTTATGGTCTCTATCTGCATTAGCGTCAAGTCTACGTTGTGCCCCTTCACACCCGAACGTGAGGGAGCCCAAGTCACTCCTGTCTTTGATTGAGTCTTTATGCTGCAGAGTAACCAAAGTCAACATTGTCCCTCTAGGCCTTCGTTGCTAGGGCCACACCTAGTTCACCCCCTTTAACTTTCACCATTGGGTGCTGCATCCACGAGTCACAATGCGTCCAGAGCCAATATCCTGAACCTGAGCCCCCGTTAATGAGATCACAGCTCAAGTCCCCTAAGTTCCCCCATCTGCAGGTGAGTTGTTCAGTTGCAGAGTGTCCAGGAGTCAACCCTATGCACCCGAGTCGCGGTTCCGGGGGCTGCAGTTCACGGCTGGCCCTCCACGCCCGAGTCACAGAGCTTCCACCGTCTTCCGGAAGCGTTTGCCACACAATTACTAGAGAATTTCAATTTAAGTCTCGCCCCCCACTGCTTTACTCAACCTTCCCCTCTTCCAAACCACCAACCGTCAACACGCTCAACCTCAACCAAACAAATCCAAGGTATGAATTGAGAACAGCAATCCCCGTCAGATGGTCGGCTCTCTCTCCGTGTTTGCATCAATCGCCTCTTCAAAATCGGATTGCTCACCCTTGCCGCGCTGCAGGTTCAGCTTTCAAGAACACCGCGACCAACAACCAAATCGCAGCTCAATTAGTTCAGACCCCATGGAGACCAACACGATGCCATCGGTCTGCCGGTGGCCTGATTCGCCGTTCTGGGAACTAGACGGTTTCGACTTTAGTGGCCTGCCGCTCGACGAGTTCAAGTCGATCATCCACGTACTTTACCCCCTTGGGAATTCCGAACGCCTCTCGACCCCAAAATACAGCCAGGCCGTGGCAGACAATGTGGCCTTGATGTTTCAGGTCATGCATGACTGCCGGGTCTTCTATGCTACTTGTACCTCACCGTTTTGGGAGCGGGTGCAGGTATTATATAAAGGTCCCCCCATCGAAGGTGAACAACTCGAGCGAATTTCACGTCTGTTCGTCTGGGCCCGACACGTTTATCGGCACACCTTTGGCGACTGCCCCAACGAGACGGCGAGGCTGGCCGACCAGTGGATCGCTTTTGCATCTACGCTTCATCAGCCTGCATCGATCGGCAATCGAAGCACTCCGGTCGTGGAACAAGAGGATAGTCCAGTCGCCAACTGTCCACCCGCCCTTGAGCATGTCGAACCCAAGGCAACCACCTCAAAGCGAAAGAGGAACGAGAGTGTGACTTCTTCCCCAATTGGTCCAAAAATGCAGGGCCGCAAGGCCAACAACGACATCGCACAATCCCAATCCGCGGAGGCACCGACCCTCCCGTCCATAGAAGACGACTACGATAATTTCGCTCAGCTGGCGGCGACAGCCCTCAGGCGATCGACCCAAAACGAGACGGTGGCAAAGCACGACCCCTTCACCACCGTCCTGGAGACACTCCGCCGCGACCTGGCAGCCCAAAATGAGCGCATTGAAGAGCTCGAAAAGCACAAGAGGTGGAACGTGAACTTCATTGGGGCGCAGAGGGCCGAGCTCAGCGAGGAGGTCGCCAGGCTAGAGACAGAGCTGGAGACCATTAACGACCTGATCCCGCGCATCGAAGACCTCGAGTACAGCGAGAACCACTTTCGAACCTCGGCAGACACGGACCGGGAGACCATCGAAATGCTCCTCGAGCGTATTGAGAAGCTCGAGAACCAAGATCGCGCCTCGACAGACACGTCCCTCTAGGGGGGTTGCAGCGCCCCCGCTCTGCAGTGAGAGTTTATGGATGGAAACAGGAAGTACGGGCTTGGTTGAGAAAGGTGGAGGCTCGGTATTGACGGGGAGGGGGGGGGGGGATATTGGAAGATACTGGCCCTTTTCTTGCGCCTATGGTTGCCCTCTGGTTATCGGGGGCGACGACGATTGGTTCTCTATTTCATGGTTCGAGCAGTCGGGGTGGCGATGGGTGTCTGGCTCTGGTCGGAGAAGCCATAGGCGTTTTGTCTTTCCGCCGCCGAGGCACTCGTGAGGTCGATGGAGAACCATACGGTCAAGCACTCACTTTTTGCTTGGCCGGGGCATCATGTAGGATTGGGACATTACGTCTCACTAGGACAACATGTCTCTTTAGGGCATCATGTAGGAATAGCACATCATGTAGGACTGGACTTACTGGGAATTGACTCGCCTGATATCACTCTACATTTGGTACGTGCCGTGCTCTTAACCCAGTGCCTCGAGATATCTCCAGAAGACGGGTGTTGACGGATAACAGGTCACATTGTCTGAGTGTTCGTGGTTTTGGAGAGAGAAGCTCGGGTCCCCGTTGGCCAGATACACGCCGCTCTCTTTTTCCAACGCACACAGCCCGACATGGATTGCATGGATGGGTAATACCCGCAGAGCACAGTTTAGAGCACGAGGCTATGTGGTTGTCAGCAACCAACAGACCTACCAGTGACTACATGTCGACATGAAACCCTTAAGAGGACGTATGCTAACAACCTACAGTTAACCAAAATGGAACAGTAAACAAAACGCGAACTACGACGGCGATAGATATTGCTAGGGCCTCTGACGAAACAGATCACATCAAGTCCAAAAGACGGGCAACATACCCAGATTTATTTCGAACTGGTGCAGAACCGAAGTAAACTCGACAATAATCCAAAACCACATATAACCCGAAGCCAATATTCGTACTACATACCAAGCACACGTCTGTCCCAAACGCCATACAACAGCAAAAGGAAAAAGAAACCCGTCCAGCCGAGCATTACCTGCTTTGCCTTGCGCCGCTGTGCAATCGCTCGCTGATCAACGCTCAACACACAAAAGCCGACACATCCAACCACCCAATCCCCATCCCATACCCTACAAGCAGTAACCACGCAACACAACAAACCACCCACCCCCCACAAACCTAGGTAAGCAGGTACCCAGCCTACTCCGACCACGACATCCCCATCCACGCCACGCTCCCCAAAAACGACGCCAACACCACCGCCGTGACAATCCCCGACCCAGCCCTATCCCCCGTAGTAATCTCCCTCGGCGGCGACAAGCCCTGGAACTTCTGCCCGGCATTCGGATCCCCCTGGCTCGTGCCACCCGTCTGGTTCGTCAGCGGGCCATTCAGCACATGGCCCTGATCAATCAACAGGGTCGACAGCGCCGCCAGCGCACTCATCTGCTGGCCCGCGGGGCCGGCCGCCACATCGTTATCGTACTCGCCCGTGTTCCAGCGGAAGCCGCAGGTGCCGTCGGCGAGGCAGGAGGTGACGCAGCCTTCGGTGGAGGAGCGCAGCGTCTTCATGACGTCGGCGTAGGTGAAGGGGGCGAGGACGGCGACGGTGGCGAGCGCGCGGTGCATGTAGCCCTTGAAGGAGTGCTGGTCGGTGTTGCATTGGACTCGGTCTTCCAGCTCGCAGGGGCGCTCGATCATGATGCCCTCCGGGAAGAAGTGCTCGACCGTGCGGTTGAGCAGGCCGGCGACGCGGCCTTGCCATTTGGTGCGGGTGGCGCCTTCGGTCTGGGAGGGGGGTTAGTTGGGTTGGGGGAGGGGGGGGGTGGGGTTGGGGAGAACGAAAGGGGGAGGGAAGGGTAATGGAGAGGGAGAGAAAGAGGGGCAAGACAAAAAGGGAGACGAACGTAATTGTACATCACGGCAGCGGCGTGGATGAGAATGGCGGCGTTGGCCGAGAACTGGACCGGGTTCAGGTCGGTGCAGTTGAACGGGATGTGGGCGCCGTCCAGGACGTTGTAGTCCTCGGTGATGTAGCCCATGGCCTCGATCCAGTCCCACGTCTTCTCGGTCCAGTGGGCGTACGTCTCGTTCCGCGTGTAGCGGGCCAGGCGCGAGGCGATGTTGAGGAACACGCCGTTGGCGATGGTGTTTTTGTAGTCGTAGCCGCCGTTGGTGTGCTCGACCTGCCACCGCAGACCGCCGGCGCAGTCCTGGGTCTCCCAGCGGGCCACCTGGGTGTTGAAGACGGCCTGCGCGAGGGCGAGCCACTGCGGCTGGTCGGGTTTGGGGTTCGGGAAGTTGACCTCGGCGGCGAGCATGGCGGACATGCCCCAGAAGCCCTGGTCGTCGTTGCCCAGTGAGGCGGTCCAGTTGCGCGGCATGTAGGCGTTGACGGGGGCCTCGGCCTGGAACACCATGGACCGCAATGCCTCGGCGTTGTACTGGTCGTCGCCCGTGTAGAACCAGTAGTCGACGATGGTGCCCCACATGGCGCCGGCCTGCCACCAGTAGTACGGACCCCCCGGCGGCGGCCCGGGGAGGATGCCGGGGGTCTGGCCGGGCTCGTCTCCGCTGTAGTAGTTCATGAGGTTGGCCGCAACGACCTTGGCGGCCGACCTGATCGAGGCTGCGGTGCTCGCGTGTCAGCAGCGGTCCCTCGCGATCCTCCGGAGCATAGTCGAGTCAAAAAAAATACAAGACGACGACTGCTCACTCACATGATGAATCAAGGTCGACCTCCAGTTTTCCTCCCTGTGCGCTTGCGCCGGGCGCTACAAGCAGCAGCGCGCCTAGCAACGCTGTAATTTTCGGCGCCATTGTCCATCCCATCTTCATCTTGTCTACAAACTCGGCCGGAACACACCGGCTGTTGTTGGGCGGGTTGGCGAGGGGGGGCTTATTCGGTTACTCGGCGGATCGTTCGGGTCGTGAATGCGATGGTCGATCGAGGGATTGCGACGGGGAAGTGAGGTGGCCGTAGCTCGAGGCACTACTCTGTAGACCCGAGGGACTCGATTTTCGGGTTCATCAGATCGTGTTGAAGGTGAGGTGGGCAGAAGAACGGCTTCCCTTCTTTTTCGTCTCTGCTCGGAACTGACGTAAGGCCCGCCCTGTTCCCGCGCTGTTGGTCAGGGCCAGGGCGCCAGTCTGGTGGTTCGCAATCCCCTGACAGGGACCTTGGGGGCCATGTTACAGAAAATGCAGGTCACGCTTCGTGTATTCTCTGTCCAGCGCAGGGTCAGTCCCAAAATTCCAGGGACCGAGAAGGAACGGGACTGGGGCTGTGCTGCGGGGAGCGCGTGAAATCGAGTCTCCTCGTTGGCCCGTCTCTCCCGTGTGGCCCCAGTAATACGGGGACTTCCAAAAGAGGGTTAGTGAATTCGTATCGCTGGCGGGGCCAACTCATGGGCCAATGGATTCTGCGCCGCCTTGGCAATGAAACAAGCCTTTTGACAAAACCGCCAGTCCGAAAAGGGACCATGTTTCACGTTTCAACTCTCAACGGCGAACCAACACAAGACAAGCCTCTGTTTGTTGGACCAACCGTGAGAGGATCGACATGGCATCCCGAAAAGTGGCTGTTTAGCAAAGCAGCTGCTTCATTTAGCAAGCATGATCGGGTAGTTCTTTAGGTATTCGGCTGCAAGTAAACCAAGATAACTACTGTCAAATACCAATGCCTCCCCGACCGACTTCCCAGTGTAAACAGCTTGAACCGCCTTTGGCGGCGATGTTAAGTAGATGATAGATCCAACTTATTCATATCATGAAGAGGGGGTGAACTACACAGAATGTGCCCAATTGCATACAAATATTCGTAAAAGGCGACCAACCGCTCAAGGGCCAACAATCAACTCGACCGAGGGCGACCTGAAAATAATTAGTGGTTAATGCACTCGCATCTCTGTTAGGATTACAACCGCGAGCCAGTCGATAGAGCCCCTTTTCTTTACTTGGCCATGGTCAAGGAGTACGCGAGATCTTGGGCTCAGGAATGGGATGGGATGGAAACCCGGCATCATATGCCCCCCGAGATCCACGGTTCTCAGTTCTTTCCGCTTAAGCCCACCACGATTGTTTACATCTTCTGCAAAAACAATAAACGTACTACTCTGACAACTTCCCCCGCTCCCTTCTCAACCACGGCCAGCCAAAGTCGCGACTTTGTTTTGCACTTTTCTTGCACGTTTCCCTTGGGATTACTTTCTCTATTTACCTCCCTGTTTTTCAACATCACGACTGTTTTTTTCTTTCATCTTCTTTCGGGTCCTCGACTCCATCGTGACCAGACTGGCATCGAATCGATGTAAAACAAAAATTGCACTCAACCCCCGTCCCCGTTCGGCCTTTTTCCCTTCACCACAAACTACGACATTACCCTTTTGAATTTCTCAAGTAATGGGACAAGATCAGTCCACACTGGGAGGTGAGTTGAGCGACTTTATCCTGATCCATATGACCACAGCTTGTTCCAATCATACCAGTTTCTGACTCGAGTTCAATCTTAGACGGTCATAACATGGACTTTAAATCCTTTCCCTCTCCTCTCCATGTCGGGCCGACCAAGCGCACCTTCGACGACGAGCTCCAGCAATCGCCGACTGCGAAACGCGCGAAGCGGGTCAGGCCCAACAGGAAGGACCGCTTTAAGGAGCCTAAAGGTGACAAGGAGTCGAATGGCAACGTCAATGAGAAGGACCGGATGAGCTCCGACAACGTCTCTGGCACAGGCACTGCCTGGAAGGAAACTCCTATTATTCCTCCGATGCCGTCTGCGTTCGAGAGGATCCTTGAAGCCCATGCGTCAAAGTCTGCCGAGAACTCGCAGAAGAGTGAACCCAAGAAAAAAGTGTTTAAAAAGAACGACGTCGAGAAGAACCTCAAGAAGAGCGAGTCTAGGAACAGAGAAGTGAAGAAGAACGAAGCCAAGGCTACGAAAGACACGGAAAATAGCGCGGAGTGTCTCGCTGCCCAAGACAGCCCCAAGATAGAGGACAATACCCGCAAGACCAGGGCTGAGCGCAACAGAGGCCAAGCACCAGTACCCTTTCAACAAAGGCACCTCAGAGGTTCCCGCCATCGCCGGCCCTTCCAAGATTAAGATTAGCAAGAAGAAGCCCGCCAACGAACACAAGGAGCTCACGCCCGTCAGCAACTTCACCCCGACCCGCGACTACACCTTCAAGGCGTATCCCAACCCCCTCCCGGCAATCCCACAGCCCTTCAAGCAACCCGAATCCCCCGAAACCCCCAACAACAACAACAACAACAACAACAACAACGCCACCAAATCCCCTCCCATCACCGACAGTGACAGCTCCCCAGCCACTCCCCCCACCCCCTCACCGGCCCCAACCTTCCCATCAGGCACCAAAACCCTCAAATCAATCAACAAACAACTCCGCGCCCTCTCCTCACAGCTCACCCCAACCCCCACCAAACGCTTCCGCACCCACAACAAGGAGCAGCAGCAGCAACAGCAGGAGGAGGAGAAGAATACAGAGACAGAGCACGCCGCCGCCGCCGCGGCCACGCAGGAAGAGGTCGCCCTTCTCCGCGCCGACATCGCACGCCTGCACGAGCGGCTCGACCGCGACGGGCTGCGGGCGGCGGCGCGCCACACCATGCTGTTTAATGCGTTGGTGAAGGTGGCGGGGGATGTGGGCGCCATGGCGGGGGAGGTGCGCGTGTTTGGTGGGGGTGGGGGTATGCTGGGGGAGGGGGTGGGTGGTGGTAGCAGTGGTGGTGGTGGTAGTGGTGATGGGGAGGGAGGTGGTGGTTCGGCTGCGGCCAGGGAGGTCCGCGAGAAGGTGAACAGGAGTATGCTGCAGTCGCGCAAGACGCTGGAGCGGTGCTTGGGGAGTTATACCGTGGATATGGAGCGCGCTGGGACCCGGGAGGAGGTGGCCAAGTATGGCGGCCTGGCGGTGCAGTATGCGGGGGATTTGTTCAAGACGCTGGGTTGAGTTGGTGTTGTGGTGCTGTGGGTGGTTGGCGGGTGTTGGTCTGAGCAAGCTTGCTATCCTGGAAAGCCGGGTTGTGGGTTTGGAGACTGGGAGACAACTGTGCGGGACGGCAACTTGTTGGGCAGTGTCATGGGATTCCCACACGGGTTATACTAGGTACCCGATATATTGTATATCGCGAATCATGCAGGAAGGACAGCCAGGTGGCTTGTGTGTGTAGACTAAGGGAGGATGACCGATACTGGATGTTAGATCATGTAGAAACTCAATAATATTCATGAAGCGTGTGAAGTTACTTGGGTGTAACCGGTTATGTTCCGACTTCCAAACGACACCGATGGGTAGAAAACGCCGGACTCCTCCAAGTATAGACGCGACCAAACCTCGACTCTCCTCTAGGAACGCAAGGAAAGCCATCCGGAAACTCACAGAAGCTGGCTGTAATTACCCAATTTACATTGCTTTGACTCGATATCTTTATTTAAATTGTTTTGCTCGACTTCTTTCAAATCCCATTTTTGCTTCATTTCTTATTTGCCTTCAATTTTGTTTTTTTTGGCCAGAAAGTGCAGGCAAGAGTTGCACCCGAGGTCCTGCTCGGGATATCGCCTTCCCAATCGGGCATTCAGTGGCAAGTGGGGCCGGCCATAGCCGTTCCTGCGCTCTCAAGCATCTTTTTCTCAAGTTAAAGCTGGAACACTCCATTTTCAGTCTTCTTCCAATGGAGACCAGATCGATCCGGACGCGCGTAACCAACGCTTGCGACCTCTGCAAGCTACGAAAAATTAAATGCAGTGGCGCACAACCATGCGCGTACTGTTTAAGACGGCGGCAGCCGGACAGCTGCCGTTACACCGCTCCGCGACGCCGGCCGAGGCCCCGCTCTGACGATGTCGCCGCCCAGGACCGGGACCAGCCCTCCCCGTCGAGGATAGCCCATTCTGTTTCGGCACACCACGACCGTCAAAACCGGCACTCGAACCACTCATCTCACCATCCTACGCCAATACCGACGCCCTCTCACACCGCACCTCTTGTTGGCGCTGCCTCCCCTAACGTCTCGCTTGCACCAGCCGCACCCGCCTTACACTCCGGCCCCGAAGAGCCATTACCCCAGGACACCGTTTTTGCCGCCCTTGAGGAACACGAAGAGACCGAAGTCCCTCGCGAGGCCCGCCTCCTTTGTGACGCCCAAGGCAAACTCATCTTCATCGGCGACTGCGCGCCCCTGTCCTTTTTCCAGACCGTTCGGAGGCTTGTGACAACGCGCGTCGATGCCAATGCTTTCGCCCCCGAGACCAGTGGCTACTCGGCCCTAGAGAATGTCTACTCGCGCCCCGGAACATCTGGCAGCTACGGAGGTGAGCCGCCGCCGATCAAATTGCCTACGGGGCCTACGGTGTCTGCCTACCTCGACGTGACAGCCGGGCTCATCGACTTGTTCGACAACACCCGTCTGGCGGATGATATCGCCGCCTGGGCCGAACACGCCCAGCCGCGTGACAAGGCCGTCGATGTTCCCTCGGCGGTGAACTACCTGGTGCTCGCCATCGGCTGCCAGAAGTCGGACGAGCACACCGCCCAGCTGTACTTTGACTACGCCCGGAGCGTTGCCTTCGCCAGTCTCAGCGCCAACGTGGGGGTTGCCAGTGTCCAAGTGTTCATCCTCATCACCATTTACTCACTCGGCGCATGCCAACTCAACGGCGCTTTTCTCTTCTTTGGCATTGCTGCTCGAGCAGCCTATTCCATCGGCATCCACCGGACAGCCGTGAACGCTAGGTTCGGCTCCGACGTGCACCGGCAGAGAGACTGCCTTTGGAAAAGTCTGAGAGTGGTGGACTTATTCCTCAGCACCTCCATGGGCCGTCCGCCCGCTACGTCGGACGTTGATTGCACGGTACCGTGCAGGGCACAGGACGAGGCTGGCCACGAGAAGTTTGACCTGCTGAACGCGTCTGCCCAAATCTTCTTGGTCATTGAGGCTATCGTGATGGAAGTCTACTCACGACGCAAAATCTCACCTCGGCTGACCGAAGGCATCTCACGCGAGCTGCGGGACTGGTCAACCCGCTGGCTGCACCGATTAAAGGACGTCGTGGACGGGACGTCGCCCGAGGACCAGCCAGGGATGGCCAATGGCGCCTGCCAGATCCTTTCCTCGTACTACTATGCCGTAATTCTCGTTTCACGGCCCTTCCTCATGGTGGAACTGCACCGGAGGTTATCAGAGGGGAATTCCCTTGCCGGTGCCGGCCTCACCGGCAAGTCGAAGCTGGCCGATGCCTGCATCGATGCGGCCATTCTCATGGTGGAACCGGTCCAGAGCCTGATCGAGCGAGGCTTGATGACGCGCCGTGCTCCCGTAATTATGTGAGTGACCCCGACCCGTTCTTACTCCAGCTACTGATCCTCTCCAGCTCGTGGCTCTTTGCCTCGTCACTTGTGCTCGGTGTCGGTCTGCTCGGAGGGTTCGGCCGTATTATCGAGAAGCATTGCCGGGCGTCTATTGCTGCCCTCGAGTACTTTGCCCAGGCCGACGCTCACGCGATGCAGTACTCGCTCATCGCCAAGTCCCTGCTCAGCACTGCGCTACAATACCTCGAACGGAGAGAGATACAGGAGCGGCAGCAGAGAACCGAGAGCTCGTCCCAGCTGTTCGGCCTCATTCCCCGGGCGCCACGCGCGAGCAACGACCGTGGCCGGGCACCGTCAGGGAGCTGGCAAAGCGGGAGTCCCCCAAAAGGGGCCGGCAGGTCAGACAAAATTGGCTCGGGGAACGCCGACGAAGAGGAACCGCGCTTCAACTTCGATTTCGAGTCGACTTTCCTCGGCCTGACCGACACCCTCCCACGGACGCCAGACTTCTCGCTCATGGGGGGGTCTCTGGATGCTGATGCCGAGCAGACCTTTGGCGCCCTCAACCTCTTTCCGTTGCTGGAGACGGATGGCCACATCGACTTGGCCAACTATTTTTGAGTTGTCGGTTCCTGGGTCCGTGGAGATGCCATTGGGATGTTGAGCAGTGAAAAGGGGTGCCCTAACCTGATGCTTTGGGCGTGGAAGATCGACACCGAGAGCCGCTACTAAGATGGGTGATATTCATCCAGGAGAACTGAAGCAGCTCGGGGCTGCGTCATCATTGGGCGCTTGTGCCTGCCGCAACGGGTTCCAGGGGCTCAGAATTGCCCAGCCTGGAAGTCGATCGCTGGTGGGGAAGGCCGATCGGAGTTTCATGCTCATTGACATCGTGCGGACATTGTACAAAAGGACTGTACACAAGACTGTACTAGTTATGTGTTACTTGTCCATACCTCATGAGTTGGGTCTTTCCTGAGTCTTCCATGTCTGACTTCCGGACTTCCTCGTTAGAAGGACGGGATACCGCTCTGTCGCACCGTGAGACAGGTTATGTGGGTCTCATAAGACACACACGTCATGCACCGCGGCTCGAGTGACACCTTGGCCGTTTGGTCGCGCAAGGTGTCGCTAATTTACGCAGTCTCGTTACAGTGTACGAATACAAGTACCTCGATTCCAAGCAATTTACCCCTCATTCGAACAGAAACCCGGACATGAGTCGAATGGCAAGTTTCAAGTCAGGGTTGCACCCCAAACTCTTGTTCATCTTCGTCTCGGTAGAGGGCAACAATGGGGAGAACGGGACGAGGGGGACGTTAAAAAAGGTGGGTGTAGCCGGCTTGGCACTTAATGGCCCCCTGAAAAATCGCATCATTCCCCTTCGAGAACTTCAGAGGATGAAAGGGAGGCGCTGCGCCACCACGTTGCGCTAAGGTTTTACATATTTTGTGTATTCGGCCCATCCCATTCGCTGGTGGCATGGAAGCAACCCCCCCTCACACGCTGGTGCTCTGCACTGTCACTGAATTGGAAGATTGGCTCGGGCAGGATGGTAACCGGGTATTGCAAGCAAGAGGAGATGGTTGAAGGATCACTGTGTACGGTGCACTGTGAAAAGAAAGGGAGTCCAACCAAGCTCGCCAGGGTCTCGTTCGCGCCCGGGAGCAAGAATCCGCCCCGCGACATATTTCGGGCTAACCCAGACCGGCACACCGGGTAGACTTGACGCCTGTCAGTTGGCTCCACCAAGGCAGGATTCAATGGTTCTGGCCAGGCGCAATTGTGTCCCATTTTCGCCGTTCCGGGGTCGTGGGGGAAGAAGGAGCAACAAGACGCGCAACACAGCATCTCCGTGGGGCTCGTTTGCCCGTCCACCGTCCAACGTTTGTCACGGGAGGGTAAGCGCCGCATGTGCTTCCCGTTGTGTGTACTCTGGATGCAACCGCTTATCTGAGTTAGGTCGGGAAGGCGAAGTCACTGCCAGACCCTGTCCTTGGTTCTTTCCCGCCCCCCCGCCGTGAAGTTTGTAAACCTGCAAGTGCCTTCCGTTCCAAGTTTCCAGTCGCAGATTTACCGGCGATCCCTTCCACTTATTTTTCTGAGCATCTGGCATCCCAGCGGCCACACCCGATTCACTTCCACTGACGGCTGCGCTCATCGCCTGCCCTTGTTTTTGTCGTCGCTCGCTTTGTGCTTTTATTCGGCAGCCTCCAGTCGACCTCCCTCTGCCTCACTCTCACACAGGGCGAGAACCTTACTGACCAGACCCGTTTCCTCGACATGCCGTTGTCATGATGCTCGCCCATCAATGCTCTGCGAGAGCTTATCTCGCTGTCCTAATCGCTGTGATGTTGAGCGTCCTCCTCCTGACCGCCCACCGCCTACACATCGGCACATCCCTCAACCTCCCACATCTGGTCGATCGCCCAGTAACAAATAAGCCCGAACCTGAGGAACCGAAGACACAACAACTAGCGGACTTGGACGCGCAGGCAGCCGCACAGCGAGCCGACTTCTGCGACAATGATTGGAAGTTCCTGCGCAGCAAGGAACTCGGACTGAGCGAGAAGGTCATCTACAGCCGCCGCTGCGTCAAGCCCGTCTACGGCAACGTCAACCGTGATGCCGTCGGCAAGATCGCGGACCCCCTCATCAACGACCCGGTCACCCTCGACATGAAGGCCGACTGCGGCCAATTCACCCCCCCTCCATGCGAACCGCTCACCCTCGAGGTGCCGCGGCCCTTCCCGCCACACGCCGACCAGTACGGCTACCTCGCCTTCGGCATCGCATCCAACTACGAGCGCGTCGAGAAGTCGCTGCCCTCCTTCGCCCACTGGCTCTCCGGCACGGGCGCTCAGCTCGTTGCCGTCATCGCGGACGCCGACGACGATGGCGCCAAGCACGACCTTCGTGCGCTTGAGAAGCTGTATCGCGACCACGGCATCAACGCGACCATCATCGCCCCGAAGCTCAAAGAATCCATGCCGCGCAAAAACCACAAAGAGGGCGACGAGCTCCGCCGGCCCGCCGCCGTTGAGCAACTGCACTTCCTTCTGATCCGCGACATGCTCGACGTCTCGTCCCCGCAGACCCAGTGGCTCGGCGTACTCGACGACGACACCTTCTTTCCCGCCCTCGACCCCCTCAGTCGCAGGCTTCACGAGCACGACCACACCCGCCCGCTCTGGCTCGGCGCCCTAGCCGACAACTGGATCAGCGTCAAGTCCTGGGGCTTCATGGCGTTTGGCGGCGCCGGCACCTTCCTGTCGATGCCGCTGGCCAAACAGCTCGAGCCAGAGCTAGAAAACTGCATCAGGGAGACGACGATCAAGACAGGCGACGGCATGCTGCGCGATTGCGTATACCAGCGCACCGCCACCAAGCTGACCCTCGTCGACGGGCTATACCAGCACGACTTCTGGGGCGACCCGTCGGGCTTCTTTGAAAGCGGCCGCCGCGCCCTGAGTCTGCATCACTGGAAGTCGTGGTACAAAGCTCCCGTCGTCGAGATGGCCGCCGTCGCGCACCTCTGCGGTGACTGCTTCCTGCAGCGCTGGGGCTTCGGCAAGGACACCCTCCTCGCCAACGGCTACAGCATCACCGTCTACCGCGAGGGCCTCGACCAGCTCGACCTCACCCGCATGGAGGGCACCTTCAGGGACGCAGACAACCGGTACGATTTCGTGTACGGCCCCTTCCGTCCCCGGCTGGGCGACGACCAGAAGAAGAGCTATCGCTTGCTGGGTGTCGATGGCGGCACCGAGAAGGGCGACCGCTTCCGCCAGGCGTATGTGCACCGTGCCAAGCGTGACGAGGAGGGCATCGAGCCGGTGGATGAGGTAGTTGAGTTGGTGTGGGAGGTTTGATAGTGACGGGTTGGTATGGGAGGTCTGATGGTGACGGGCTGGTATGGGAGGTCTGATGGTGACGGGCTGGTGTGGGGACGGCTGATCGGACGGTGTTGCTACCTTGCGCTGGCTGTTGGCGGGAGAAGGACAATATTAATAAGGGAGGAAAGAAGGGAATAACTAGTTAAAATGTGAACTCAGGGGTGGAAATGGAAATGGGGATGAGGATGAATTAGACGGTGGTCAATGCGGGCGGGCGTTCTGGAGCCAAGGGCCGGCCGGTCGGATCTTTTAAGACATTGCTTTGCTTCTTTTTACCTTTTTTCTTGGACGTTTTTTTCTCTCCAATCCAATTATTCGTATTCCATGTAGATCTGTGTTCGAGTAACCGAGGGGGGATAAGCATGGGATTTTAACGAACTAGGTGGCAAAGCCGGTGTTATCTCGTATTTGTATTCGTGCTCGTTACACGACTTCCATCCTTCCCATCAGTTCCCCAGAAGTTCCCACGAGTTAGAGTAACACGACGCCAAAACCAAGGGAGACCCAAGGTGCAGAGTCCGAGGCTGTGGGTTCCATGAGCGCGCCGTGATCTTCATGGTTGGCGGGCTGGGCAGGGCTCGGCGGGCTCGGCGGGGTGTTGTGAGAAAGAGAAGGGATGTGGAGTGTGGGGGGGGGGATGGTGCCGGGCTTCCGGGCGACGGTAATGATCGGCGCGTGAGGGCATGGCATGGCTGGTTGGCCATGGGGTTGGGATGACTCGGGGATGAATAAGATGGGGCTGTTGTGGGTTGTGGAATGTGGGAATGTGGGAATGGGACTGGGACTGCGTGTGGGTTGAGAGAGGGTGGAGTTGTACATACATAAGGAGAGGTTGTTGCTACATACTGCGTGTGAGTGTTACTGCGGTTGGTTGGATACAGTTGTTGTTACTCGCGATGTCGTTACTCGCACAATGCTGTTATCGGAAGATGTTGTTACGCCAATTGTTCTTTCTGAGAGTGGTATGAGCAATGGCTGTTACTGGCTGTTGTTGTTACTCGATGGTGTTCCTAACCATTGCCGAGAAGTTGTTGCTACTGGAGATTGTTACTCCCTCATCTTGCTGCTGATCACCGTTGTCAAGTGTTTTTCTCACTTGCGGCAGCGGCCGGCCCAAGCGGGCGGTGCCATTGGAAGAAGGCGTTCCCACTCGAGGCTCGTTATCACTAGGGGGGATGCCCTCGCCAGAGGAATTGGTTGTTACTACCAAGTAGAGGAAATGTCGACACTCGAGGGGATGTCACCAGAGGAACCATTATCCCACGCAAAACTCCCCTCCGCAAGACCGGGAGTCACAGTCACCGTCATAAACAGAACCATAACGGCCCCTGTAAAAACCACAAATTGGTAAAACACACGCTTCGAACTCATCAATTCCGCTATATACCACAAACCATCAAAACAAAGTAGGCAACAATCCCAAGCAAGCAAGCCAAGGCGTATGTATACAACAACCCTTTCAACTCCCATCCACCCCCATCCCGGCCCCTTCCACACATACACACACGCACATACACACACACACCCCACACCCCAAAAAATAAGTAATAAACCACACCAATTCCACACGCCCCAACAGCCACGCCAGGCGGCGCCATCGAATATTAAGTCTACACAATAAAACCCCGCCCAGCCCATCATAGCAAGGCGCGAGTGGGCGAGCGGGTGCATTACTCCACCCCTTTTCCCTTCGTGAGAGAGGGTAGGCAACAACAAGAAGGAAGGTAAAACCCATAACGTACGTAACCATAACGTAACGTAAGATGCCGTTAAAACTGGAAAAGAAAGGGTGAAGAAAAAAGAGAAAGGAGAGGAAGAGGTCGGCGGTGAATGAACCAATAAGGAGGTTGGTAGTCGTAGTGATAAAGGGAATGAGGGGGCCAGGTCAGGTCGGAGCCTGTACCCACTCCCCGTTTCCCATCCCAGAGCCGAAATCCAAAGTCTCTGGGAGGTGGCTGGCTAACCGGGCGGCTACCCAAACCAAGTGTAGCCAGCCAGGTTGAAACAGTAGAAGGAACCCCCGCTCGCGACGTCCGGTATCGCCCGGTGTTGTAAATGTATGTGTCCAAGTAAAGTGTCTATGTGTCGTAAGGTAGTGTGGGCGTCGGGCGTGTGTATGGCGTGGCGTGACCTGTGCGTGTGCGTGTCCGAATCTGGGTGCGGCGCCTCAAGCCTTGCCCGCCTCGCGCAGCGCCGTCATCCAGCGGTCGTCCTCGCCGTTCCCACCCACGACGCGCGGGCTCTTGGGCGGGGACGAGCCGTCGGGGGAGACCGTGCCGAGCACGGCCTGGACGTCGGCGACGGAGCGCGTGCCGAGGAGGGCCATCTCGCGCTGCAGCAGCAGGGCGACGCCGGCGCGCACCAGCAGCGGGTCGCCCTCGAACACGTACACGTCCCACATGCGCGTGGCCTCGTCCAGCGCGAGGTGCCGCGTGAAGAGGCCCGCGAAGACGGGCTCCAGGTACGCGTCCGGGTCGCGGTCTGCGGCGAGCTTGGTGAGGTGCTGGTGCAGGGCGGGCGATTTCTGGAGCAGCGTGTGCAGCACCAGGTTGTAGGCCGAGTTCTTGGCGCCGGCGTCCGACGCGTAGAAGCTGAGTGGCAACGGGCGGTTGAGGACGTTTGCGAGCGCGACGAAGGCGTCGGTTGGCGTCGGGAGGTTGAGGAGCAGGAGGGCTGCGATGGTCTGGCGGGAGTTAGCTTTGGGTAATTAAGAAGAGAGAGGAGCTGGTGGAAACTCACGTTGCAACCTGGCACATATCCGATGTCGCTGCGGTACATCGCATATGCGCTAAGGACGTCGACCAGGCTCTGGTGCAGCGGCGCCCCCGGCTGGAAGATGCGCAAGTCCGGCCATGTACGCTCCCGGACGTCCTTGTTGATGACGTCGAACCAGGCGGCCGAGCGCATGTCCTCGACGCTTCCGTGTCCCGATTTCGCCTTCCTCTCGGCTTCGCGCGCACGGCTCAGCGCGGCCTCGAAGGATGTGTTGGTGAGGCCGAGGTCGTTCCCGATGGCGCGGGACCAGACGGCTCCTCGACTGCGCGGCGCAATCCCGCGCCACCACAGGTCGCGGGTCCTACGCTCGCGAATCGCGACGTTCCAGCGGGGAAGGATGTCGTGCTCCCAGATCTGCATTAAGCTGTCGGCGGCCACATCGCGGCAGTCGGAGCGGGCGCGTTTGGCGGCCTGGCGCCGGCGGTCGGCTTCCATGCTCTGGGCCATCATCTTCTGGTACTCCTTCAGGTGGCGGCGCTCCTCGGCGGGGTCCTTGGGCGGCAGCCACGACGGGCGCGTGCGCGAGAGGACCGCCTCTTTTTCCTTGGAGATGGGCAGGGGGTCGATCATGATATTTGACCGGCGCAGGGGAGGCAGCTCGGCCATGGCCGACTTCACCCTCGGCTTCACTTCCGGGTCGGATGACCTCCTCTGCGGCATCGAGCCGGTGCTTGACCGCTGCTGCATCTTGTGTTCCAAGTGCTCGGCATGTTCCTCCAACCTTTCCGTGAGGGACTTGGCGTCAGCGTTCAAATCCGCCAGCGCGGCAGACCAACTCTTAGCCCTTGACATGACCGGGCTGGAGACGCGACTTGAAGCGGCCGAGCTCATCGTCGAGAGCGCGGATTCCGACTTCCAGGTTGGCGACCGAAGCGATCCCTGCGCCACAGCAATCGCTGGCGTACCATTCCCGACACTGCGCACCCGCTCCTTGGTCGGGCGCTCTGGGGATGGTGCCTTGGACGGGGGCCGGCTGTGAGACCGTTCCGATGGCGGTCTCGGAGAGATGGGGACGTTGTCGAGCACCAGGCCTTCCGGGATGTCGTCTCCGTCGTCCTGATCGCACTCCAACTCTAGTTCCAGCGACGTCCTGCGGTCTCTGTTCGCCTGCCAACTACCCCGCCGCGGTCTCGCTGTGCTTGGGTCCTTCGGGGAGAGGGAGAGACTGGGACTCGGGACCCGGCGCTTGCTGAGAGATGACTGGGAGGGCTGGCGTCCGAGGGTGCGGAATGGAAGAGGGCTCGCGTGGGGCTCTGGGAGGAGCCCTAGGCTCGCGACGCGACCATTGGTGGTCCGAATTTGGCTCTGCAAAGCTGGTAGAGTCGGCCGCGACTTGGACGCGGGGGCGGATTCGCGGTTCTGGCGGGTCCTCGACGATTCGCGCGAGTACTGTAGTCGGGGTGTCGAGGCGGACGTGGGCCGTTTTGTCACGGTTCGGGGATCGGAGAAAGACGCGTTGTAGGGGTTCGGGGCGGTTTTGCGGTGCTTGTCGGGAACATCTCGTGGGTCGACCTGGGCATCATCTAGCCCAATGTCCTCGAAGTGGGCGACATCGCCGAGTACGCTGTCGTCGTCCGAGGGAAGCGAGCTGAGCGACGACGACTTGGAGGATTTCGATGTCGTCATGCCCGGCGGCGAGCTGGGTCCGGACGGGACGGTATCGTTCAGCGAGTTCTCGTAGATCATCATCTTGGCATGACACGGCCTGCGAAACTCGGATTGCCGTGGGTGATTTGTAGAAGGCCCTGCCTCCGGTGATCTGAGGATCTGCTGTGTGGTTGTTTGGTGTTGTTTCTCCGTCTGGGCTCAAGTGGAGAAGAGCTGGCCGGGGAGCGGCAGTCGACGCGGCAGCAGGTGTCCCAGATGTGTGGTGCGGCGGGATGATCGGTAGGGCGAGATGATCAGACGGAATGCGAGCGGCTAACCCCTGGATGCCAGAGCGCGTGTCTCACAATGCCGCTGGGTCGAGGGATTCGGCGGCCGAGTGGACAAACAAGGGCGGTGCTGATGGCGAAACGAAACGGCCAGCGGGAGCGGTAGGAAGGGTGATATTAATAAGCTGTAAGTTGTGCGAAGCGATTGAATCGTGAGCTATCGAGTTGGTGTCGGAGAGGTTTCGGGGGTATTAACGTTGGTTATGCAAGCGCCGATGAACGAGGGTTGGCGAGTTGCGGTGGGTGTAGCGAATGTACAAGTGTTAGGCGTCTTTGCGACCTAAAAGTTGGCGAGAGAAACGGCAAACGAGCGACGGCCGACAGGGTGATGATTTTTTATGTGCAAGGAAAGGGAACGAAAAGGCGTAATGGCGACCAAGATTGCGAGAATCGACAAGAAAAAACCGAGTCGAGAGAGGGAGCAAATGGCGGAAAGACGCTAGTGGGCGCCCACTGACAGCTGGGCGGGGGTGGGAGCGCGGGACGGAAATTCAGAGTGGAGGTTGGCTGCAAGTCTGGACCTATCGAAGCCTTTTCCCCAGCACAAGCCCAACCTGGAAGAAAACACTCAAAAATCAAGGCACGAATTGACTTGACAGAATGGTGATATCAGAGCACAGCTTCCTTCCCCAAAATAAGAAGGCGACGACAGGCAGAACCAAACTTTGAGGCCTCTCTCCCGGTCTCCCTGTTCGGGTGGTCGGCATCGACGGCAAGGTTCTGCTCACATTGGCGGCCGAGATCCATGTGGTCTTGATCGAGTCGTCAACATCCCCGATGGATCACAGGGATCGGCAGCACATCGCATCCATGGTGACGGTGGAGAAGCCCATTTTGGATATTTCTGGCCGACGAACGATAACGCAGCGGTGCGCACCAACGGCACGGTTCTGTTCTTCCACACCACAATCCCACGCAGCCTTGGGGGACTGGATGTCAATCACCAGGCTCGCCGGCCAGGACGGCCGCAAAAACCATCACAACAGATTTGGTCGAGACGAGTTTCATCTGCTGACCAGGCAACTCGAATTGCGAAACCGTTTCCGCCGACCAGACCAGCCTCGAGGCCCTCTCCTTCTCGACATCGCATCTCGTCAGCAAACCCTTCGCGCGGGCGCCCGGCCTTGCCTGGCCAAGCGACGGGCCAACTGCCAGCGCACAACACAGGGCGCGGGTTGGTGGTTGAAACAGTGGAAACAACCTGGTAAGTGTGGCTTTCGATGCCAAGATGGGACGGTGTGGGTGGTGGGTGTGTGGTGCCGCTCCCGTCGTGCGCGTCAGCCTGCATGGACAACACAACGCCGCTGCACTTGCAGCAGCCCCCCGTTGGTTGTGGCGTCCGATCGCAAAGTGCTGGTTTAGTTATCTGTGATGGTCTCGCTTTGCTGCGTTTGTGATGTCTCAAGCCGTGTCCAAAATGATACCGCCGCGCGTCTATGTTTAGTCGCTCGGCCCGGCGCCGAATACCAGTCTCAATTCCAACCGCTTGTTGACTTCCCCTAGTCTCGCGCTTCCCGGGCCTTCCTTGGATGCCTTGAAGTTCGAGAAAAGTGGCGGTCTCGGTGCCCAAGCCACAAGCTTGGCAGGGGCAGGAAATGAAGAGGGGCCACCGGCAATCTCGATTGCAGAAGTTGAGCGGGGCCGATTTGTTTTGCATTCATGCTCCAAGAGCTGACTGCAGGGCGGAACAAGCCGGACTGCAAAAATTCGCAGGGACCCTCAAGGTTTTTCTCTCCTTTTCGGACTCTGCAGTGGCCCGTGCAGAGCCCTATCGGGGCAATCCAGCCGCCCCAGGCTTCATGTGGGTCAGCGCGAGTGGAAGACATCACAACATCAACTTATCAAACGATGCTGTCAATTTGCGAGGTTCAGAGAGTTTTGAGGCTAGCACACTTTTGATACATGATATAACCTGAGTGGGCGAGTTATTCATGAGGCGACTCGCGCTTTTTCATTTCATTCTTTTGCGTCCTCTTTCGCCGTATTTATTCCCGTTGGTAAAGCGAAGCGGACTCCCCTTGTTCACATCTCCCACCCTGAATCCGTCCTTCAGATCGTTCAATAAACAAGCCTGGTTTTTTTTTTTTTTTTTTTCTTTCCTGAAGATATCCAAGTTGGCCAAGAAGAGACAGATCATGGACTTGTTGAGCATTTCCCCACTCATCAATCACTCCCTGATACCAAAAGCAGAAAGAAGGTTGCAATCAAGCGTGGCTCGTGCAGGATCGACAGCATGTCCAGTCCATCTTTGGTTGTTTCTTTACATAGCTCACCACAATAACTTGGAAGCATGTCCGGAGTAGCATTCCCCCGGGCGCAACCCGGTCGGAGTACATTGCGTCATGCCCTGTTTCGACGCTCTCGATACACCGAGGCAGAAGAAGTACGCCATGTGGCATGAGGTTTGCGGTGAGACGGTGCGGCTTGCCGTTAGCATATTGAGATTCTGCGAAATCCTAGCATTGTACACCAGGTCTTGATCCCGGAAAGGTGGTGGACATACCGGGAAGGAAAGAGAAGGTCCCGGGCGAGCGTTGTGTTCGGATTGTCATGTTACTGGCTTGTTTGTTGGGTTAGTAAGTTCGGTCCCAGGTGTTGCCCCTCACCGAGGGTGTCCGAGTTACGGCCGGCACTTCATTTATCTAGAGGTTATTGATTGTAGCGGGAAGGAACAGTCTATCTGGGCCCAGCGTGACACCTCTACAATGGTCATTACCCGGGAATGGGAATTGGGTACTTATCACTAGTGAAGACTTCGCCCACCCTCCTCTTCGTGATCCAACTAACCACCAAAGTCCGACTCGCCTCACATCACAACAACTCAACACCCACTTCTCAGCCAGCCTTACAAGATGCGCTTCCTCATTCTGCTCGCTTCGGCGGCATCTTTGCTTACCACTGCCGCCGCCGACCCGTACGCCAACTTCTCGCGCAGCTGCACTGGCATCGACCTCGTCCCCGACTTCTTCCTCGGCGCCACCTGCTGCCACCCCGGCGAGGATGGCTCCGACGTCCATTCGGAGAACGAGCTTGATCTGAACCTGTGCATTGGCTTGGATCAGGTCAGTAACCAGCTGAAGTGGGAGGTGTAGTAAGTTTGCCATCTCATAACTACCTACCCCGAAACTAAGACACTAACACACGCCTCTCCAGCGGCAAATTCTCCAACTACTGCACCAACTGCACTCTGGACACGCCGGAGGACGGCACCGAGCACCAGCTTACCTGTTCCTGCCGGCCGCTGGTGGGCAGCCGGAAGTACGTGCAATCGACGCTCAACCTGGACGACGGCATCGCCAACGAGTGGGGAACGCTCCGGTGCGAGGGCGGCATGGCGTCGCTGCCGCGCGGCTCGAGGGATGATTAGGCTCGAGGGACGATTAGGCTCGAGGCACTGGGAGATGATCGGGCTGTATGCGGCGTGGTGTCCCGGGATCCGCTGGGAAGGAGGGCTGGTGGGAGGTATCAACGACCACCTCACTGGCTTGAAGCGCGGTATCTCGAGACGGTCGAGTCCCTAGGTAATGCAGTCTGTTTAGCTTCTAGGCGCTGGTGGGTGTCTAGGGGAAACTAGATATGACCACGAAAAATCTGATCAATTGATACCTCACAACTCTTCCGCTGCTGCTGTGTAACTGGAAGCTTGTTGCTAGAGGTTTCATGAAGTCAGCTTCTGGTCTTCGGTTCTATCACCTGCCAACCGCTTGGAAGTTGCAGCTGAGGCGAAGAACCTCATACCGAAACCAAGCCAGTTCCCTAGAACGAAAGAGATATTTCTCGTAACCCAAAATATGGTCCAAGGCCAGATTGTGACTGCTTCGTCCCATGCAAGCTGCTGCCAACCCGACTCCACTAGCACTAACAGACATGCCATTGTCAAAAACGAGCTTGCTCGCCTCCTGCGTAGGATTCGACACGAGCAGGCCAGTATTTGTGTAAAAGTCACCTCACTCAAGCCGGCCAGCCAGGTGCAAGCAACAGATGAACAACCCCCAAAAGCATCACAAACCATAAAACAAAAAGCGATCAACCAAACCAAACCAAAACCCATCACCCAAACCCAAAACCGACCCAATCCGGTCCTATCCGCTCACCAACAAAGCAACGCAAATGGAACCGAATCAGACCCGGGTCCGACCAGTCCGACCAGCCCGGTCAGGTCGCCACCCCTCACCACCTCCACCCCGCACGCGACCACACGAGGGAGTTGCCCGAAACGGACAACCAGGGATGAGGAACCAAGGCAGCCGTCCAGAACAAACAGTCAGACAAATCCCGCCTCTTACTTTGCTGGCTGACGTCCATCCATCCATCATCATCTCGCCCTCTTTCATTTGGATGCTCAATCGACTCGACAATGATGAGCGAGTTCTGGGCGATAAACAGGGCCTCGGGGGATGCCGAGTATATTGCAGCAACACAGAATACCCACTTTAAAGATGCCTCGACGTAATAATCACCACAACACGCACCCAGATCATCTCCTTCAAAAACCATGGTCTCATTAGCGCATAGGCTCAGGCTCTTTCTCTACCATCTAACCCCGCGACGCCACCCCTCTCGCCTCGTCCCGATATGATACCGACAAATCTTGTCTATCGCGAATCAAGCACCCCGATGGTTAAGAGAGTCAAAAACTTTTATGGAGGTCATTACAAATATTCCGGGACACGCAGTCCAGCCCCCCATCACCCGTCGTCAGTCAACGCCCCGGCGGGGCTAGCTCCAGAGCCAAGGCCCGGGCCGGGCGCGACGGCGGATGTGGATGGCGCCGCTGCAGGTCCGATTCACTTCATCAGGGGAAAACCATGGCACAAATAACCGGATAACCCTCTACTGGGCAGCGGGAATCTTGGCGGGCGAGGTGCCGAGACCGTTCTGGTTGCGGAAGAAGAGGACGCCCTTGGCGCGACCCTCAGCGCCCTCGGTGGGCTCGACCCACTGGCACCAGCGGGCGCTCTTCCAGATGGCCTTGATGAAACCGGCGGGGCCCTCGCGGGTGTCGGCGCGGTAGTGCTGGCCCATGATGGGCTTGATGGCTTCGGTGGCCTCGTCGGCGTTGTAGAAGGGAATCGAGCTGACGTAGTGGTGCAGCACGTGGGTCTCGATGATGCCGTGCAGCAGGTGGCGGCCGATGAAGCCGAACTCGCGATCGATGGTGGCCGCGGCGCCGCGCACAAAGTTCCACTCGGAGTCGGTGTAGTGGGGCAACGAAGGGTCGGTGTGCTGAAGGTACGTGATGGCAACTACGGGGACTCCCTGTTAGTACGTCGTGTTTCATGGTGGTCCGGGGGGGGACAGATTACTCACCGAGCCAGTGGTTGACCCAGACGTAGGGCAGGAAGTACCACACAAACATGTTGGACCAGCCGAAGGTCTTGCCGAGGTAGACGAGCGCCGAGATGGTGATGGCCAGACCCAGGTCGCTGAGCAGAATGTACGAAGCGTCACGGTTCTCGTACAGCGGGCTGCGCGGGTCGAAGTGGTTAACGTTGCCGCCCCAGCCGTTCTTCTTGCCCTTGCCGCGGCCCTCCCTCTGCCTCTCGTGGTTGTCGTGGCCCGTCACGTTGGTGAGGAGGTAGTTCCACCAGCCGATGAGCTGCTGGCCAAGCAGGTGGATCATGGTGTAGATGGGCGTCTCCTCGGTCAGCTCCGAGATCTCGTGGACGAGGCGGCCGATACGGCTGGCTTGCTGCTCCCGGGTGCGGGGGACGAACACCATGTCGCGGTCCATGTTTCCGGTCGCCTTGTGGTGCTTGCTGTGGCTGAGCTGCCAGCTGAAGTAGGGCACCAGGAGGGCCGAGTGCAAGACCCAACCGACGATGTTGTTGAGCTTCTGCGAGGGAGAGAAGGCGCCGTGGCCGCACTCGTGGGCAAGGACCCAGAGGCCAGTGCCGAAGAGTCCCTGGAGGAAGGTGTACACGCCCCAGAGGACGACACGCAGAGGCTGGGATGGGATAAACTCTGGCGTCACGTATGTGTTCCAGAGATAAAAGGTCGTGGCGAGGTAGACCATGTCGCGTGCCACATACCCGAGACTGCGAACGGCCGAGCGCTCGTAGCAGTGCTTGGGAATGGCATCGCGGATCTCCTTGATGGTGAAGTCGGGGACCTGGAACTCGTTCCCGTATGTGTCAACAAGCTTGCCGTACTTGGTCGGGGCCGAGGCGTCGTCGGAGGCCAGCGACGACAGCGAAGTAGAGGAGGGCGAGTGGCGGGGCGAGTCGGACGGCGAGTCCATCGGCGAGACAACGGCACTTGAGTCCGAGTCGGTGTTGGAGGCCATGTTCCGCCTCAGGAACGGCTTGTTGGCCGCCGGGAGGCTCGAGGCGGTCGTGGGCGCCATGGTGGTTACGTTGGATGGTCGATTGGCCCAGCAGGAGCACGTCGTGTGGTGTAAAGAAGACGAGGACTCTGGGTGTTTCCCGAAGATGGAAATCGAAGCAAGGTTACACACCAAGGACCGTCAGGAGGAACCGCGATCAACCACGGAGAGGAAAAGAGAGAAGAAGTGTGGGGGTCAGTGCGAAGAAAAGAACGTCGGACGCCCCTTCCGCCGATGCAGGGACTGGAAAAATTCGAGTGGGTGCTGCTGCTTCCGTGGGTCGACTCCCAGCGATTTGTTGGGATGGGCCCGTACCGTACAGATGGCGGGCACTTACAAAAAAGTATGGGCCGTCGGAAAGGGCAATTCAGACCCTGCACAACAACGGGTAACGCTTGGGTAGCACACGGGAACACCACCACGAAAGGGGGCCAGAATCTTGCTGTTTTAAAGCAAACGAAGGAAAATACGTCCTTCTCATAGTTACTTGCCTTTGTTACCTTTGTCGCCTCGTTTCGAAATTTCCCAACTTTCCTCGATCATGGAGGCTTCGCTCTCGGTTTGGCCACGGGCGGGCCCCACACAAGGCGCCGTCTCTCCTCCCGACGGGCAGCATTTTCAAACTGAGGTGGCCAGACTGCAGGGTCTTGGGGAGACGCGCACACGAAATCCCAGACCGCCAAGAATGACCGAATCGGTTCACCGCCTCGACTGTGAGCGAGGAGGCGGCGAAGTCGAATGGTCCAAGTTGTGTTCTGAGCCCGCAGCCGACTGGCATGTGAATGTGCGTGCTTGAGCTGAGCTGGCATGGCTCGACAAAATGTCTTGCCGAGGCCGACCCGATTGGCGGCATTTGATCGAGCTAGCCGGGGGCTGGCTGGATATCGAAGATCGTCACTGCGTGCATTTTCTCCTGGCAGCAGCCAGTCAGCCACTTTGGAGCGGGCACGGAGGCCCAAAGAGACAAGCGAGGAGGCCGGGCGGCGGACACATGGAAGTGATGAGGCCGCCGAGCCCTCGATCCCGCAGGATCCCCCGTTGGTTCTGGAACGATCACGAAGAGGCGGAGTTTGAGAACTGGCGCGGCGAAATGGAAGTTTCGCTTTTGCAACCCAAGTTGTTCGTTTGGGCAGAGCCGGGGGTGGGCGGCAGTGGACCCTGCAAATCCCTGCAAGGCACGCTCAAACCGCGGGGGCGGGGTTCCTCCAGACTGGAGAAGCGGCCAATTTTCTGTTTGATGGCAAACTCGAAGTTGCATGGGATGGCCGTGATGTGGTGCGCTGAGAACTCGAATCACGGACCGCCCGAGTCTCAATCGGCTCTCGCTCTGCATAAAACCTCTTTCAGCTGCCAGCTGTGCATCAAGATCCTGATGCAACCGGTTCCTGAGATCCAATCCGTCAAAGGAAGCCAATCGGGAATCAGGGAGATGCAACACGCCCAGACTCTGTCAGGCTTGTGAAAAGGTGGAGTCCTAACTTTTGTTGGGGCGCTAAGAATCTCGGCCAGTTTTGTTGAGATCAACCGTGCTCTTCACTCCTCGGTCCCTGCGATTTCGGATGCAGGTTGGATTTGTGCATTTCTCCCAGAGCGGATTCATCCCGCCTCGCCGCCACCGCCTCCAAAATCAAAACGCAAGCTCCGAACCACCACCGAGGGCTCTCCGGAGAGGTCCCCGGAGGGATTCTCGAAGTCTCCCCCTGGTCATCGGTTGCGGTTCCTCCCGCAGCCCGGGGCTTCCGGAACTTGGCAAAGCAACCCCCGGTCTTGGCTTCTTCGCTTCGTGTTGTATCCTCTTCCAACATCACCATCCATCGAAAATGCAAGGCCATGATGATTCTTGTGTGAATTACTCGTAATCTGTCTTCGTTCTACCCGTCGAAATCAAAACAGCGACATGTTCCCACTCGCGACAGCCCTGCTACTGCCATGAAAGCCCGAGATCGAGCTTGTTCGCGGGCGATGCGTCCCAGATAAGGGTTCACCACAGGCGTCTCCTGGTTCACCAGGTTCACCACAGGCGTCTCCTGGTTCTCCCCCTTGCCAAAACGCCGCCTCTTGGCCGGGCTCGGGCTGGGACCCTGCTGCGCCGCCTCACGCGCCCGCTTCCATCGGCGGGGAGTCGACGGCTCAACGGACCGGGCCTCAATGGACGGGCTCGGGCTGGGACCCTGCTGCGCCGCCTCACGCGCCCGCTTCCATCGGCGGGGAGTCGACGGCTCAACGGACTGGGCCTCAATGGACGGAAGCACGTCCTCGACGTCAGCCTCGATGCCGTCATCATCATCGTCGTCATCGTCTTCTTCGTCCTCTTCTTCGTCCTCCTTCTCGCGGAGGATGCTGGCCCTGGACAGGACGTAGGTCTCATCAGTCGAGTCGTCGCTGTGCCCAACGATCGGCGCGTGGATGTACTCCCACTCCTCCGTCGCCCGGCTCGGCTGCGGTCTCTCCTCCATCCTCCTCGCCGCTCGCCCCCGCGCCTCCACCCAGGCCTGCTGCTGCTCCAGCTGTGAGTGGTGTTAGTGTCTGCTTCCCCAAACCCCGGGGACGGAACCGGACTCACCATCTTGGTTTGCTTCTTTACCTTCCCCGCGAGCACCTTGGTTTGCTTCTTGAGCTTGATCACCCGCTTCTTTTGCCGCTCGTTGTGTTTTCGGAGCTGCTCGGCCATACTGAGCTGCATGGCCTCGAGTTTGTCTGTCACCTCCAGCGCTACCGCTCGCGCTAGTGCGCTTGTCTCTTCGGGTGCCTGGGCCGCGTGCATTTTGTCCACTTCGAGTTGGGGAGCGGACGTAGGAGTCTGCGGGGTATGGTCAGCCGGGCTGGATTGTCCGGCGGGAGTCGAGATTGCGAGTGCATAGCTTTTGAGAGAGGGCGAGCGCGGAAATTGCCCATCTTCAAAGGAAGTCGAGGTCGGGAGGTCCTCGCGCTGGCGAGGCGTCTCTGCGGTGCGAATCTCAGCAGGCGTCTCTGGGCTGACCCGGGTGGTGATGGGCTGGAACCGCGCCGGCAGGTACGGCAGCCGCTCAGAATCGGACTCCTCCTCTTTCAGTTGCGGCGGATGCCTGACGTTCGGATCCGGCTGCCCGCCTTCGTCTCGGTCCGACAACTTCTGGTCCGCCGGGGTCTGGGCTCTGCGTCTCCTCTCTCCGAGCCTCTGCTTGTTCGGATTTTTTTCGGGAGGGGGCTGCCGAGGTGATGATGTGGTGTGGCTCTCTGAGGGCCGGTTCTTGTTTTTATTGCGGCCCTGGGTATTGGGGCCTTGTGCCGCGGGGTGGCTATCTGACAGATGGCTGGTCGATGAATGGCCTTGCTGATGGTGGCTTTGGCGGGTTGCTGGCTGGTTATTTTTGGACTGGTGGTTCCCCGGTTGCTGCTTGCGCGACGTCTGGTTGGTGGCCTGGCCCCGTTTCGGCATCTGTCGTCTTGGTCGTTGCTGTATTGGGTGCTGGGGTTTTGATTGCTGGTGTTTCAACTGGTGCTGGTTTGGCTGGTGGTGATTGTATTGTTGATGCTTCGACTGCCACCTCCCCGGTCGGTAGTTACGCGGCCCCGTCGGCGGATGGTTACCAGGAGCGATTGAGTCTTGTTGCCCGTTTGGTGGGCGGCCCAGCCGAGGATTGGCGACCATCCGGAAAGGGGGATTGGTGGGATATCTCGGATCCTGTCTTGAGGTCAGTTGGATATCTACCTCCGATCTGTTTCACCCCAGACCTGGTCAAACCGCCTCGGGGCGTTGCGGATCGCAGCCTCAGCTGCTCTGTTTGCTTCTATCGCGAGCCTGAGTGCTTCGGGATCAGTTGGCGGTTTTGCCTTTCGGGGAGAGCTCGATGCTGGGTGGTAGGAGGTCTTCTGGTCTCCATGTTTAGGCTCCGTTTTGGAGAACCCGGAAGGTACTTGAGCCGCGCGATACTCGGCTTCGAGATCACGCATATTCTTTCCCGCGGTCTTCAACTCCCAACATTGTTCAAGTCTTGGATGCATCCCTACTGGCTCTGGCGCATATCCAAATTGACAAGGGGGGTTGGGGCCAGCGGGAGGAACTAGGAAGGTGTCACCTTTGTGTGACGGGTTGAAAGGGTCTGGCAAGGAAAGCTTCCCGTTGCCGGTAGGAAAACTAACAGAATTTGTGAGCCCTAACGGCAAACTAGCCCTCGACGTTCCTCGCACTGTCAACGAGAAAGATGCGAATGGCATTTTAGGACGCGACGCGACTGCCCAACGGGATACCACTTAGAAACGGGTCTGCAGCGTTTGTCCAGGAGGACGGCGTGCCTTTAAGTCGAGATGACTTCAGACCAGGGGTTCCTCGCCCACGATGCCGTACCAGGGTTGCCGTGTTACACCACCCATAGCAAAATCCATCCGTCTTGCCTGGCAACGTTTCCGTTTGTGTGCTCGAGAACCCACGTCTAGGAACAAATACCGTGGGACTGTACTCGATGTGGTAAACTACCACAGAGTCATTGCCGATAGCCCCGGTTATCCCAAGCAACTGTGCCGGAATTAAGTGCTCCTCTGCTTACACGAGTAGAGCTATTCTTCTACTCGACATAATCGCCCGACACATACTCGCCAGACACACACTGCTGCACATATAGTCCCTTTCGGACTCCCAACTGGAACACCGCCCGTTTACCCCATCCCACTCCTGAGATGGCAGTTTGGGGCGTGGACGAGACGGGTAGCAACACGTCTCAGGGTCTGTCATCTGAACCCGCACGGGTGCCTGCGTCTCTGGCACCGTGGCGCGCCGCAACAAACACGCAAGCAGGACGTGACAACGGTTAGGTTTCGTGATCCCGGGGCCTCTCTCGTCTGGTAAGTCTAGGTGGGAGCTGGACAATTGGCGACATAACCGCAAAAACCGTCGAAAGCGAGTCGATTGGTTTTGAGGTTCTCTCCATCCCCAGGATGAGGCTACGCAAGGTCGAACACATACATCCCATGGCTGTTTGCAACCCCACAGCCCCAAGGGCAACCCACCCCGACATCCACTTCTCACGGCCTCTCACACCCCATCCTCACGACCATTCGCACCTGACGCTCACCACACTCAAATCAGACCAACAGACATTGATTAACATGCTGCCCCCACCAAGACCTACATACTTGACTTAGCATGCAACCCCCCTTCCCACAAACCCAACCGCGTAAACATCCGCAGATAATGGAATCCCAGCTTTTGATGCCCTCACCACTAGTTAACTACCATCTTCATTCTCCGGGGCCCGAACCCAAACCCAACCCCAACCCCAAACTCAAACCACCCCACCATGGCCCCCGTCCCGATCCCACTCGAACCCGTTTCCCAGCTCCAGAGGACTGTGCATCCACCAAGAATCCAGGACAAGCACCCGGCGTAGCGCGACAGAGAGAGGAAGGAAGAAATTTGCCCAGACGGGACAAACGGATAGAATTTCACGCGCTCCCGCCCTAACCTGAGGCACAAACTCAACGTTACACAGCAGCACCAGCAGCAGGAGCGGCGGCAGCAGTCTAATTGACAATCTCCTCCGTCTCCTCGAGGACCTCCTCCATGATCTCCTCGACGACCTGCTCCTCGACCTCCTCGCCCGCAGGGGCAGCAGCAGCCGCGGTCTTCTTCTGGAGGAGCTCGGCGACGGGGTCCTCGGGCAGGCCGAGGGCGGCGCGGTCCTCGGCGAGCTCCTCGTCCATGCTCTCGCGCCAGGCGACCCACTCGAGCAGCATGCGGCGGCGGGCGTCGACGACGGCGACGTCGGCGCTGCTGATGCGCTCGGCGTCCTCCTGCTCGAAGACGCGCGAGTACTCGCGCAGGTTCTTGCGGATCTGCTTCTGCTCCTCCTTGGTCAGCAGCGTCGCCGGCCGCGGCCGCCACGACCACTGCTTGAACTTCTCGATCGCCTCCTCGCGCAGCGGCTCGCCGCGGAAGTCGTAGAGGTGGTAGCCGTTTTCCATCTGCGGGCCGGGTTAGTGGGATGGTGGTTGTTTTATTCCGGGGGAGGTCTGATACTTACCGCGTGCTTCCACGATGACGCCCAGGTGGCGACGTAGCGGCCCGAGGGGTCCCACTCGATGTCGGTCATGCCATAGTGCTCCGATGTGTTCATCAGCTGCAGGTTCGCCGTGAGGTCCTTCTCGCCCTCTGGCTTCTCGCCCTCAAAGTCGACGTCGAAGAAATCGAGGTCGGAGCTCTGGGTGTTGGCGATGGCGGCGACGACGACGAAGCGGCCCTTTGGTGACCAGTAGATGGCGTTGCTGTTCTTCTTGTCGAGTGTCCGCAGGTGCTTGAAGTTGCCGACCGCGTTGCCCTTGGCCTTCTCAGGACAGAAAAAGGCGACCGAGGTCTTGGGCGCGACAGCAACGGCGCCGGCCGGTTCGGGGTTGGTGATAATGACGAACCGATCACCCTTAGGCTCCCAGGCAAAGTTAATGACTGTGTCCTTGATGGTGTCGACCACCTCGACGGGCACGCCCTTTTCCTTGACGCGGAATATCTCGAGCGTTGTCGCCTGGGATTTCTTGGACTTGGAGTGCCGATCAACCTTGACGCAGATATAGGAGGAATCAGATTGCCAGTGGAGCTTGACGTCGGACACGCTGAATAGGTTGAGCGACCGAACGATTTGCTTGGAGGGGATGCTCATCAGGCCGACCCTCGCGGGGTTGCTGCCGATCTCGGGTGTCCAGAAGCAGAAGAGCTGTTCGTATGTCTTGACGCCGTCCCGGCGCGGGGTGGCGGGCGCCCACTCAAAGTCCATGACGCCCTCGATCTTGATCGCCGTCTTGTCCATGAGATTCATTTTGGGAAGCTCGTACACGGAGATCGAGGTGCCTTGGTTCAGCCTTGCCACGTACTTGTCGTCTGCGGACCACTTGAACGCGGGCCAGGGGAACTTGGCCGGCTTCTTGGCCGGATCATCGCCGGTTGCTGGTGTGTCCTGCTGGGCAAACGACCGCAGGGGCTTGGATGTCTCGAGGTCCCAGATGACATAGTTCTTGCCGTCGTCGTCGAGCGATAGGGCGGAGTGTCCGCTGTCGGGGATCGAGATGGGCCGGTTTGACCAGGTGACCATATACTTTTCGTTAGGTGAGAAGGCGACCAGGTTGACGAAGGGGTGCGGGAACCGCCTGAGCCTCGCCCATGAGGCGCCACCCCAGAGTAGCACGCCCTGAGCGTGGACGGATGTGAGATATGTCCCCTGAGGCGACCACTGAACGAAGGTTTCGGTCCATTGTTGCCGGTCGACAATATTCTCTGGTTGGTCCTTCTCGTTGTTCCAGAACACGCCCACCGTCTCCCCCCTGAACATGACAAACTGGTCTCTGCCACGCTCGCTCGGGTCCGACATGAAAGATCGGAGGTGCTCCTTCTCCTGGAACTCTTCGATCTTGGGCGCCGTGTACTCCTCGTCGATGCGGCCCTCCCGCCCATACCGGTCAACATCGGTGAGCTTGTTGACGCGCAGGGTGTGCTTCTTGTCGAGCGGGGTGAAGTCGAGCTGCCGCACGGCCGCGGCGGCCTCGGCGGGCGACGAGTATTCAACAAAGGCAAACCTATGGGGGTCAGCATAACGACCATTTTACGATTGGAGAACCCCGCGTTTCCACCGAGAAGCGGCATACCTCAGCGACAAGCCGTCATCGCCCATGGGCATGTAGACTGAATCCTCACTGACCCTCCCGACCGTGTTGAGTTTCTTTAGTAAAAATTTGATGAGCTTCGGTTTTTGCTCCTCGGTAACCGCGGGCAAGCCGTCGACGACGACAAATGTGTCATAGCCCTGCTCTAGCTGGACTTCGTATTTCTCGCGGAGATCTGAGATGTCGACCTCGTCCATGTCGAAATCCTCCTCATCGAGGTCCTCATCGCGCAAGTGGTCGAACGACGGCGCCATGCTGGGCAATAAATCGGGCTAGTCCGTATCGTGGATCTGCTGCGAAAACGGATGGGTTGCCGATGTGGTTGGGTTGTGCTGCCGCGGGGACTGGGGATCTTCGTCGTCGGGATAATTGACGAGATTTTGTGCGCTGCGCAGAACGTGGTGGGGTTCAGCCAGATGGGAGTTTGGAAAAATTGCCCCACACTTGGTTAAGCGACTTGCCCGGTTGTCCTTTTAACACGATTTATCGGGAATTATTTGAGATGCAGAGTCACTTCCAAGGATGATCGAATACGAAGAGCAGGCAGCAATGCTCTCGATATTTTTTACAATATTTGAGAATTAACTTCTTTGTCTTGCCCGGTGTAAAGTGCGAGCCTGACATGTTCCGTTTCAGGTGGCGGCCAACTGTAGAAAGGCGGTGAGAAGCTCTTCGAAATTTTGCCATTTGCTTGGGCAAAAAGTCCAGCAGCTTCGGTTGCCCTGTAGCAGCGCCTGCCTGGTCCCGAGCTGCCCCTCCTCCCCGCCATTCTTGGACCGTTACTTTAGCGGACCTCATCCCAAAGACTTTCGGTTTTTCTAGATACCCGACACTGTCTTCGTCATGGTGCGTTTTACCCATCTCTCTTTGTATTATTTTTTATGTTTTGGGCCATTGCTAACAAACGCTGCAGTCTTCGTTTAACCCCACCCAGATCTTCGAGGAGGGCACGACACAGGAAAAGGGAGAGAATGCCCGCCTCGCGGCCTTCGTCGGCGCTATTGCCGTTGGTGATCTGGTGAAGAGCACACTCGGGCCGAAGGGCATGGACAAGATCTTGCAGTCAGGGTACGTTGTCTGGGTTCGGCTGGTGTTTGGTTTTGGTGGTGTTTGTGGGGCTGACAAGGGGCGGCAGGTCGACCGGCGAGATCATGGTCACCAACGATGGTGCGACAATCCTCAAAGCTATCGCTCTCGATAACGCGGCGGCAAAGGTACTGGTCAACATCTCCAAGGTTCAGGACGACGAAGTCGGCGATGGGACCACATCTGTTGCGGTCCTCGCGGCAGAACTCCTGCGCGAGGCCGAGCAGCTCGTTGCCAAGAAGATTCACCCCCAGACTATTATCGAAGGGTACCGGATAGCTAGCCAAGCAGCGCTGAAGGCCCTGGAAGGGTCAGCGGTGGACTACAGCAAGAATCCGGATGCGTTCAAGAAGGACCTTCAAGCCATTGCCCGGACCACGCTCAGCTCCAAGGTGCTCGCCCAGGACCGGGACCACTTCTCCCTGCTAGCCGTCGACGCCGTCCTGCGATTGAAAGGCTCGTCGGACCTCAGCAACATCCAGATTATCAAGAAGGCCGGCGGCAAGCTCAGCGAGTCGTACCTCGACGAGGGTTTCATCCTAGACAAGAAGATTGGCGTCAACCAGCCGAAGCGGCTCGAGAAGGCCAAGATCCTCGTTGCCAACACGTCTATGGACACGGACAAGGTCAAGATCTTTGGAGCTCAGCTCAAGGTCAGCTCGACTAACAAGCTGGCGGAACTCGAGCGGGCCGAGCGCGAGAAGATGAAGGCCAAGGTGGAGAAGATCAAGGCGCACGGTATCAACTGCTTCATCAACCGGCAGCTGATCTACAACTGGCCCGAGCAGCTCTTCACCGACGCCGGCATCATGTCGATCGAGCACGCCGACTTCGACGGCATCGAGCGGCTCGCCCTCGTTACCGGCGGCGAGATCGCCTCCACCTTCGACCACCCGGAGCAGGTTAAGCTCGGCCAGTGCGATGTAATCGAGGAGGTCATGATCGGCGAGGACACGCTGATCAAGTTCTCTGGTGTGGCCGCTGGCCAGGCATGCACCATTGTGCTCCGCGGCGCGACCAACCAGCTGCTGGACGAGGCCGAGCGCAGCCTGCACGACGCGCTGGCCGTGTTGTCGCAGACGGTGGTGGAGCCGCGCACCACGCTCGGCGGCGGTTGCGCCGAGATGCTCATGGCCAAGGCCGTCGAGGGCGCGGCCACGCGCGTCGAGGGCAAGAAGCAGACGGCCGTCGCCGCCTTCGCCAACGCGCTGCGCCAGCTGCCCACCATCCTGGCCGACAACGCGGGCCTCGACTCGGGCGACCTCGTCGCCCGCCTGCGCAAGGCCATCTACGACGGCATGTCCACCTACGGCCTCGACCTGATGACCCCCGGCGGCGGCATCGCCGACATGCGCGACCTCGGCGTCATCGAGAGCTACAAGCTCAAGCGCGCCGTGGTCAACTCGGCCAGCGAGGCTGCAGAGGTAAGTTTCCCTCCTCTCGGACGGGTCGGTAGTTGAACTGTGCGTGTGCTAACCCGGCTGCAGCTCCTCCTCCGTGTGGATGACATAATAAGAGCGGCTCCCAGGCGGCGGGAGAGGTGAGCGGGGAGTGGCTGCCGCGACGAGGTGTTGCACTGTAGAGTACCATAGACGGGCCCAATACATTGCTGAAGCCATTTACTGGGATATCCGGTGACTGATTTGGGGTGTCGATATTGTAGCGACTGTCACCCATTTTTCGCATTCCGGATCCCTTACCGGGCATAGACAGACACTCACCATCTACACATAGCCACCTAGGCACCCTCTGTTTGACCCCAGGCCGTTATACCACCGAACCTTGCGTTAGGCCGCCTTCTCTCCCCCAACCGTTTTATGAGGCCCCCAACCCCCCCCATCCCTAGTGCGGTCGAGCTCGACTTGTATCCGCCCGGTCGTCGTGCGCCCCAGAACCGTGTCAGTCCGACTGGGGCACCTTATGACATCGGTGTGTTTTCTTCCCTCGCTCCTGTGGGTAGCGGCCTGTTTATCAGCGCTGGCCCGCTCGGTGCTTTTGTTGGTGGTGACTCTAGGGGTCTGGGGATGGTGTGGTTCCGTGCGTGCTGGGACGGTAGGTGTTGGGGGGCTGGTGTGTGGTGTGGCAGTATGTAAGGGGGGAGGGGGCGTTCTGGTTTTATGGTTTGGTGGTAGCGGCGGTATCAAAGGGGAGAGAGGGGGGGGGAGGGAGAAAGAAGTGGTATGGCAAATTTGGGGTTGGGGGAAGGGTCCAGTTGGTGTTAAGACTACCTAAGGTACCTATCCTTACCTCGATACGCCCCTTTTCTCGCACATTCTTCCACATCGACCTTGAACTCGTGGCACAACAATCCGAAAAGGGTAATACCATGACCACCCGATGGCGTTGAAAACCCCGACATGTTCTATTGGCTCTGGTCCGCGGAATCTCCCGCGTCCGTCACGCGAGCATGAGACGACCGAGGGAAGCGGAGGAGTGACTGGCCGGCTTACGGACGCAACAGAGAAAACGGTCAGCGCCACAGCCCCGGAAACCGCGGGCCGACAAACTCACCGGACGCCCAACACGGCGCTGGGCCGTTGCAATCGGAACGTGGATAGGTAGGAAGCTGGGCTGTGGTACTTTATCCTAAATAGCCTGGCCACGGAACGCCTCGTCTTGGTGTGTGTTGTATTATTCGTTGTCACCTCGGTTTTGCTTGTGCAGTTCGGGGATTGTCTGGAGACGGGATTTGGGCATTTGGTTCTTCATACTGCCTCTCTGCAAGACATGGTGGTGTGCTGTGAGAGTCATCCTTGGGCGGTTACACTGAGGTGCTGATGGAGATGGGTGCCGTGGCATAGGGTTCAGTTCAGCATGCTACTCGTACCAAGACGGGATATATTGCATCTCCCCCAAACCGGGTAACATCAAACGAGTCCTACCGGGTTGGGTTGCAGTGAATCGGGGATCGACGCGTGTGGATGCATAGTTTATTTTCTTCCATTTAGAACGCGGAGCTTTCTGCGGAGGTAGATTACTACCTACTTAAACCCCCTTATGATGTTGGAATGTTCGTGCTTTTGTCACTTCTTGAGGACTTAGCTCTAGGTGCTAGCCGTTTACTCTACCCACTAAGGACAGCCTCGGTTAACCCCCTAAAATGGCTCTTCTCCTACGCTCCGCGGTTATAGCTTTGCTCTCCTCGACAGTTGCTGGGCATGGCGGCGTGTGGAATTACTCAATCGCAGGGGATTGGCGCCCTGGGTATAATCTTTAACAGTCATTGCCAGGCTGGCGATGTTAGCGAGAACCTCAACTGACCGCTCCCTACCAGTTTCTTCCCGTACTATCCCGCCGACGGCCAGAGCTCGATCCAGCGGCACTGGGTCGACTTCAGCCCCATCGTCGACATCACCTCCCCTGCGCTCGTCTGCAACAACCCAGGCAGCTACGCGGAGGAGTACGCAACAGTCGACGCAGGCGCCGAGATCAAAGCCTACTACCCGGGCTGGCCGCACGACATCGGGGCGGTGGTGGTGTGGATGGCATACTGCGGGGCCGAGCCGGCGGCGTGCTCGTCGTTCAACGGCACGGGGCGGCACTGGTTCAAGATCGACCAGGCCGGCCTGCTGTCGGGCAGCATGCGCGAGGGCCTGTGGGCGCAGAAGCAGCTGATGGCTAACAACTTCACGTGGGGCGCGACCATCCCCGAGACGCTCAGGGGCGGCGCGTACCTCCTGAGACACGAGCTGATCGCGCTGCACGTGCCTTTTTCGCCCGAGTTTTACCCCGAATGCGCGCACTTGCATGTGCTGAGCTCTGGGGATGGGGTACCAGGGGAGGAGTATCTGGCGTCCATCCCGGGGGTTTGGGAGGAGGATGGTGAGTGACTGTTCGTGCGGTAGGGTTGGGCAGAAGCATTTTTGCTGACACCACGATTTAGAACCCGAACTCCATCTCAGTATTTACGAAGAACCGACATCGAGTAGGACGGAATGGGTGATCCCGGGGCCGGCGGTTTGGGAAGGATCTGGACAATAGCTTGCATCAAGTTGTCGTTGTACTGAAACCTTTTCTGTCTATCGACGTTGCTAAAAAGGTCGCTGGGACCTAGCTAGGCGTGCGGCCTTCCCGCTCACGGGGTTCACTTTTCGTGGGGGAACAGGCAGTCGGATTGGGAATGAGGAGCGTAGAGGCTATGGCTAGCAAGTCAGGCCGGCCTCAAGGAAGAGAAGGTTCGAGTTGGGGGAGGAATCGGCGCTGCTCGGCGTCCTCGGGGAGAAAGGAGGGACAGAGTAAAAGGTAGGATTCCGAGGAAAGTTTCAAGGTACCTAACTTGAGAAGATAAAGAGACTACCTAGGTATGAATACGTTATAGCCAAATGATGAGGAAAGGAAGTGGAAAAAGAAGAGTATAGAGCTGCTGGTCCCCCCAGAACACTCTCCCCCAGAACCCGCTCCCCCGACCCTCGAGGCTCTCATAGAGTGTAGCATCATTTATGCAGTTACGTCGTCTACTACTAAGACTTGGTAACTACAGACCCATGCGGTCTAATACTATGACAAGCCTGGCAGCCCAGAAAGCTGGGTAGCGCAAGATGCGGGAGTTGAACCCACTGTCTCTTGCCATGAACTGGCAGTCGAGACCACTTGACCAGCAAGCTCTATTTGTGTTGTTATTTTAGAATAGGTACGGCAAGTATGGTAATAAGGGTAGGTACCTAGGTAGGCAGGAAGGTATTGTTGTCACGGAGTGGATAGCTGGTGGCAGGTGGCAGCGGCCCTCTTCCATCCCGTGTTTAGGGAAGATAAAGAAGGTACCTTACGTACTAGGTACTTGACGTTAGAACAATAGGTAGGTACCAAGGTGTTTAGAATAGTATGAGGGAATATAGGAACTAGTTTATTGTTCAGACTAGGTAGGTACCTAGCGAATATGCGCGCAGTAGTAGGCTCTACGCATCCCAAGTTGGCAATTTCCGCTCGATGAATCGCTCCCTTCCGAGCCCGAGCTTGAAAGTTCTGATGACCACTTGGGCACTTATAAAACTGAAACTTTGCCTCCCCAACCCAGCTCCATCCACTCCCGCAACCTCCAAAGTGAAGTGTCTCAACTTGTCGTGGCATTGCTTTCGCCTTCGCATCCCCCCCCCCCCCTCAATTTACAAACCTTGGGTCATTCCCGCCCTTCCTCCTCGCGTTTCCCTCGTTTTCCTTTCTCGCGGAAAAGAAAAGACAATATACAAAATGCCGGGCCCGGGTGTCTTTCTCGTAGACTATTTCCCGTGGGCTGGTTTCCTCTGGTGAGCCCAAGGCAGCAGTTCGACCCCTGATGGATGTCCCCTTTATAAAACAAATCACTCACGTTATGCAGGCGGCGTGGGCAGGGCTCGCCACGTATCCTTCGCTCGGACCGCCGTGACGCGGTCGTCCAGCGCGCCCTCATGGAGGTCAACAGGGCCAGGCTGAGGAAGCGGGACGCCCAGAGGCTGATAGTCGGTGCGGTGGCTCTCGTGGTCGAAAAGACAAACGACGTTGAGGCCGGCATCCGCCCCAGCGAGGGCATCATCGGGTACCTCGAGCGCTCGGCCGACTTCTCTCCCGTGTCCCGGGCCATTGGCACCGAAGTCTGGTGAGTGCTCATACGCCTGCGGGTTTGGCTTTTCCTTTTCCCCTAGCCGTCCCCTCTCTCCCCCCCCCCCCCCCCCTTCGAGTTGGACCTTCTGCTATAGAACTTCCGCTTCGGCCATAGACCAGTTCAACACCCTAACCCCCGTCCCCCCTACCCCCAACTAACACTCCCCCCCACAAACAGGGCCGAGCTCATCTTCCAGATCGCCGAGGCCCGCAACAAGTACGAGCGCCAGACCCCACAGGCGCAGAAGGACGCCGGCAGGGATCAGCTGACGGCCCTCGCCTTTGCCATCGACGACCTGCTCGACGCCGCCGGGAGTCGCTGGTAAGTACCTACCTGACCTATTTCCCCAAGCCATCTTCGCACTGTGTGCCGCTCGCTCACGACCGCCCCTTCCCAAATGGCGCAGGGACTGGATGTCCCTCGAGTTCTACGTCTACCCTCATCTGGTGGGGGAGGCGGCGGACTACGAGATTGACGAGTCAGACCAGGGGGAGGAGGAGGAGGAGGAGGGGGGGGGGGGGGGGGGGGAAAGGACGACGACAACGATGACAAGGATGATAACGAGGGCAAGGGCAAGGGCAAGGGCGAGGACCTCCCGCGGCAGATGGGGGGGCTCAACCTTCGTGATGCCAGGTCGGAGAAGGAGGACGGGGAAGATAAGGACCTCCCCCGGCCGCTGGAAGGGCTCAGGCCTCTCGACGCCGACGGAGATGTCCAGATGTGGACGTGAGCGCCGGGGGATGGTCCGTCGCTGGCTGGTTCGTTGCTGTGGGGCTGACTTGGTGGGCGGCGGTTCCTTTGTTTCTTTCTTTCTGGCACTTCTGCATCGCCTACACTACACTTGGGCCGGCGTCGTGCCTGGAGTGGTCGCTTTGTCGGCGGCCAGTCCTGGCTGGGGTGGGCGTGGGTGGGTGGCTTTTGCCAGAGATTGAGGAGTGAGGTATGGAGGTAGGCGTTGATTCTTTTTGGGAGCTTGGACGGGAGCAAAGCGGGCTGTGGGAATGGGACTGCTGATGCAACTTGATCTTCAGTTTCACACAACCTCCGCCTCCTCGCTTATTTAACTGACATTTGCCCTCGGTCGACTAGAACCAGGTATTCCCCGGGAACTATGGAGATTTGACAAGGTGTTTTAGGGCTTCTCATCCGGTGACGCGAAAGATAACGAACAGGATCTGTCACGTCGTCACTTGCTGGACAGCGGAAACATGGAATGCGGGTGTTTTATTGGGGCATGAGTTTGTGGATACTAACTAGGTACCTACCTACCACTGGGTCTTCGCAGTAGACCAAGCGCCCGCATGGAGGAGTGCCGTCTCCCATGGCTGGGACAGTCAGCAGTGCGCGTCCCCCAGCTGAGAGTCCCGAGACCTTGACGACGCCACGAAGCCCAACTCCGGTTTTCGACCACTTAGAATTACGTGATCCGCCCCGGGCTGCAATCAGATCGTATGCATGTACTTCTGCAGGAGACTGAATCCGGCACGGCCTGCATTGTCACAGCATCGGAAAAGGAAGAAGCAACTATGTTACTACCTATGGTACTAGACGGAGTCCATTCGTACCACCCGACTGAACAGGAACAGTGGGGATCATGCGGTGGGAATCTCGGAATCATGCAGTGCCAGCCAGCGCGTCTCCAAATTAAAGCGACCAACCCGCGACAGCCGCGTCTAAAACACAAAAAGGTAACCAACGTGCCGAGGCCTAAAGGTGCCTGTGGACTACCTAGTTATGTCGTCGGCTCTGCGGGGATGTGGTCTCGAGCAGCCGAGCTCAGCTCTGTTCCAGAACGCCACTTTGCTTTGGTGAAGAAGAGGGGCCGAGTCGGTCTATTATGGCGGTGCTATGCAGGGTGCTGTCGTGTAACTTGTTGTTTTCGGCTGCGGTTGCATCCCACCGACAGTTTACTCCCTACCCGTTCTTTTAGAGCCAGTCACTCGAGCTTGAAGAGAAGAATGGGGTTCCAGCTGAGACACGCTAGAAAGTAGGCGAGTCAACGCTCCTTGGTGTTCTCCGCGGAGAATTGGCGACGGCCACGGCGTATCTAGATCAGGGATGGTGGAGTGCTGCGGAACCGTGGCCACTCGGCGCGGGGTACCCGCCATTCGTGCTCGCTAACGGCGTCGGCATATGTACAGGCCGGGGAGTGCTGATATCCCTTTACCAAAACGGTCTCCCCGCGGGAGCCGCGATTGGATCATGAGCCAGCTGAGCTCAGCTCTGTTGAGCAATAACACTAGACCGGAACTGGACCGAGTCGGGGGACGCGTCCCCTCTTCTCCCGACCCCTCGTCTCCCAGTCAAGCTGTCTATAAGAGAGCGCCGCTTCTCCCTTCTTCCCCCCTTTCACCCCCGGAAGAACAAGCAAGCATCAAGCGAGCACCCACCGGAAAACGCCCATACCCAGTATAATATCCCTCACGCTCAGTCTGAAGATGACGCTCCCCATCGCCCTGGTCGATGGCGAGGAGTACCTCATTAGAGAGGTCCAAGAAATGCTCCGGCCCGAGATCGAAGGTACGTCGGCAATGCAGCATCAAATACCGCTTTCCCTATCCCTCCCCCCCATCCCCCCCCCCCCCTACGGGTAGCAGCGTCGGAAGCTTACATCAGCCAAACAGTCGTACATGTATGCATCGACGTCGACACGGCCCTCACCGAGCTCCAGCCAGGGTTTGCCGGCAGCCACCGGTGCCCGGTCGGAAGTAACGCGGACCTCCCTCCGGACCAGCGCAGGCCCCCCCGGGCCGTTCTCGTCGACGCCAGAATGCCAGTCGGGCTCGAACTTCGAATTGGCAACGTCGCCGGAGTCCCGACGGTGAGAACACGCCCAGGACCTCCGGCCGCGGGATTGGTCGCAGACTTGATTCGCGGGGAGGTGCGTCGTTTGATTGACGAGGGGGCAATTCAGCCCGAGTGAGAACGGAGAAGGGCGCTGGAGGTCGGGATCAAGGTAGCTTAGACACTAGGTAGCGATTGAAAGTAGACCGTTCCGTCTCGAGTCTAGCCTTGGTCTGGCGCGAACTTTAATGAGAATATCATCTTGAGTCTCCTAACTACCGACGGCCTGACACTTGCCGTAGGCCGCATTCGCGAGCAGGTAAATAAGCTTGTTGGTGATGGGATTACCGGGGCCGGGCGGGAACTGAGAAGGGTGCGAGAGCCCGCAACCAAGGTAGCTTGGATAGCGAGAGTAGGCCGTTCCAACTCAAGCGTGGGACCCCTGGCCGGGTTTGTCTAGCCGGGGTTCCAATGACAATGTATTCGTCCGGTGCTCCTCCTCCGAGCTACCTGCCTACCTAACTACCTTACCTATGGGGTGTGAGTCCACAACTACCTTACCTATTTACCCCTTGCAGAGTACCTAGGTAGGTAATTATAAACAGCACATGTCCCTACAGTGTTTAGGTATAGTCAGGTCTGGGACCGGTGGAGTTCCCTCGTTCCGTACGTCGACTCTAATCGGCGCCACCGACTCCTAGGTACATGTGCCTACATACTGCATCCAATTGTAGACAAAGCGCGGCAAGCGCCTCGCCAACGAGAGCCACGATCAATATTGGCCACTTCTTGCTAAGACCAGAAGCTCGCTGGGCCCGTCTAACCATTTCCGGGGCGGTCTAAACCGAATTGGATTTTGCGCGCAGGCATGCATCGTCCACTCCGACAGTTGGATCGCTAAGATCGACAAACGCAAAAAGGAGGGGACCTGGGCGTTTCCCCCTCTCACACCGTCAAGAAGGCCGCTCTCTCCCAGCGGCAACAGAACAAGCGAGTTTCTTGCCTCCCTAACAACGTCCAGGTTGGCTGCGAGCTAGGTTAGCAACTTGGAGGTGGGCTTAGTGCATACCTTCAGGTTGGTTTACGGTACCTAACAGGGTTACAAGAATTGGTTAGTCCTTCCGCTTGTTGTAGCGTAGACGTCGGTGTCGGTACATCCTCGATCGCTGTTTGCAATATGGAGGGCCATGCTTGATTCTAATGACCTGGGTGGTATTATAAACCGGAAAGGACAATACGTTCAGGAGTCTCTCTGCGAATATGCTCGGCGAGTCCAGAACCAGCTGAGTTACGTACGAAGTATTTCAAATTTGGCCGGATTTCACATTCCAAAAAGCGCCCAGCCAATAGGGAGGACTATGGGACGACGATCGACGTTGCCCGCTCTATGTAGGTATTTACCAACCACAGGGGCAAGTCAGTTGCTGAGCCCTCCCAGCTCCGTCGAACAACACCACTGATCCGGACAGCAGTTGCATGCAGAGACAGATGGCCAGGGTCGAGATATGTAAAGAGAGAGGGCGCGGATCAAACGGGGTATAGCTCGAGCAGAATACGGTCCCCTCGCTTCCCATATATAAAAGCCCGTGGTCTTTCTCTCTCCTTCCCTCCCTCTCTCTGCCCCCCTATTTACCTCCCACAGTCCCGCCTCCCCCTTCGCAGTACCTATAAATGAAGGGAACATCTAAATCACCACGCCGTCACCAGTACACAAGCACACTCACACCAAATACAATCTCTCTTCCAACAACTTAAAATGGCCCCTGCGATCCCCATTGTCCTCGTCGAAGAAGACCAGACCTTTGCTAGCATTGTCCAACATCAACTAAGCCCCGAGTATGATGGTGCGTCCGCTACTATAGCCCCCCCCTTTTTCTTCCCGCTCCCCCTTTCCTCCCCCACAGTTCCCCCGCCATACCTGGACCACCAGTATCTCACACGAGGGAGCCCCCCCCCCCCCACAACAGAAACAAGCTTTACATTTACCATGTTTACGGCACATTCTGCCACTCCCGAGTCCGGAACCCAGGAATTATGTCTGTCAGTTGTGATGGGGTACCGCGTTGCATTTTACAGAGAAAGCGTGGTAAGCGCCCGGCCAACAGAGGGCCGCGATCAACACGGCCCGCTCGCTCTTCTGCATGGATATGTCTATGTACACACATGCCAAGAAGGGAGAGCTGGCTGAGCCCAGCTACATTGAGCAAAGACACGAAGTCGAACAGAACAGGTATTCAGCAGAGATATGTGATACGCTGAGACAGTGTAGAGGCCTAAGAGTCGGGATTATCAGGATTGACGGATGCGAGGAGAGGGAAACATGAAGTCCCCCCCAGCTCCCTTCTTCCTACCCTGAGAAGAGTGCTGCTAGAGCCTGTAGCTCAGTATCATAGGAGGTTGGGTAGCTTGAATACTTCTTACCTCTAGACTATTCCGTCCTGCACCCGGTCGGCTTCCATGCGTGTCAGTGACTTGACCACCTCATTGGCGCAAGGTCTCACCGATTTGCACGTTAGTTACGTGTGATGGGGCAAGTGCGGCAAGTGCCTGGCCGACGGGATCCGCGATCGACATTACTTGCTCCGACTATGTACTTGCGAAGAGGAATGGGGAGAGCCAGCTGGGCACAGCTCTGCCGCGGAGAACCGTCATCTGCTCGAGAGTCGGATGATCAGGCATCGATATCGATAAATGGAAAGAGGAGGCGTAACGCTACGCCCCCCCCTTCTCATGCCATCTCCCGTACATAAGAGAGCCGTGTTCCTCCCCCCCATTCCAACTCCCACTCCCACCAAGCAAGCAAACATCAATCCATTCATCACCAGCTCGTTATCCGCACCATCCATACCAACCACCACAACCCCCTTTCCCTACCCAACATATCTGCCCCAATCCCCATCCCATCGTTGAAGAAAATGAGGAGCTTGCAAGACTCATCCGGAGAATCCTTCTGCCCGAGTATGATGGTACGTCCGGCACCGCAGACACCCCTTCCGGCCCATTCTTTTCTGGGCCTCTCATGCTAAGGGCTCAACGCAATAGTGGTACAGGTCTGCCAGAGGTTCGAGAGTTTAGTTCCGGCCTTTATGCGCGGCTTGAGCGGCTCGCCGTCTGAACCCCGTACTATCTACGGCTGCGGTAGCAACTCGGAGGCGGAAGACGACCAGCGCAAGGTGACGGGCGCCCTCGTTATAGCTGGTAAGATGGGCGATGGTCGCCTCTACGAGGCCGTGAGATCCATTGCAATGATCTCCCCGAATATTTTGATCGTGAAAGCGTACTATGATGGCCCGGAGACTAGCGATGATACGGTTCTCGTGGAAAGAGTTCGGGAGAGCTTGGATAACGAAGTCCAACACCGAAGGCTCCGAGTCAGGGCCACCTAAAAGGGTATCCACCGCGAGGGGCTGCAGGCTTGCAGGACCCTAAAGAGGAGGCTGGGCTCAGTGTCTGGTGTCTGCTCTGGTTGATATAGCTAGCGGGAGGGTGGTCCATTGAACTCTATCTCCCTCTAAACTATCACTTAAACTCCCTTCTTTTCTCTTACTTCCACCCGGCCAACTCCTACCCGATCTTACCTTCGTACCTCCTCTCCAACCTTAATTTAAGTGCGGGGTTCGTACGGCGGCTGCCTTCATCCCCCATCACACCAAGCCATAACCTAATACATAGCCTATACCAACCACAACAACTTCCCTTCCCTACCCAATATGTCTGCCCAAATTACCGTCACGCTTTTCGAGGAGGATGAGAACTTCGCCAAACTCGTCGTACAACACCTCCTGCCCGAGTATGATGGTACGTCCTCCACCAAAGACACCCCCCGCCTTCCCTTCCCCCCTGTCATCCCTTGGCGGTACGAGCATCCCATAGGTACTAAGGGGACAACGCAATAGTGGTACAGGTCTGCCACAACCGTAGAAACGTGATGATGGAGTTTGATTTGGCCTATGGCGGCGATTTGGAAGGAAATCATGACATCTGGGGCTGCGGGAGCAACGCGGAGCGCGAGCCCGGCGAGCGCAAGGCGCCGCGCGCCATCATCTTCAGGCCCGAACTCACCGAGGATTTCCTCAACGCCATGCAGAACCAAGTCTTCCAGTCCAAGGCCGGGGGTGCCGTCGTCGCGATTCCCAGGCAGCTGGGCGCCCACGACGACATGGCTCGCATACTGAGAATTAGGCAGGCGCTGGATGAGCAAGTTGCTAACGGGGCCTTCTCGGAGCCGAGTAAACCCGCGCGCCGCTGCCTAGGTACCTTGGTTATGTAGCTAGCGAGAGAGCGGCCCGGTCCGTCCGCCTCGTGCCTGGGGACTCGGTTGAGTAGCGGATTTCAACGGCAGCACAACTTCCCACCCGCTTCCACTGCCCATGTCCCTAGTCGTTCGGTCACCCTGTCACGCGGCATACCGCACACCCTACCAAGAGCTGAAAGTAAAACACTCCTACCTACCTAACTACGCTGTGTGTAGATAGGTAGGTACTCTAACCACTCGGGGTGTAGGGTTATGTGGACGTAGCTATGGAAAACGTATAAACAGGATAAAGCAGAAACATAGAGGGTAGTGACGTGATGGTATCTCGTCGCGTTATACTCTATATAAGATAGCTAAATCCTTTTCTTTCTCCTAGTTCTCAACCCGACCGCTACCACCAACGCCCTCTTCCATACCTATATCTTGCTAGTGACTTACTTCCTCAAGTACCCTATTCCCTTACAAAGTAACAGCTCACTGCCTCGCCCTCGGACGACCTCCCTTGTATTCCGAATGGCTCCATCAATCCCCGTCGTCCTCGTTTCAGACGACGAGTTCTGTGCCCTCCCCCAAAGTCAATTCTATCCCAAGTATGATAGTATGCCCCCCCCATGGCTTTATCCTTCAACAACGTGCCGCACCACCAGCATCCCACACAAAGATGGTGCCCCGTACAACAGTAGTACGGAACTGCCCCGACGCCAGTCTCGCCATGACATGCCTCCAACCGACCTGCAAGGGCAGGTATCCCCCGGCAGGCCCCGACGAGGCCGCCCTCGACGTCTACCGCGACGTCGCCACTACGTGCGAGGGCGTCGTGATCCTGTGGGTCCGGACGGATATCAACCGAGACGACCCGCTGGATCTGGTGGCTTCCGTCAGGGGACTTGGGGAGCGGCTGGATGATGGGGCCAAGAAGGGGGGGGCTCGAGGCTCGGTAAAAGGGGGCGAGGGGGGTGTGGGCGGTGGAATGCGCGGTCAGCGTGTACTTTAGGTAGCCAACGAGAGTCGCGATCGCAAGGACGGGAGCTATCGAGCAGCGACACTAAGCCGAACCGAGAGGCATGCAGCTATGTAACATGAGAGGGTGCTGGGGCTCGGTGTCAGGGTGGCTTGGATAGCTAGGTAGTGAGAGTAGACTGTTTCGCCCGGGGGCCCGTCGGGCTTTGTCTCGGTAGCGGTAGCGGGGAGTCCGGAGTCGGAGACCCCAATCACGGTACACTCAGCCGGTACCGACCTGCCTCGACCTATCGGTGTTTTGAACGGTTGATTAGTGTAGTCCGGAAGAAGAAAAGAGTTGATGTGTCCGACCACACACCGTGGCGGAGAGTCCAGACCTCGCCCAGGTTACGGGTTTCTTAATCGGATCTCGAGCGCCGCACCCGCGGGAGCCTCCGGGTCCATGACAGACCTCGACCACCTAGGCTCACCCGGCACGCCCCGTGGTCAAGTCCTGCCAAGAGTGAGTGAAAAGGTGAAACATGGGCGTAGGAAGGAAAAGAAGAGTTGGCATGTCCCCTCCGCTCACGCCCTCTATATTGAAAACAGCGACACAATTACCCTATATTACTCCCTCGCATGTAGAAGTGCGAGCTAGCACCCATCCACTCAAACCAACTTGTTAACCAACCATACACTTCCAGGGAGTATGACAGCCCTAAGCCTCTACTCCAGGGGTCCAGATAAAGATTTGTGTAGTGTTGTACGTGGAGGAGAGGAAACTACCACGTGGGGAGCTGCATGTAATTAGCCCTACAATGTGGGAGAGCCGGGAGAGGATGTCGGCGGTTGCCCTGTACGTAAGGTATGTCTGTACACGAGGCCAGGGGGCTCCAGCTCCCACAGACATGGTCCGCCCGCTAAGAGTCACGTTACCAGGGTCGACAGATATGAAAGAGGGGACTCGGGCTAATATTAGCATCCATCTTACCTCACCTCGTCGCCGCCAACACAAGACAACCACACAAAGTTCCGTATATCTCGTTGCTCCCCGCGTACAAGCTGCCTCCTCCCCTCCCAATGCCGTCGATCGCTCTCGCCCTCGCCGGGTTCGAATACGCGGACGCCAAACGCTTCCAGGAGCAGCTCCTCCCCGAGTACGACGGTACGCTCAGCCCCCCAAACACCCAAACACCCAAACACCCAAACACCCAGGCAGCCCTGCCTACATGTAGGTACCTCGGCAGCTTCCCGCACCACGAAAGCTCACATAACAACACAAAACACCACAGTGGTACAGAGCAACAGCGCCATCGACTGGCAGCTGGCGTTCATGATCAACTTCTCCTGCCGCGGCGCGACGGACTTCCCCGTAAGCTCGTTCGGCATCGGCACCAACGGGACCAAACCGGAGGAGGAGCGCAAGACGCCGCGCGCCGTCATTGTCAGCGCCCGCGCCGACGCCGCCGACGTCGGCGAGTTCAAGGCCGAGGTCGGTAAATACCACCCCAACTTCTTGATCCTGTGCCTCGCCCCGCCGGCCGGGGACGGTGATGGTGCCACCCCCGATGATGCGGAGCCGGCTGTGGAAACGGTGCGGGAGCTGCTGGATGCGCACGTCGAGGCCGGGAAGCTCTCCCACGACGGCAGGCCGGTTCGGGAGGAGCCTGCGGGCGCGAGACGTCCGGCTGGGTTGGGCTGGTGGTCGCGGCTGCGCTTGTTTTAAGGCGGGTAGGGTAGGTAGTTTGGCCCGGATTGGTGATGGTTTGTGGGTGGTCTCAGTACCACCTAGCTAGGTGCCTTGGTAAGGTAGCGAGAGTACCTACCTATGGTACGTTCCAACTCGAGCATGGCAGTTCGTTGTCTGGTCTGGATTTCAATGAGAGTACCGTATGCATCTGGTGCCTCCCGGACCCTGCTTGAAGATAAGTTGAGTGACTTGATCACTCGATTGGCGCAGGTAGAGAAATAAATTACTTTGGGCCTCTGGTCCGCATTACCAAGGCGCAGGCAGAGTCCGGGAGTCGCCGAGTTTACCAGGTTTCGCCTCCGAGTCTTGATCAGACTCAATTCCAGCGTCGCACCCGCAAGAGCCGCCGGATCCGTTCAGGTTATAGACCTCGACTATTCGTACATACCTGGGTCTCGTACCTGGGTCACTCGTCACGACTACGCGGTTCTGCCCAGAGCTGAAAAGTAAAATATACCTATACAGGGCAGTATTATGTATGTCCACTCAGAGGCAGACTCCGAGCTGCAGACCCCTCTCTCCTTGCTCTTAACCCCTCACACCCCGAGAGCAAACGAAGAAGCCGAGCACCCATCATCAACACCCGGTTGCCAACATTGCGGCAGTACACCCATACCGAGCCCAGCACCCCTTAAATGGTTACCTAACATGGCTACCACAACCCCTATCGCCCTAGTCGAACCTAACATCGACCTCGCCAAAGCCATCCAACAATACCTCCTCCCCGACCTCGAAGGTACGTCCACCAGATACCCCTTCTCCGCACCCCCCCCCCGCCCTATAGGCGGCATCACCAGAAAATCTCACGCGGCGGGTGCGCATTCACAACAGTAACCAACATCTGCCCCGACGCTGACGCGGTCGGGGCCGAACTCGGCGACCCGTCGGACGAGCGCCGCGCGCCGCGCTCCATATTCATCTGTCCGAGCACCGACGGCGGGTACGACCTCGGGATTCAGAGCATTATTACGGGTATGTTTCCGCAGGTCCCGGCGGTGCTGGTCGACCTGGAGGAACCGACGCCGGATGCGGGATTGGTCGCGGGCTGTATTCGCCGGCAGCTGGATGCGCTTATTGGTGATGGGGTGATTGCCCGCGGGTGAGGAGGGGTTTGGGGGGTGGAGGACGAGGTTGCGGGTCAGTGTCTGCTTACTCCGGTTTATATACCTAGCTAGCGACCTGATTAGAGGGTGGTTTGTTTTGTCTGGCTCGGGTCTGGGCTTGGTGTAGTGCGGATTCATTAACGGTTTACCTTCCTGTGGCCGGTGCCTCTCTGCTCGGTAATGTAACACGTCACTTCGGCCACTGGTTTAGCGTAGGCCGGAAAAAGAAGTGCTATAGGAGAGGGTTGGTCCACACAAGTACCTACGTTACACAGATCTCCCGAGGCAAGCGCGGGAGCAGGTCGATGACTCGATGTGCTGGCTCAGAAGGGAAGTGACCGGGTTAGTACCTATCAACTGGACATTGCAATTCATTCAGAGTTCCACATGCAAATATGCGCTAATATTGTAGTACAGTGCCGGGACCTCCAGAGTCACAGACGTCCATAACCGAATCTCAGACGTTGGGCATTGGTACATACATACGCTCCGCCAAGCTCTGTGGCTAGCTGAGCCCGTTGCTGCCCAGCTCCGTCGGCCAACGGCACCAAGCCGAATTGTGGACGCATGGAGGTATATCCACTCACGCTGGGGGTCACTGGGATCGGTAGGTGTGAAGAGAGGAGGTGTGGTTATGGCGTAACCCCTCTTCCGGCGCTATCCATCTTAAGGAAGAGGCCTACCTTGTCCCCTCTTCCCGACTCCCTCCCCACCACCTCCTTACCAACACACTTTCACAAAGCACACCTTTCCTGACCCAGTTGTATTTCTACTCAAGATGACTACCCCGATCCCCATTGCCCTCGTCGAACCGGAGGAGCACTCAGCCAGAATGATCCAACGGGAGCTCCTCCCTAACTTCGAAGGTATATCCTCTCTCGCCAGATACCCCATTACCCCCACCCTTTCCCAACAAGCGTGGCCAGCATCTCACACGACGGGAACTCTAAAAACTAGTGGTCTATGTCCTCACCGATCCCGATAATGCCATATTCCAGATTTTTACCCGCCATATGAGCAAGCTGGAGGGCAACCTGGATGACTACCGCGACGGCTTTGGCGTCGGGACCAACCCGGAGGCCGCGGAAGCGGACCGCAAGAACCCCCGTGCCATCGTACTCACCCCGGCCGTCTACGACGAGCCGGCTGCCGCCATCAAGTATGGTATGGAGCATGGCCCGATCAAGGGCGTCCCGGTGGTGAGGATGGTGCCTAGACTTTCGCACCAGGCCAGCGTGCACGAGTTGAAGGAACAGCTTGATGGGTTGCGTAAAGGCGGGGCCATTAAGGCTGATTAGGAGGGGGTTTAGATTCCGGGGTGATGGGAGTAGTTTGTGTATATAGGTACTTACACTGGTACCCCCTGGCTTTATAACCCGGGGCTTTTTGCTTGGCTCTATGCAACTTGGGTGATGTTAGCTGGAAGGAGAACTACGGTTATTAGGAGTCTCCTGAAGGTCGACGGTAATGATTTGGATTGGAGGTGGTCTAGGTGTCTAGGTAGTTTACTTAGGGTGGTGAGAGTGTGGGGGTCTGGTCGGCGTCTCGACTGGCCTTCGTCGCTTTTCACAACCTGGACCTCGCGGGAGTTGTCAGTAGTAGCAGGACATCGCTTAGAGGACCCAAGCACTTCGCGACGGAACGAATCGTTACCTATGTGTGCTAGTTGCTAGTTGCGGTGAACATGGCGAGACTGGGAAACAATAACCGGTAGCAGACGTTGGAGATGTGTTTGCGGGATAGAGTACGTACTTGCAGTATGGGCTACGGTCGGACACGGCCTGGTCACAGGAATCCTTATATAGGTACCTAGGTAGCCTAGAGAGGCTAAGAATAATTAGGGAGTACTTAGGTGAATGCTAAACCTCAATGAAGAGTTGAGACCAAAGAGTGCTGAACAGCTGGCATGTCCAATTCAGTTCTCTTTCATGGCGACGCCTACCTCTCCTACTCCTTCTGTGATCTTTGAAAGAGAAGTACTTAAAACCCCCCGGTCGCAGCGAGCTTTTCTCTGCACACTCCCGACTTAGCACCCGCCCATTACCTTCCCGTCCTGGAAACACCTTCAGACTTCTTGTCAATCAGTACCAATCTAACTGTCAGGACGCCGAGATCCCCTTTCTTCACCCGTTCAACTTAGACCTCGGCAACCGACAACAAAATGCGGTACTCGCATGTCCCAGACGCCCCCAGCGTCTCGCAGCGTCTGCTGATCACCCCTTACGATGGTGCCGCATGCCGGGCTGCCCTGCGCGGGGAACAAGTCCCTCTAAACCTTGGAAACGATGTGGCCCGCGCCGCCCTCGTGAGTGGTATCCGACATCACGTCGGCCTTGCCCGTTCGAGCGAGGTAAACGAGCTAGTCTCCCTCCCGGGGCAGGAAGTCTTTAACCGCGCACGCAACGCGCGGCGGATCATGAGCAACTCGATTCCACCCATCGAGATTATGCCTGACGAGGCCCACTACCCCTACTGCATCTGGTACCCGGACCTGGCCGACGAAGCTACCTACAGGGCGCTCTTCGAGCGCTACCCCAAGATGCGCTACCAGATCGGCCGCGCTTGCGCCGTCGCCGGCTACGACGAGCTGTACTCCGAGCTCAAGATCCTCCCAGACGTGTCCATCGCCGAAGAGGCGCGGGAGAACCGCGACAACGCCGGCGCCCAGAGGATCTACCAGCAGATCATGGCCGCACCGACGCGGTACCGCGTCATGGACGACGGCATACCCGGCATCCAAATCCAAATCCCCCCCGTGCCGGCCGTCCTCAACGCCGATACCGCCGTGCGCGCAACCCTAGACGTCAGGCGGCAGTACTGCGAATCCTTCCATCCCGACAACCACTTCTTCAACATCACCGAGGACCACCACATCGGCGAGACCGACGCCTTCCCGCCGCCCGCCCTGCTCGGCCCCGACGACATCGCCCTCTTCCTATGCCCCCTCAAACCCGACCTCCCCTCCATGAACAAAACCCTCCTCACCCTGCACGCGGCCGCCACAGGCAACATCGACCGGTACGCCCAGCTGCGGCGGCGCGACCTCCAACCGGCCGCCACGCGCGTGCACGGCGTGCGCTTCGAGGTCGTCTGCCTGGCGCGCGGCTGCCACGCCAGCAGCGGCATGGCGGCGTGGCTGGCCAGCACGCCCGCCTTCCTCAACGGCCTGGGCCTGCACGAGCGCGAGCGCGTCATGCTGTGGCGGGCGATCCGCGCGCGGCGCATCATGGACGGGGTGCGCGACGCGGCGGTCTTCTCGGGCGCGGTGCCCGACGCCGAGCTGCCGTACTGGATCTGGCGGCCCGCGCTCCCGCCCGCGGGCCTGCTGCGCGAGCTGGCGGTGGTGAGGCCCGTGATGCGGCCGCAGATCGTGCGGGCGTGTATCGCGGCGGGGTATAAGGATGTGTATGATGAGGTGATGGAGATGGGGGGTCCTGGGGGCAGGGTGACGCCGGATCGGTTGATGCTGCGTGAGGCGCGGCGGGCGGGGGACCACTATTTTAAGGAGGATTTGCTGCGGCGCGGGGAGAGGTTGGGGGTGAAGCGGTTGGCGGTGTGTGAAGGGTATCAGAACTGGATGGACGCGCCGTCGCCGTGGGAGAGGGAGGTGGAGCTGGGATGTACCAGTCTCAGCTTTCTGCGGGATTCGACGTCGGAGTTGCACAGTGATGATGGGGATCACAAGTTCGATCGTGGCTTCTTTGATGGCTTTGACGTCTCGCTGGATAAGATCAACTTCATGCTATCTCAGCAAGGAGGGCCGGGCGTACCGGAGTTGTAAGGTCGATTTGGTACGGACGGGTAACTGCTCCCCAAGTATTCACTAGTCACTAACTAAGGTAGTCACTAACTAGTCCCTACCGAGTAGGACAATGACGGCGGCGGACCGGCGGTACCATCTGAATAATGTTAGGTAACCTGTAAAGATCGCGTGGATAATCCATTATGGTCGTCGGGGTTCGCTACTAAAAGTCCCAACTCTGGATTAGCATAATTAATTGATCAGCATGAGAAACTATTTCACCCTGCTTGCGAGCGGTGCGTTGGAGTTATGTATTGTACTTATGTGATATAGAATGGGGTTCAGGCGCACAGTGGTTGTTATAATACTCCTCACACACCGACGCCAGAGCATGGCCCAGCCAGAAAGGTGGCGAGAGTCAAAGAGTCACTGCGTGGTTTACAAAGTGTGCATGGTCACGGCATGCCGCATCTGTGACGGAGGTATATTTGTTTATGTTTATAGGATAAAGACCTTGTAATATGACCGGTTGCACAATGCCTAAGGTACGTGGGTAGATAATATGTGAACACCGAGGGACCTGAGTAAGAGGACGAGGAATCGATGGCAGAGCAGGATACTGTCTCCTGTGCCTTGGACAGGCCTACCAAAACATCAGCTGACCGCCTTCCGGTTCTGTTTGACAGAAAAAGGCCCAGAACACTAACAGTTCAAGAGCTGTTGAGCCAGCATCATTGGTAGTGTTATCTATAAGTTTTTCCGGGCCAGTATGCAGCCTCCCGCGCGTTGCAAACGGAGCCAGCAATAGCCATCTTTCGTCTAGGCTGCGGGAAACTTCAGCACTTCATTTTGACAACGCAGTTGACAGTTTGACTCTTGCCCTAAACTCTCTACCTTTGGAAACACCATCCGTCCATTCGTCTTCATCATGGAAAATAGATCCGTCACCAGCGAAGCACCATCCTCCCCCGAGATCCCCGGTCTCGCCGCACGCGAAGCCCCGATCCATCTCCAGGTCGGCGAACGCCGCTTCACCACCGCCCGCGCTACACTCACCGAAGAGAGCGGCTTCTTCGCGGCCCTCCTCTCCGGGCGTTGGGAGAACGCGCTCCAAGATGGGTCTTACTTCATCGACGCCGACCCAAACCTCTTTCAACACATCTTGGCCTACCTGCGCCGCGGCGTCTTCCCGCTCTTCGACGGCGCCCAGGGCCACGACCACCACCGCTACCTCGCCCTGCTGGAAGAAGCGCGGTACTTCCAGATCCCGCAGCTCGAAGCGTGGCTCAGCAACAAACACTACATGATGGCCGCGCAGGTCACGTACAAGGCAGAGGAGTACGACGAGGACGACCCCCGCTGGCGGACCGTCACGACGGCCGCGGGCAAGACGGTCGAGTACCACCCGCAGTGGGCGACGAGAAAGGTTTATCTGTGCCCGCGGGGGATCCCTGAACATAGGGACAACCGGACGGGCTGTGGGCGCCGGTGCGAGTCCGCTCGCGGTGATGACGGGGATCAGTTTGAGGAGGAGCTGAGCCTGCACATTCTGGTTATTAAGCGGGAGGTGGCTTTCAACGCTGACGTCTGCGTGTCGAGGGCGGCTGAGGAGTAGAATGGTCTTCGGCGGGGTTTAGTCACGTCTTGTAATTATCCCGAGCGGGCTGTCCACATCATCAAACACCTTGCTCTCGATCAACAGCTGAGAGAGAGAAGAGCTGCCAGCTGAGAATAGAAAAGTGTGCCCCCGACTAATTACTACCTTACATTACGGGACAAGCCGCTCCGCAGCCTCCGCTTTGCCCCTGGACCCCTGAGCAATTATCCCGAGGCGCGCTTATGGACCATGCACGGTAATTTAGTGGAACTGACCGTCGTCCTCTCACGAGGCGTCCAACAGCCCCGTCTCCTGCAGACTTCCCCACAACGAGTCTCACTTGGTACCCGGCAAGCAGCCGAAAGCCATGTCCGTGGGGCTAGGGTTGTTTCAACTCTCGGTAGCTTTTCTCACAGCTCCCAAACACACACGACCACACGAGCTTGGAATGTATCAAGTAAAGCTGCGAATCCCACCCCGTCTCGTGTTTGTGGACCGCGAGATTGAGGGGCAAACCGGGCTGTTCCGCGCCGTCGCCCAATAATAGCCCGGGCAGATGCCAATGCCCAGACGGGGATACTTCCAGTTGGGCGAGAGATTCAGATTGCTGGGCAGCCAGCCAACCGAGGCTGAGCAAAGGGCGAAGATGACCTGTACACTACATAAGACGACGTCACCACGACTACGTCAGAATCCCAGATGATCAATGACCACTCCAAACTGAGGTCACCGCAGCTGTAGCATTCCCCCACCCCCTCCCCCAGGCAACGGAGAACATCCAACTTCCAACTCCTAACCCAAACCTCAACATGGGCCTACGACAAATCGCCCTCGGCGGCCTACTAGCCGTCACCACCGCCGCCAGCGTCCTCAGCCCGCGACAAAACATCAACCCAGGCCCCGTCTCCGGCGACACCTTCATCCACGACCCGACCGTAATCAAAACCGCCGCCGGCACCTACCTCGCCGCCTACACGGGCGACAACGTACAACTCAAGACCTCGACCGACCGCACGCAATGGCAAGACGCCGGCCCCGTCTTCCCCAACGGCGCCCCCTGGACGACCCCCTACACCGGCGGCGCCCTCAACCTCTGGGCGCCCGACCTCTCCTTCCACAACAACCAGTACTACCTGTACTATTCCGCCTCGTCGTTCGGCTCCAGCCGCTCCGCCATCTTCCTCGCCACCAGCCCCACGGGTGCCTCCGGCTCCTGGACCGACCAGGGGCTGGTCATCGAGTCGTTTGCCGACTCCGGGTGGAACGCCATCGACCCCAACCTGGTCGTTGACGCGCAGGGCGGGTGGTGGCTGTCGCTGGGGTCGTTTTGGGGGGGGATTAAGATGGTGGCGATTGACCCCGCGACGGGGAAGCGGGCTGATAGTGGTGTGCCGTTGGCGATTGCGGCAAGGCCGGATGCGGGCGGCGCGGTGGAGGCGCCGTTTATTACGCGGAATGGGGATTTCTATTATCTGTGGGTGTCGTTTGATAAGTGTTGTCAGGGCGCGGCGAGCACGTACCGGATTATGGTGGGCCGGTCGGCGAGTGTTACCGGGCCGTATGTGGATAAGGAGGGGAGGCAGATGATGCAGGGCGGGGGGTCGCAGGTCATGTCCAGCCATGGGGCGGTGCATGGGCCGGGGCATAATGCTGTTTTTACGGATGTGGATGGGGATGTGTTGGTGTATCATTATTATAATGATGCGGGGACCGCGCAGATTGGGATTAATCTGATTAGGTATGAGAATGGGTGGCCGGTTATCTACTGAGAGGGGTTTCTAAGGGGGGGGTCGGCAAGTGTGTGTGAGCTGGTGGCAGAGGGCGGTTTTGGCACATGGGGGTAGGGGGTTTCAAGACTGTACTGTTTCTTTGGAGACGTCAGCTCGCGTATATACTTCTTCGCTTGTCGATCCAAATTGCTGCGGGTAGTGGAGATTTCTATCTAACAAGACATCCTTTGGTGGCTGCACGCTACGGGACGTAGTACCAATCTCCGAATATGGCACATAGTCAGGCTCGGAACCATGGGTGCTGCAGTGCCTCCCGGGCTGTGATCCGCCGCCGGGGATCAAGGCAGGTCATCCGGCCGACGAGATCCTTGAACTCGAGGTCCATCGGATACCACATGCTAAAGGGTTTCCTCTTGTTGCCCTCGTTGTCGAACACGGCGAGGAGTTCTGTACAACGGTCGATAAAAGCATCCTGCTCTCCTCCATAGTACTCGATGAAACCAACAAGGTCATCGGCGTCGTAGGAAAAATGAGACATATGGCGTTGAAGTATCATAGTTGACGCGTCCTCGGCCGCGTTTGCCTCTTCCGAGAAGAAGACCATGTGGTTAAGCCAAATATATATAGCCTACACAACTCGTTAGTCTTTCCTAGGAGCGAATGGAGGCCTCGAAAATGTACCGTGATGCCGAACGAGAAGATGTCGGCTGGGGTATGTTGCACTCCTCGTGCCCACGCTTCGGGGCTCCTCCAGAACTGGTTCCCAGAGAGGCGCTTTTCGAGGCCCGCGGAGCCGGGCGGCAGTACCACAGCATCCTCCAAGTCTATTATCTGCACATTTCCGAACGCTATGGCACCATCGCTGTGCTGGAACAAGTCCATCATGATGTTGGGTGGTTTGATATCTGCCGGGATGTCAGGGGCCAAAAGCCACTACCATAACATGTGGACAACCAACCAGTGTGATAAATGCCCTTGTCATGGAGATCAGCCAAGCCGGTAAGAGCATCCTTTAGGATGTGCTTCTTGACGGTAGGGGCGATGGTTGTCATTTCTACCAGCTGTAGGTTCAGATCGAGAAAGGGGTATGCAAACATGTGACGGTCGGGGATGCTGTCGACGAGCGTTCGAACGTGGGCCGAGCCGTTCACGAGCTCCTGTAGTTCCAAGATGTATTGTAAGTCACCCGGCAGGATGTCTTTGAGAATATACTGCTTCCCCTCGTGGCTGATGTAAAGCAACAATCAGCACCAACCATCATACTGGGTTGGGAATGGAGGTTAAGGGCTAGGCATCAAAATCGTCTCCCCTCAACCTACCTCGCGTGGTACACGCAATAGAGCTGGTTTCCCTTTGGTCGTTCGTAAATAGCCTCATCAATAAGGTAGGATTTCCCAGACGGGGACGCGACTTGTGTGCCTCTAGTGAGAGGCTGCGGGGCTGTCGCTGGTGAGGGTAGAGACGCAGTGGACCTCATTCTGAAGAGGCAGGATTGATTCCTGGCAGCGGTAGAAGAGACACGGGGTTGTCTAGCTTGCCCTGAGATGCCAGAAAAACAACGTGACTGAGAGCGAGGATTGCTCGAAAGAAAGGAGAGAGAATAGGGACGATAAACAACGGAAGAACGTAATCGCAGATGCGCAGACCGTGCTACCGATGGGGATGTCATGGCGAAGATTGAGCTGCAATTGGATTTGGATCGGGGCAGGGAGCGAGAGTTACTCACCCTGGCAGCCGAGATACCTTGGATGGTTGGTTTTACGAGGGTGGTTTGGGAGGGGTAGGTTGGGAGTGATGTCAGTTGATGGGGGAGAGCTGTAGGTGCGCTTGGTACACCAAAAATAGTCGACTCTCTGGTACTCTACTTGTTGTAATACTGATATCTGGACAAAATAAAAATAAAAATAAAAAGACAAGAAAAGGACAAGAAAAGGAAAGAAAAGGACAAGGAAAAGGAAACGGAAAAGAAACAAAAGAATGGAAAAGACACTAAAAAGAAGAAGAAAAAGGAAAACAAAGGAAACTAAAATGAAGTATTGAAATAAAATGGAGGGAACGAACTAGAAAGGAGAAGAAACAGAAACTAACGTAGAAAGGAAAACGAGTCCTAGGATACCTTTTTCACAGAAGCCGGTGGCGCCCTACAATGGGTCTTTCTCCTGATCCTGCTAGGCGGGGATTGGTGGCGTCCGAAGACCATACCTGTTCGAAGAGGGTATCGACTACGTTTAAAGGAATAGTATAATACCTGTTTCTTTTATTGTTTTAAGCTCGGGAATTGACTTTTTGGTGAAAGTCGAAGGAAACCTTCTTGAGCTAATTAGAATACAGTTGCCGTCGCTACCTCGGGCTGCCGTCGGGTGTTGTAATACCTACCCCTATTTCTCCCTGCGAACTATACTAAGGCTAACTCAGTCTTCGTACCCGCCACTTCAGTGATCGAGTTATCGGGTCCTTGTGCGAAGACCGCATCATGGTTCAACTACGTAAATGATTATAGAGAGCAAGCAGCAGCAACTGGCGTCCTGTGTCTCGCAGGAACGGCCTGACAAGCAAACTCTCAGTTCAATTTCCTGATCGTCACCTATATAGCCCGACAAATGGCTACCGCCCGCAGTCCATAGGAGCAGAACCTGGTTCCTGATTTATCCCATTTTCCGCGAGTATAATCCTCCATTCTTCCTCGAAGTCGTCCCCACCGTCGCCGGGAAAGCCATCGTCGCAGCTGTTTGGCATTGGGGTATTGTCGTACGAGGCTGGGGGACCGTGGTCGATGGTGTGGTGGTCGATGGTGTGGTGGTCGGTGGTAATATCGTCGATGGTCATGTCGTCCCACTCATCGAACCCAAAAGTCGGGTACTCTTCTGGACTCTCTTGAAAAGCTTCCGTGTCGATTGGGGGCGATATGCCGAGGTCTTCCGACACGTCGCCGCCATTGTTGCTCGTCTGGTCAAGCCAACTGGAACAAGGCAACCACTGGCTCAGAGCTTGAGCTACCACCTCCGCGACCTCCTCTGCGCGAGACTGTAGACTGCAAGGAAAATAGTACCAAACCTCTAGTCCGCAGACATTGCAGGCCTCCACAGGGCGCTGCGCCGCGCCATGTTCAAGGTTCCATAGGCTCCAACACGGTAGCGGTATGCTTGATTGCTCCGACCACTTCCGAATAGCTTGCATTGCAAACCGAGCGGCCTCTTCAGTTACGGCCATTGTCGTATCATGGCTCATCTGGGCGACTTCCGTGGCACGCTCCTTGGCCAGACGGGCTACCATCTGGTCACATACTCGTGGCATCGTAGCATAGCACTTGACTTCCCAAATACCAGCCGGGTAAGTCGCGTAAGTCGGAGTCTCCGCCAACTCGACCACAAGTTCTCCAGGGGAGAGCTCTAGCGGGTGGACAAAACGCAGATAGCGATCGGGGTCCATCATCCACCTTGTGCCCGGATAAAGCTGGTTCCAAATTGTGAAATCGTCTTCGGTCCATTCACGATGCGACTTGAGGAGCTCCACGACCGCGCTATATCCACTGCTAGATGCAAGGGCGGTGGCACACACAAACTGAACGCGGCCGTAACCTTCCGTGTCGGTCCCGGCTCCCAAGAGAAGGTGAACCGTATCGAGGCGGCCCCGTGTCGCCGCTTCTTCGAGAGCTGTACAGCCGCTGGGGTAGGGTCTTCGGGCATTGAGGTTGGCACCACAAGTGATGAGGCGCTGTACCAAGCCGATGAGCCCTCTACCAGCGGCCGCTTGTAGTGCGGTGATTTCGAAGCCATTTGCCCTCGACCGCGCCGGATCGTTGACCTCTGCGCCTGCATCGAGGAGCAAGTCCACGATGGGCAGCCTCTGACCACAGATGGCATAGTGGAGGACGGTGTACCGAGCCTTTCCATGTATAGCGTTTATGTCGGCATGGCGAGCAAGCAAGGCCTTGACGATGTCGGCTCGTCCTACGCGCACGGCGGCGAAGAGCGGTGTTTGTACTTCAGGAAGATCCCAAGACACGATAGCACACTTCGTGTCAACGTCGTCACAACTCTCGAGCATCCTCTCGATGAGACGAAATGATAGGTTTCGGAGGATAGCAGCACGCAAAGTGAAGCCGTCCGGCTTGTATCCTGCCTCGAGTAACATCTCCGTCACTTGTTCGCTGGCCTTTCCTCCGACTGCAAACAGGAGCGGTGAAACCGTTGGAAACGGTGACAAATGCCAGTTATTCGAGCTGTTCAATCGTGGGCCTTCGTGCGACCACTGGTCGTATCCGGTTGGGGACGTTTTCGAATTAAGCATGCTCTGTCGGAGCTTAACCCTCGGGTGTGTCAAGGTGGCCAGGGACTGTGTGAGGCCTAGGGGCGGGAACGTTAGGAGAGCGACAAGAATGTTTGAACACGCGTGCCAAGCAGCGATGGACACTGCGTAATTCTCGAGGGCTGGGTTCACATGGATGCCGTCGGGATCCAGGTTGCGTCTTCGTAGTAACTCCATAAGAAGTGGCGATGCAGTCTCCTGGCCTGATTCCATCAGGGATAACGCCTCGGCGCATAAAGCCGCCGAATCGTAAACCGCCGCGTCCAGACCGAGCGCCATCATGATGACCTCCTTATCACGGCTTAGAATTGCGTTCTCAAGATAAGATCTCCGATCTCTATCCCGGCAGATCTTCCACGGCTCTCTAAGAAGGCCCAGTGGGACACGGGCCTTGATGTATCCGACGTCCGGGATTCTGAATAGTGATGCGAAATCTCCGATTGGACCACCGCCCCCCGCAGTCGCAAGACGCGCGGCAACAACTCCGTGGCCGTTGGACAGTGCGGCCTCGTAGGCAGTGATACCACTTTTGACAGACTTGGACGGGTCAATTCCCATGTCCAGGAGCCGTTCAACCAACACCAACTGTCCTTCAACCGCTACATCAAACAAATCGTTGGCTGTTGCGGTTGCTCCGTGACGTAAAAGCGTAAGCCCAACATCCCATTCCTTTGAAAGCACTGCCAACTGGAAGGGCTGCAGCCGGGCCCTGGTGACGCTGACTCCACTGTGTCTGATGTCCGCGTAGTTCAGTCTTGATGGCTTGTCTCGTGGTGGCCAATGGAGCTTGTTGCCTTTCAACGCAATTTCTCGTTCCTCGTTAACGTCAGCGCCACCTTCATGTTCTATCAGGAGTTCCACGAGTTCACAAGAGCCCTGTGCAGTAGCGAGCTGTAAAAGAGACGGCGCTGGGCACTCAGCCATACCCGTGCCGTCATAGTGAATGTAGGGAGTAGCAATAGTGCAAGCCATGGGGGGACAAGGATATGCTCCGAGTCTGAGAAGAAGTCGGGCAGCCTCGACCTGTTTCCACCCTACTGCCGCATAGAGAGGAGACAAATAACCGCTGGGGACGTTGACGCTGGCGGAGAATTCGTTGTAAAGAAACGCGATGACTTTGATGTATCCGCGCGCCGATGCAAAAATCATGGCGTCGGCTGTCATCCGGTCGTCCGACAAGTCCATCTGCAAACGGTATTTGCTGTGTACCATCCTGCATAGTTCCAATGCCTTGTCTTGGTCTTTGGCGAAACTGTCCCACAGATGGCCTGGTCTTTCGGATTCGGTAGTCATGGTCGCGCTGTGGAACGAAGCGGCAAAACCGAGACAGCCCATGTCGTCGACGTGTCCCAGGACATGGAAGTAATCGCTCGATGCAAAGGGATGCTCAAAAATAGCTCCGTTCGAAGTCAACAAAAGGCCTCGATATCGGCGATTGAGATCCGCGCCCTCCGCCACTAGTCCTTCGATCAGATGGAGGTTACCTGTCATGAAAGCGGCATGCACAGGCTCAAGCCTGTGTTCGTTAATAGGGAATTGGTTAATACCGGCACCCCTTTGGCGTAGCATCTGGATCAAGGTGCTCGGGAAGTCATCGTAAATAACCATAGCCAGCAGCGACCAACCGCGAGGCCCGGAAGAAGGGAGTTCGGCTCCGGCATCAACCAAAACCTTGACGAGACTCTCGTCGTGTTTTGCGAGGGCAAATTCGAGTCCTGTTCCATCCCGCGGACAGCCGTCCCTGCCAATCCTATCATAGAACACGTGAAAGTCGGTCATTTTGTCTGGTCGAAGTCGACAATCTGCCTTCAGCAAGTTGCGAACAAAACCGGCGGCTCCGGTCAAGATAGCCGCCCTAAACAAGGCGTCGATAATGGCCGTCATCGTTAGGCTTCTATGAGAGCGGCTGACTAGCTTTCGAAGTGTGTGAAGTCGCGAAAGGCCCGAAAATTGGCAGAGAGCGATAAGTTGTCGAGCGTCGTCGAGCTCGACGAGCTCGGGGAGCTCGTCGCGGCCTCCCAGTTGATTGTACTTGTTGAGGATCAGACGGTTCGACACGAGGAACAGCAAGATCTTGAGCAATTCCACCTGAATGTCAGCTGCGCTGCCACCTGCTAATGTGGTTGCTCTGCGGAGATTCTCGTCGGGATATGCTTGCGGCAGAACCATGTCGAATTGTGCGGCCAACCGGTCGACGCTCTTCCGGGCGAGGAGCTGCATAGCCATATGTTCAGATCTGATGGTAATGCCTAGGCATCGCCGAACGATTTGTTCGAAGATTGGCGGAAGAAGTCTTGACTTTTCAGTGTTCGATAGAACCACGACATCGGACCGTTGCACGATCTGCAGCAACTGTCGAATAGCCTCGGGCTCGGGGAGGGGGCTAGTAGCTGTCTTCCGCAGCTTGGGCAGGAATTCCATGGCTCTTAGAACAACTCCGAAGTCGCACTCGAGGAACTGAAACCAAGGGAGACCCTTGGGATAGCCGTACTGGACTGCGTCGGGCGTGCTCGTCACCAAGCTCGTCGAGGAGCCTCGCGGAGTGCAGAGGTACAATGGGATGTTTTCGGGTGGAGGAGAGGGAATCACTACAGCAAGGTTAGACATTAGTCTTAGTCTGAAATCTGTAACCAAGATCTACAAGGGACTTACAACGGCTCCATGTGGGAGGGTTGTGGCGGGTGATCTCGCTTTTGATCTTCTCTTTGGGGATACGTCGGCCGGAGAGGATGACAACCGTATTTCGCATGAAGGAAGTCTTCCGGTCGCGGATAACACGGTCCACGTAGCGCCAGATGTTGGGCTGAAGCTTCTTACGGATGCCCCAGTTCCTGAGCTTTGATTCGAGGTTTCCTTTGCTATTGTCGCGACATTAGACAAACAGGAGACTAAGGTACGGACAAATGGTGAAGAACATACTTTACATCAAGACCTTGACGCTGTAGCTCGACAAGTACCTCGTCAAGCTCCATGCCATTGACGATGTACATGGTATACACCAGGTCTTTCAAGGGCTCCCAGTCTCCGTCCCTCAGCTGACGCTTTTTAAGTCGGGGAGTGAGCTCCAGCGAGGTCATGACGATTAGTTAGTTTAGTAGGTCGCGCTGGCGAGAGGCATGTATGGGGAAACCTCAACAAAGTGCGCCAGACGGTTAGGTAGGGTTGAAGTTGGGCGAGGAGATTCAGCCTGGCGGGACGGGTTTATGAGACTGCCCTCACACACCCTCAGAAAGCCATGTGATGCTGATTGGACAATACCACAATATGAAAGTTTGGGCCTTGGCCTGCATCACCCGCAGGCAAGCAGCTCCGGCACGCGCCAACCATACAGCCGCCAACCCGCGTGGTTCGCGCGTCGATTGGCCACTCCCACAACCTGAAGATGCAAGGTCATCTTCGCGAGCAGTGGTTGGCTACTTGCAGAACCAAAACTTGTACTCGCTCCACCGAGGCGGCAGGAATGGGAGGGATTGTGTTGCGTCCTTGTTCGCCTCGGTTTACTCCGTAGAAACACGATATCAGCGTCAGGCAAGCCGAGATTCAGCAGAAATATAAGACAGATATAATTATTACCTGTAGTCCACCTCTTCCAAACTTACTCAGCCTTGGACCTCCACGTGGTAATGTGCAGCGACTATATTATGCCAATGTCTCTCTCACAAGAAGTGATAGTTGCCCTTGTAGGCCTCATAATCGCCCTCCCATCAACATGCATTGCCTTCCGGTATTGCCTCCGACGGTCTCGAGAACGCTCAACTAACCACGTCCACGACCTCGAAGGTACAATACTCTCAGCCCCCCCCCCGCCCCCTCTGCGTAACTGCTATTCTACCACGGTTTGCTAATAAAGTGCCTAGTTCAAATACGCGATTTCCCACTGCCATGCATGACTCGGACTTTGTCAGCGCCTACCCTGACATTCCAGGCGTCCTGGCCTTCACCTAAGAGGCCTGAGCCGGTCCATCTAGCCCCCTCGAGGACCGTTTCACTTCAGTCCGAGGAGATGGAGAACTTCAAAACCCCCGAGCTGCCTCAAGGGACAACCCTAATCAACAGCATGACGGAGGCCACCCTTAATACTACACAGGGCAAGACTCACCAGGTCGAGGGGGGAGTGAAGCTGTCGAGGACGGGGGGTAGTAAGGCCTGTACCTCTTTGAATGTTGAGATGCACAGGAATAGCAGGCTTTGAGCCAGAATTCTCCTGACGAAGTAGGGGGTAAATGGACAAACGGCCAGTCCACACAACCCCCAAGTAGGATGGTGGGTGTTAAAATACAAGCATGTTAAAGGATATGGACCTGGCTTTGTAGTTTTCTCTTGTCGCGATAGCTGTTGCTAATAGATGAATGTTCTGCCTTCGAACCATGGAGCTCCTGGAGGCAACAGGTTCAGCAGTCGTGTTATTCTTTCTAGTTTCTCTTCTCTGCGCGAACTTGGGTATTTGTATGGCCTTTCTGCCAGGCCCATGTAGGTGTCTCCACCGTGCCTACACCCCTGTGTCTCTAACGCTACCGGAAATGATACCTTCGATGCCGATGTATCTCGAGATAACACCACCGCAATCAAGATGATGCCCCCCAACTCTCAACTCGCTTGCCCCTTCTCCAGCTCATCCCTCACAGCATCATACGAAGCGTAGGCGTCAGCCTCGGCGTCAAAGTTCAAAATCCACGCCTCCCTCTTGAGGTGCATCGACTCCGGGTCCTTCCAGATAGCGTCCCAATCGGCCTTGTGCCACTGCTCACGCGTGGCAACACCCGTCTGCTGGATCTTGTGCACGCGCTCGTAGCGGATGCGCTCCCACACCCGCACGGCTTCCTGCACCTTGTCCTTGCCGGCCTTGTCCAAACACGCGGCAAGCACAACACCATCCTCCATCGCCTGGCTCGCCCCCTGGATTGACGTCGGCAGGAACGGGTGCGCGGCGTCCCCGATTAGCGCGGTCCTCGCCTTGGGCGAGATGAAGGTCGGCAGCGGGTCGCGGAACACGAGCTTGTAGTCGAACAGCCGCTCGGGCGGCGTCAGCTTGACCAACTCCACCACCACGGGATCCCACCCATTCACCACTTTCAACACATCCTCAATCTTGCCAGGGAACTGCCAGCTCTCCTCAATACTACCCTCATCCCGGTGCGTGCACACCCAGCTCATCTCCCGCCCGCCCTTGATCGCTGCCGCCAAAAAATGCACATCCTCCCCAATCCACCCAGTATGCGAATCCCCATTCTCCACCAAATGCCTCGTCTTCTCATTCCGCAACAGCTCATCCGCCGCAAACCACGTCCGAAACACGGCATACCCGCTCGGCTGCGGCCGATCCTCAAACCCCAACACCAGCTTCCTCCCTCTCGACCGCACCCCCTCCGCCGCCAGCACCACATCCGCCGTCAACCGCTGCCCATCCTCCGTCTCCACGCCCGCCAACCCCTCCTCCTCAAAATACCTTACCACATTCACCCCCAACCGCACATCCACCCCCCTTGCCCGCGCATGCGCCAGCACCACCCCATGGATCTCCCCGCGGTGCCCATTCACCCGCATCCCCCACGCGGCATGCTCTTCCGCAAACGACTGCGTGGTGACGTGCTCGCCGCGCCACGAGTGGAAGCGGAACTGGTCGTGCTTGTGGAGGAGGGGGTCCAGCGCCTCGTTGACGCCGGGCCAGTGGGCAAAGAAGCGGGACGAGTTTTGGCCGAAGCTGATGATGTCGCCGAGGGGGAGGAGCTCGGCGGACTTTTCGAGGAGGGTTACCGTGTGGCCCTTGCGGTCGCATTCTATGGCTGCGGTGAGGCCCGCGAAGCCGGCGCCGACTATCAGGACGTGGATGTTGGAGGGGGGGAGGCGGGGGAAGGTGGGGGGGGAGGTTGGCATTGTGGGGGTGGTGGTGGTGGTGGTGCTGTTGGTGGTGTCGGTTGGTGTTGGTGGTGGTGGTAGTTGTGGTGGTGGTGGTGGTGGAATGGGTTATGGGGGTCTTAATGGGAAGGGTGAAAGTGCTCGGCGGATATGAAGATCACAAGGTCTAAACTGCCATGTAAATTAGATCGGACTTTTCGACGAGTTTCCAACCTCGCACATGGCGCCGGGACTATATACGCCTTCTCGAAACCCCTGCCGAGGCATCCATGCCCCTGGGAAAAGACACCATCAGTTGGAGATCCTGGTTGCACTATTGGGCGGGGAACTTGGTGCCGGTGTGTGAACCCCGCATGGGGTTTCTTTGGAAAACCACTCAAGCCCTGCCGGGCGACGGTGTGCCAGGTGCTCGGATGCAAAAACTCGCGTCGCTTGGATCCTGCGGAAATAAAGCGAGCCTCAAAAAAGTCCATGCTGTGGGCGTGGACTATGTTGGTTGCTCTGGCCATCTCAGGTTGTCAAAGGGCCAGCGATTGAATAATACAGCGCAATGACATTGTGGTTTGCGAAAAAGAGAGGTTAAGTCCAAGCGATCAAGTAATCTGTAATTTAGGTGTAATCTAGGTTCGGGTTTCACCTGCAATTGCTAAATGCAAATCAGCGACCGAATTCCAGAGCTCCCGCATGTCGTTTGGCGTGGGGGCGGACCAAGACTTGGGTTCGGGGAGTGGCGTGGCCTGGCATGATCTGCTGCGGGAGAGCGGAACTCGGAACTCTCCTGCCGAGAACGTTCTCCATGGTGGGGCATCCAGTTCGGAGTTCGCAAGCCAAAAGTAGAAATCACGTGCTGTGGCACCAGGCGGCACCGCTTGAAGTGCCGGTCGATTCGGGGAATTGATTGGACCTGGATCGCCGAAAAGCTCCCCACCTCCAGCCACGCGCCTCACCTCACCTCATCGTGTGCAGCCGCAGCCGCAGCCGCCTGTTGCCGCCAACTTGCACAACGTGACTTCACGACGGTTATGGTCACCGGTCCAAACGTCACTCCTTCAATCTTTAATTTTCCCGCAGAACCGCAAGCCGAATCGTGACCTGTGGAATCGCACCTCACCGACGACTCCCGAAATCAGGCCCTGTTCCCCGGCCCTCTTTTCTCCCTATTTTAATCTGTCTTCTCCGATGGGTTCGAGCGAGTTGACGACTTGACCCCAATTGCTCCACTTTGTACTCTCCAAGCAACCGGGAACACACGCTCGCGGCAGTCAATCGCTTCTGTCCCGCATCTGCCCACCTCCGTTTGCACAACTTTGGAACAACTCTCCGGTCCTAACCAAGTGCTGCACCGGCGCCAACCTTCAATCGCTTGTTTCAATTCCCCCCTCTCGCAGCGAATCCGATCGAACCACTTGGCACTCCCACAACGCGCTAGGCCACTTCGTCGCGCTCCTACAAACGCACCCAACCGGCGGCAATTGATGCGCCCTACCGCCCCGGAAACATGTCTGCCCCTTGTATGTGGCCCGGGGTGGTCCGATGGGCTCGGCATCTTTCTTTTGACTCCCGCTAACCCCCCACAGTGACCGACGAGGAGCGCGCAGCCTACACCCGCGTCATCGATGGCGTTCTTGCCTCGGCGGATCTCGAGACGGTGACCCGCAAGAAGATCCGCCAGGGTCTAGAGGAAGCTGTCGACAAGGACCTCAGCGACCAGAAGGTTCGTACCTTGCCGTGTCATGCCCCCCCTCCCCGGCAAGCCACCGTATTGACACCCCCGCCCCCCCAACAGGATGCCATCAAACGGCTGATCGAGGCCCGTTTCGACGCCATCTCGGGCGTCGTCGCCCAGGTGCCCACCCCGACGTCCGGCACCAACGAGACCAACGACACTAACGACACAAACGGGCACGCGCCCTCGGACGACGAGACGGGCGACGCCGTGATCGAGGTGTCGCTGCCGCCAGCGACCAAGAAGCAGAAGCGGGAGAGCTCGAGCGAGGACGCCGACGCCCGGCTGGCCGCCGAGCTCCAGGCGCAGGAGAACAGGCTGTCGCGCGGCCGGGTGACGCGCGGCGCCGGGACGGCCAAGCCCGGCAAGCCCAAGGTCAAGGCCAAGGCCAAGACGGCCAAGAAGAAGAGCGCCAAGCGGGTGCGCTCCGACGACGACGACAGCGACGCCGACGGCTCCGACGCCAGCGGGAAACCCAAGCGCAAGGCCGGCGGCGGCTTCCAGAAGCCCTTCAACCTCAGCCAGCCGCTGGCCGACGTCTGCGGGGAGAGCCAGGTATGTTTTTCGTCGTTTGTTATCGTTTTTTTGTTTGGCGCACCACCCAACTCACTGTTTGTGTGCCCTATCTAGCTATCCCGCCCCCAAGTAGTCAAGAAGCTCTGGGACTACATCAAGGGCAACGAGCTGCAAGACCCCAGCGACAAGCGCCAGATCCTCTGCGACGAGAAGCTGCACGCCGTCTTCAAGCAGGATAAGATCAACATGTTCTCCATGAACAAGCTGCTCGGGAACCAGCTCTACCCCGTCGAGGACTGACGGGTGAGGGGGGAGCTGCGGCTGCGGCTGCGGCTGCTGTTTTTTGAGCAGACTTGGTCGGCGTGCGCGGCGTCTAGGGGGGTTACTCTACTTGGTTTGGGGAGAGGGGGTGACGCGGTAATGCCTTTCCTTTCTCTTCTGCTCACACATTAGGCCCCTGGGGCGATCGACTGCCCCGCCTTGTTCTGAGTCCGCGATACCGGCCCCCACCCGACTCTCATCGGTAGGGAGGGGGGGGACAGACCGGCGCGGACATGCCCCGGCGACGTTCCACACGCACCTCGGCACTTTTCCCACCTTCTTTCCTTTTATCTCGGTCATCGGCATAAACTCATCAGCGGAATCGGCTCTTTTGCGCCCAACGCGGGTGGACGGACACGCAGAAACGCGGAGGGACAGCAAAAACTGCTAGAACACCACCGCGCGCGGGCGAACAAGTGGGTTGATTTGATTGGGCCCCCTTTTTTGGCATAGCATCTGGTTATTTTGTATCGTGTAGGGGTTGGTTGGGTTCTTCATTTTTCTTTTTTTGAGCTCCGACTCATGGGGAGGGGGCGATCGCGGCGCGCAAATGGGGGAAAAGCATTAGTAGGGTCAGACGGACGGATGGCAGGGAAGGCGCGTACATAGGTATTTACTCACGCCCGAGCGAGGTAGGTACGTAAGTGAAAGAGAGTTTGAAGATATCAATTGTTGGTGGTGGTGGTGTGGGTGTGGGTGTGTTGTGAGGTGGAAGCTCGTCGCTCGGCACGTTTGTACCGGGACGGTGCACATATACCCCCCGAGATAGGGAGGTCTGGGTACAATGGTTACATCGGATGTGGTTTATCTATTCGGTTTCAGATGTGTTAAGCTGAGGTTCTCGTAGAAAATAAATACCCTTGGTACGATACTAATTCCAATCTTCGCCTAAGGGCTCGGACTCTGTGACTCCATCACACGCTAACTCCGCTAGAGATCGTGTGAAACACTAGAATTCATACACGAATCATCTCTCAACACACGTCGCCCCCATTGAGATAGCTGACCCGGGCCGCGCCATCCCCCCCTATTCACGGCTGGGGGCCCGAACCAGTCGGCCGATGGCTTCTTTTCTCTCGATGTCACCGGAACTTAGTCTCCAAATATCTTGTCCGGCTACATTGTGCTAGCGAATGAGGATCATTTTATTGTCCCGCGCAGCTCCGGAAACCGGTAAACCTCATTCACATGTTCGCCTCGCACGCACCACGACCTTGACAGTCTGTGGCCGTGGCCGGATCGAACCGTGTTAGCCTCCCCCGTAATCTTGCCGACTGGCGGTTCACAATGAGGTGTGGGAATGATGGGTATGGCGTGTTGAAGACCGCGGACGACGGCATGGGCTTGGGGGCTCCGGCGGTACCGGTGGAAATGGCCAGGCGGCAAAACCGATCACGGATGCCTTGCATACCGATGGCCCTGCAACAGCTCCCCGAAATTCTCATATTGTAACGGCCTCGCCGTCTTACCTCTCAGTTGATCTAGCAGAGTGTACCAGTTCTAGGGGAGCGGGCGGGTTTGGTCAAGGGGTTATCAATATGCCCCTACCTTATTTAGGGAAAGGGAGGGGGTGATGAAAGCCGGCATCGGGATACCAGACTAGAATGGATCGGCGGGATTGTGGGTGTGGTGATGCATGTCTGCCGCAACGGTTTATTCTGAGTCCGGGTTAGAGGACCCCACGACGGCGATCAGGTCCCGGGCCATCCCGGCTACCCGGGCCAACCACCATTCACTCTCGAGCCGGGCGATCACTTTGCAGGGATACGCACTTAAATTGAGCGTCACCTTAATGTTGTAAACACATCCGTGTACATCCAGGCTTCGCACAAGGCTTCGCACAACGTCTTCATGTCTTTAAAGGGCTGGAGAGCGGACCGAGAGGGGACCATCAAGTATCGGAGCTAAACGTAGACATGTAGCAGTGCTGAATCGAAGCTCAGGACGGTGGGTGTCCGTATTCCCTCTCCATTAATGCATGGGCCTCCTCCGACTACCGCGTGCCGGTTCAGTCGAGCATCTCCTATATTTTCCCTTTGCTTGTCGACCGTGAAACCATTTGGTTCCTACATGGCATGAGATCCAACGGCAATCCGGAACTATATTACCCTCTCGACCGCTTTGTGACAAAACCACTCTTTGGGGGCTTTTAGTTAACAGCTTAAAACGGACCACGGAGCGGAAGGACGAACAATAAGCTGCCAAGCCCATATCGGTCGGGGAAAATGTGCCTTAATTTCATTTTCCCTAGCGGGAGAAGGCTTCCCGGTCACATAGCACCCCATCGCACCTCGGGATAAACCACAGGGTCGGAACATTACTTCGAGATACTTCCCCACAGTCGGCCTGAGGGCACTGAATTCATGTTTACCCGGCTTGGGCGGGCTTGGGCCCGGTTATGTATGGTGCGGCTGCGGCTCAGTGAAGCCAGGGGGCTCCAGAACCCGATTTAACCAGATTATTCACCCACTCGCTTGGTACACGAATATAGCAACACCGTCTCACGATACTCCTCGGTGCTATCTCAAGCGACTCCGAATGGTCTCCCCGCATTGTAGTGCTCGTGAGAATCCGGAGGACCGGGAGAGGATCGGGAGGCGAGGGCAATTCCGTATAAGTATCAGGGAGTGGTGCTCCCGAAACAACCACGATGTGCTCCCACCCAGTTGTCAGATTGCATTGTCTCCAGCAGCCACAATGAAGTTTTCTGTTTCCGCCGTCCTCGCCCTTGGCGGCTTCGCGGCCGCTAACCCCGTGCCCGTTGACCACCAGGCAGAGGAGTGAGTAACGAGCCCCCGCTGCGGCGGGACCAACTATAGAGCTGACACCTAGTCCTTACGCAGGCTCTTCCACCGCCAGGTTCAGACGCTCAACGCTGCCATGGTGGCGGCGGGACGCGAGTACATCGGAACCTCGCTCACGGTGCGCAACGACCAGTCGGAGTCCAACATCATCCGCAGCGAGTTCGGGTCCATCACGCCCGAGAACGCGCAGAAGTGGGACGCGACCGAGCCCAACCGCGGCCAGTTCAACTTTGGCGCCGCCGACCAGCACATGAACTGGGCCCGGCAGAACGGCAAGCACGTCCGCTGCCACACCCTCGTCTGGTACTCGCAGCTGCCCGGCTGGGTCTCCAACAGCGGCTTCAACAACGCCACGCTGATCCAGGTCATGACCAACCACATCAACCAGGTCATGGGGCGGTACCGCGGCCAGTGCAACCACTGGGATGTCGTTAACGAGGGTGAGTTGGAGAGGGTCCTTCCCTTTTTCCCTCCTTCTCTTCCTTTCTTCTTTCTGCTTTCCTTCCTTTTTCTCTCTCGAGACGCATACCCTGGCTAACCCTCCTAGCCCTCAACGAGGACGGCACCTACCGCGACAACGTCTTCCTGCGCGTGATCGGCGAGGCGTACATCCCGATCGCCTTCCGCGCCGCCGCCGCCGCCGACCCGGCCGCCAAGCTCTACTACAACGACTACAACCTGGCGTACCTGGGCCCCAAGGTCGAGGGCGCGGCGCGCATCGTGCGGCTGTGCCAGCAGTACGGCGTGCGGATCGACGGCGTCGGGTACCAGGGCCACCTGACGACGGAGAGCACCCCCACGCAGTCGACGCCCACGCCCTCCGAGGAGGACCTCACGGCGGCGCTCAAGGTCACGGCCGACCTGGGCGTCGACGTCGCCTGGACCGAGATCGACATCCGCATGCGCACCCCGTCCAACTCCCAGAAGCTGCAGCAGCTCGCTGATGCGTACGGTCGCGTTGCTCGGGCCTGCTTGAATGTCCCGAGCTGTGTTGGCATGACCATTTGGGTAGGTACATATCTTATTAGTACACCCCTTGGGAAACTCGGGACTTGTCACTAACTTTCTCTCCCACCAGGGCGTCACCGACCGGTACTCGTGGGTTCCCAACACATTCCAGGGAGAGGGCGACGCGCTGCTCTGGAACAGCAACTACCAGAAGAAGGCGGCCTACACCTCTTTCTTGGAAGGAATTACAGCCGGAGGCAGCTCGAAGGCGTAGAGGGGAATTGCCTAAAAGTACCTAGGTCAGAAACCATGTATATATGTACCGTCGTTGTCAATTTGCTCAGGCTGCGATTTTGCACGGTCGCTGTTGCGCAGTGGGGGTACCAAGTGAAGAAGGGTGTAAATCTTTGGCCAGTTTTGTGAGACCTGTCCAGGCACGCGTAATTTCTATCTTTATATAAGTATGTACCCCTCTTATCCGGGCAAGGGGGGGCTTACGCTAAGATAGATCATCCATAAATCGGGCGAGTCAAACTTTCCCCGCTGCCCGAGGGAGGAATTTGTTAATTTGTCCCATATAAGTCCCAAGTCGCCCACTCAATGGCGTTTAATCCTTGCGTTTATGACTTACGGACTGAACGGCTTTATTTTGAAAAGGATCAATCGCTCTCAACGGATAATGAGCGCTTCAATTAAATGAGCGTTGTCGAGAGAAGTTGCGTGTTGATGGTTCCTTCCCTTACGTCAAAATTTCCCAACTTGTTTTTTTTCTGAGCCGCAACCCTTCAGCTCCCGTCCCAACCCCCCGTGTACAGCCTAAGTTGCTCATTCGACACTGCTCCCCTTGGCCCAGGCGCAGCTTAGTATTTAGCCAGGTTTTCTCACCTTTGCTCAATAATCACCTCGGTACCTTAGGTACCAATCATCCTCGGCAGGGTACATTGGATCAACCTCGGTCAAGTAACGAAGCCTAGGATTGGTCCCATATAATGATAAAAACGCATGGCTACCTGAAGGACACGGAGCCACTGCCTGACCCAGACTTTCTGCAGGATCGGATGAGAAATGGTCCACGGCCTGGTGTGATGGGAAGGAGGACTGGTGGGGTGGCCACTGTTTGGGAAGTTACGCCCTGGGGGTGGACTAACTGGGTATGACTGGGGCCTGACGAGGCTGTGGCACGAACTCTCTCCTCTCCTTCTCTTCATGTTTTCTTTCTTTTTTCATTGTGTGTGTTTTTACCAATTTGGTCTTTGGTCCCTGACATCAGGGGGGCAGAGGCATAGCAATTCACGCGTTTGCCTATCACCCTGCTTTTCTCGGCCGTCGAGAGCTGCAGCATGGCGGTCTCCTTTCATGTTCGTTCCGAACTTGAATCCGAAATAAGCCCAACACAATTCGTGGCGGGCAACAGCACCTAAGGTACCCGTCTGGCGCCCAATGCAACGACTTGATCAGTACCCAACTCAGGAATACTGTTGCAAGCATGATTGGGAACAAGCCGACGGTTTCTTCCCCGGTATGAGTACAGTACTTCAGTTCCCTGTGGCCCACCGGTCTTGTTGAATAGGCCCTGGTTCCCACCTCCTCCGGTCCCCATCGTCTTGCCTTTCATTTCACGGTCCAAACTTGAACCAGGGACAACCGCACTTCTTTGTTGCCGGTAGTTACCGCCATACTCACCCTTGACTCTCAATAACGCAACCATGGGCAGCGGTAAGCTTCGCAAAATCTTTGGGCGTCGCTCGGAAAAGGGGGATTCTCCCAGCTGTCCTCCGCGAAGCCCCGGGGCTTCATCCCGAAAGTCAGATCAAGACGTGAACGATGGTCCACCAAAGTACGTTTGGCCTTCCTCTTAACATCTCAAATAACCTACATCCTATGCTGGGGGGACTGTAAGTCTCGAGTCGACTTGGCTGACAGCTACAAGAACCATGAGTCCTGTTACAACTGAGCATTCATCGCACTCGCAGCTAGCTCTAGAGTCGACTTCAACTTCGCCGGGTCCGGACTTCCAGAAGGAATGCGATAGCTTACCTTCTAAGCCGCTTCATGACGTGGGAGCCCCTTCGCCTCCCCACGTGTCCGTCATAGCATCGGAAGACGGCAAGGCGGATCCTCCCCCGCAGAATGCATCGACTGCATCGCGGTCTACCTCCGACTTAGCTCAGGAGGGGCTTGGGTCGGATATAGAACTTTGGTCCGATGCTCACGAGGTGACCCCTATTTCCAACCCAACTACCAACGTGGCCTCCGGTTCCGACTTGTCTGCAGCTAGGCCGTCCGAGGCGGAACCGAACAGTGACAGTGACGCTAGCCCCCCCCCGGAATGCCTGGATTGCCAGCGTCATGACGTGGACGTTTGGTATTGCCATGGATGCAAATCTTACTATTGCGACGATTGTTGGGAGAAGCAAACCCTCCATTTCAGGAAGCGTAACCCAAGCGAACACGTCAAAGTAGACCCCGAACTAGAGGCTAAGATTCGCGACGTCTTGGAGCCAAGCGGCGATCAACGAGAGCTCCACCGGGATGACGAGAAATCGTCATGGTTTGGTAGGTATAATTATTTAACTACCAAGTTACCTACGCATTTATTTGGTCTATACATATAACTTAGTATTCCGCATAGGGAACTAGCTAATTCAGGAAACTAGGCGTTCACCGGTTCCTAACCCCAGGAAAGGTACCTGCTCTTTTGGACTACGGCCGACTTGGGGACTTGATCAGGCTCAACGCTCCAGAGGATTGCAACGAATACACATGCAAGCGCGACGACAGAACTCCGAGCCTGGTATCTTTTGTCGGCGAGACAGGGGCTGGAAAGAGCACGCTGATCAGGTTTCTGATCATTTTCGGCATCGCCCGCGGCGAGTCGCGCTCTGTCGAGGCACCCGTACCAGGCAAAATGGACAGCGTAACGCCGACGTCCGAGGACGTCCACCTTTACGAGGACACACACATGGCCAAAAGCGAGACGCCCATTCTTTTTGCCGACTGCGAAGGCTTCGAGGGCGGCGTGCCACAAGCCACCCAATCCAGGATCGAGCGATGGCGAACGTGGGGAGGTAGAGCCGCCAAGACCATGTTCTCTGACGAGACGCCTTCCTCACGAGTTGTCTCGGAACGGCAACTGATGTGGCTAAAGAAGCGCGAGACCGACGGCCCCAAGATGGAGTTCAACGGCAAAGAAGTGAACTCGAGCCGCAAGTTCATTGCCAAGGAGCTCTACCCAAGGCTCTTGTATCCCTTCTCTGATGCCATCGTCTATGTTCTCGGGGGTTCGACACACAGGTACGTTACTAATCATCTCTTCTAGCTGCAACCAGGCTATTCTCTTCCCACCCTCACACCCCTAATCGGACCATACTAAGTTGATCAGAACCTTCGAGAAAGCCCTCGAAGCCCTTATCGAATGGGCCGATGCGGCCATCTGCACATCGTCAAACCAGACCCTGCTGCCTCATGCCATCCTCGTCCTCAACTCCTCCGAGGATATTGAGTCTCAGATCTGGGATGTTTCCGCCAACACGGAAAAGGTTTTTCGCGAGCTGGGTCGGCTCGACGGAAAGGCCCTTGCCAAATATGCCGACGCCTGGCGTCAGCGTGGGGAGGAGAAGCGTATCGAAACTGTCAAGGACCTCGCTCTCTGTTACTACAGCTCCGTCCAGGTATAGCTTCCTCTCCTTTGGCAGCCCAAGGATGGCCTTATTGCGGAGTTGTCTCAGCTTACAACGTGCCATTTACACTAGATTATACGAATGCCGGGAAATGCGAAACCGATTCTCACTCAGACACAAGTCACCCAGCTGCGCTCTTCTATTCTGAACGTCTGCGAGAAAGCTCGACAAGCCAGAAGGCAGGTTGGGATGCTACTTGACGTTGAGGAGCTCCAGACATATTTTCATGATGCCTTCTCTCACTACGCCAGCGATCTCTCTACGCCTTTCGATTTCGTCCAAGCTTCCTTTAGGAACTCACCAATCCCTGCTGGCTTCGGCGGTAGCGTTCAAAGGCTGGCCGTTAATGTTCTAAATTTTAAAAGGGAGAGGAGTACGGAGCGCGACAAAACTCCAGAAGCCGCATTATACGAAATCAGCTACACGGTGGCTTCATCCATCATGCTCGCCTCGGCTCGCAGTCGTCACAAGGGTGAGTGCTAGTGCCTTCGTCTAATCTTCCTCGCTGACAGCCTTTCTCATTGCTCTTAGGTGATGCTGGCGAGTTATTGGCAAGCTACGCCAAGTATCTTGATGTGGCCGTCCAGATGGTCTTGGATAAGCACTGGCCCTGCGATTTTGAGTCGCCAAAAGGACGCTGTGTGAACACTAGGTTCGGACATGCCAAGGGGCATCAGTCGAAAGACGGTCGAGTTCTGGGTCTCGGTGACTACGAGACCAGCGTTGACGGGAAAGCCTTGAAGAAGGATTTCAAGAGGGGTGTGCGCGCGCTTCTATCACAGTTCCGCGTGCTCCTAAATAACGAGGCGACTGCGCATTTCCGGACCAGTCAAGGCACAATTGCAAATCCTCAAGGCCATCTCGCGCTGGACCGGAGCATCGCGGCGCGTATCCACAAGAAGAGGATCATACCCAACTTCCTTACCAAGATCGGGGCCTCGAACATGCAGCAAGGAGGGCTCTGCATCTTCAGCAGCCAGAAGGCATGCCTCTATTGCCTTTCCGGGGCCGCCGAGTACCCGATTCCTTGTGGCCATATCCTGTGCAAGGACTGCCTAGAAGAGTCCGGCCGGTGGGAAGACACGGCCGTCGAAGTCGCCAAATGCCCCGTCGGATGCCCCGGCGGCTGGGATCGCTGCATGCTCTATCTGAAACCGCCCTCCACGGGGCCTCGTGTGCTGTCCCTGGACGGGTAAGTGTCTTGGAAATGGAATGAGGGCCTGTCGACTTTGTTTTCTAACAGTTCTCGTAGGGGCGGCATTCGAGGGATAGCCGAACTAGAGGTCCTCCGGCAAATCCAAAAGTCACTCGGCGGCGAGATTCCTATCCGATCTTTCTTCGATCTCATTGTCGGCACTAGGTTCGTCGATGCCTCAGATACCTTTAACACCCCCTATTCTCGACTAACCCCTGATGTTAATAGTACGGGAGGCCTCATCGCGCTCGGGCTGAGCTGCATGGACTACACTGTCGATGAATGCATCAAAATGTTCGAGCAGCTCTGCGACGAGGCCTTCACCAAGGCACACTTGACCGGGCACAGTGGACCCCTGTCGGTCTTCGACATGATTCGGTCATCTAGGTATAAGACGAAGCCGCTGAAAACGGCACTTCAGCAGGCCTTCCCCAAAGACCTCTACCTGTTTGGTGGTAGCGCTACGAAAGCCGCCCCGAGTCGTCGCTGCGGGTCTCCCATAAAGGTGGCCGTGACGGCCACTGAAGACGGAGACCGTAGTGGCACAACCATATTATCGAATTATAATCCCCCAGTCTTGAACGATTCCAACAAGTTTGGTAAGTCCAAACACATGGATTAGGTAGCTCTGCTGGTTAAAAGCAGGGTCCACGTTATTATCTCCAAGGTCTCTAACTGTTCCACTCAGCCGGTTACTACTTCCAACGACCCGAAGGAATCTCGGAAGAAGTCCAAGTCTGGGAGGCGTAAGTCTGCACTCTAGACATGAGTAATCCTCGAGACTGTAGCAGGTTAGGTCACTAACAAACTTATTCCAGGGCGCGGGCGACATCAGCGGCTCCTGGATACTTCAAACCCTTTCGCCACGAAGCATCTCGAAAAGTGTACCTTGATGGTGCAATCTTCCACAACAATCCGATCAGGATTGCCGATCGAGAGCTGCGGCTGCTATGGCCCAAATCCGAGGTGCCCGACATTATCCTTTCGCTCGGCACCGGAATCGACGAAGACGACTTGGAGCGAAGGGACAAGGACGACGTGGAGCCGAGGATTGGGAGCGCCCCCAGTAGTCTCGCCAAAAGCGCTTATGTTGCCTGGGCGATGAGGCCATTCAACAACTTGAAACAGAGGTTCGACCTGCTCACTGCAAATATGCAGAAGACGTTGAATTGTGAACAGAGCTGGACCGACTTTTTTGCAAGCTCCGTCAAGGAACACGACCGTTTCAAGTATGTTCGACTGAATCCTCGGCTCGCGGGTCCGCTGCCAGAACTCGATGACAAGAAGAAAATGAAGGATTATCGTGAGGATGTGGAGGATTGGGCGGCGAAGACGGCACGCAGTGACATCGAGCGAGTTGCCCGCCAGTTGGTTGCGGCATCATTTTACTTTGAGACCACAAAACCGGGTAACCATCTGGCTAACGAGAAAGTACACATCGAAGGTAAGCGTGGGCGTTTTCAAGCCATCAGGTTGTGGTCGCAAAAGCCGACGTGGGATTCATTACAGTGTTCCAATTCCCAATCTTCCCCTGCCTGCCTGCATAGAAGCTAACAAAACACTCTTCCGCTCGCTAGGGGTGGTTCTCTCTCAGATAACGTTCCCAGAAGACATCGGAAAGCTGGGAATGCACCTGAAAAAGGTCACGGAAGAGCTCAGGATGTCGTCGAAAGGAGAATCGCTTTCATTCGTCACCGAATTCGACAGTATCTCCGAGACAGGCAAAGGGGAGGAGACGGCGTCCTCGGAAGAAATCACAACAAAAGATTTGGAGCGGATGATCAGCACCGAGACTCAAAGGTTCGAAAAGGTTCTCTCTTTTGACGTTAAACAACAGACCCAGATGCGCATCTACCTGGAGTTCGGTTCCAAGCAGGAAAGGCATCTCATCAGCGGATTTCCTCGGTTGCCCAGCCAACTCGGTCGCCGGAGAGCCTCCATCCACCCCTTGCCCGTGTCAAATACGCCATCTCGCAGAAGAAGCGACCTCTCTCTGCCCAAGAGCAAGAGCTCGATCGACTGGGAATACCCGGAGCTTGAGCGGTACCCCGAGTTGGAGTACCGAGACCTCGACCGCTCCCCGCCGGTCTCGCCGGTGTAATTAGAGTTTGGTGGGTGCGACACTGTACGCTCGGGGGTCATGAGCGTTTGGACATTTGCTGAGGATATGGGATGTGATTCTAGGGGACCTGGGTGCGCAAGAATACTTTCTGTGAGAGGGGGTGTAGGGTCTTAGAGTGAAGAACAACATTGAAGGTTTCCTACCACATCCAAACGTCCAACTAACAAACATGCATGGATGTTACTAGATGGTCACACAACGAGCATTCGAAAACGCGGCCTTCTACATTCTGTCCTAGGATTAACACTGGGATTGTGATGCCGCATTGCGTTTATGTTGCCCATAAAAGTCCGCTGTCTGCTCAAAGGGTCTAGACCCGGCACTGCAGCCATGATGACAAGAAACCGCCCCCTTTGAATCATTCAGAACCACAACGAAGACAAGAAGTTGTCACTATCGTGGGGAGGCCGAGAACGTGAATCTGGACCTGGTAATTCACTTTCTTTTTGGGTCTCTGACCTTGTGCTTTATTAACTGCCCTTTTTCAACACAATCTCTTCCCACAAGCTTCCCGTGGTTCTCGTGGCATCCCAGACCATCACACACGGTGAGAACGAGTCGAGCGCCGTGTCGCATACCAACTCTTCTCCATAAAAAGATCACACCTGCTCGGGTATAATGAACCCTGAGAAACGCCAGAGCTTGATATTTCCGATTCATGAGGAGGGTTCCAGCTGGTCGAGAGGCTTGCTTGCTGCTTCGCAGCCATGATCACCGTTGGGCATGCCTCCGCGTATCCCCGCAGGATAGGTACAGTACCTACTTGTATGTACGAAGTACGTACGGACGACGGAGCTGCTGCATGCTTCGTGTCCCCAGAACCCAGGGCGTTCTTGTGGTGTATTTTGGCGGGAATAGCGGCGGAAGAGAAGAGACTGACCAGGCTGTGCCTCTTCAGCCCGAGCCATTCCCGTTGTGTAAATATATAATTAGGTGCGAGACCCTCGATCTCCTCGGATCAGCACCAATCAAGCATAGGTACCGAGGGAGGAAATGGCGCTAAAGTCTGACTGCTTCCGGCGGAGCCGCTCAGCTCTGTGATTGCGTGATAGCACAGAGGTTCCAGTGTTTCAGTTTCAGCCTCAAGTTCTTCAAACAGCCAAAGTGTAGGTACGTACATACATACGTACGGGTACCCTCCTCCTCCCCTGCAAGCTCAAAACTTTGTCCAGTCTGAACGACTCCTTTTCAGGCTGCCAAGTCCCGCGCCCATAGGTGGTTCTTCCTTGTCTTCTCCCTTCACATCCGTGTCCTGGCCGGAGTGTGTCTGCGAACCCAGAGCCCTCGTCCGTCATGTCGGACGGCGTCAACTTTGTCCAATTCCCGCCATGGGACCAGATGAACTTTTCAAGCAACTGCAACATCTGGGGCAACTGGTTGGGGGTAGTCCTGACGCCGAACCCTGCGCAGCCAGATGAATCCATCGGCCCGGCCTTCACAACAAGCATCGAACTCTTCACCGCAGCACTTCCAGCCAACGCGACCGTCCCGGAAAACACGACGCTTCAAGAGTACCACAGCCAAATTTTGGAATGGTACATATTTAACAGCTACGATCAAATAAACCCCATCGCCTACGGCCCATGGAACCTGACCAGGGAGTTCTTCACAAATGTGTTGCAGCATCCGGCACTCGACTATTGTACCAACGAGTACTGCCAGGGTATGGCTTTCCAGGGAAATTCTGATTTGACCGGTATCGGCGTAAGTTGAGACGGGAGCGACCGGACATCATTCATAATACATACGGGCACCTACCCGCGAGGGCCGCAACAGAGCCTTCAATTGTCTAACACGGTTTTACCGACTCCAGGTCTTCACCTCGTACATCATCGAAGCCGCACTATCAACCATGTACTTGACAGCCTTCACGGCATGGCATATTCGGCGGTATTTCCGGCCCGAGAAGGGCAAGGGGCATGCCGGCGGTGTAGGCAACGCCAACAGCATACGCGCCCGACTGGCAAGATTGTCCCTTGCCCAGCGCGCGCTCGACTCTTTCCGGGGTTCACTCGACGCCTTCGTATCTTCGGCCATTCTCATGAGCCTCGCCATGCTCTGCGCTTCCCTCTACCTCTGCGCCCATGGCATGAGAAACCAAGCGGCGCTCCCCGATACGTCCGACTTACCTTATCACAGCAGCGCCACCTACGATATGCTTCTCTCGTTCCGAGCCTCGGTCTTCTCCGTCCTGCCTATCCTGTTGCTCTGCTCCTTGAAGAGCCCCGGCGCGGAGAAGGCGAGCCTCTCAGAAAGGGACATGCACTGGGTGTGGGTGCGGCGGATTCTTTTAGTTGTGATTTGGATCCTTGGCACCGTCGTGACATTCCTCTCGCCGCGCGGAAATCCAGACTACAACATTCATAACGATGTCCAGGACGACCTCCTCTGCGACGTACGTGGCGGCGCAGACTACTGGGAGGGCACCGAGGGGGCCATGATAGGTGTCATCGTTTTCCCAGTCGTGTGGATGGTGATCACGGCCTTCTTCGCCACGGGTTTCGGCATTCCCAAAGTGGCGGATAATCGTTGGATCCGCAGGTTGCAGTCTGTCTGGCGGTTCGGCATTGCGTGGGCTTTCTGCGGGCTGATGTGGGCAATGCTCGTCCAGTTCCTTCGCCTGAGGTACACGATCCTCAGCAGGGCCGGGAGCTCAGACTCGCAGGACGACTGGAGTTTTGGGCAGGTCTTGGCCCTAGCCACCTGGGTCCCTGTCGCGGCCGAGTTTTGCTACATCTTCCTTTGTAAGTTTCAAACTCTGCAGTGCAGTGCCCTCCCTCCCAGGTCGTTTCGACTCGTACTGACGCCGATGGCCAGGGGGAACGGGGGAGAGTCCTGACACACCCCCACCGTCCCGATTTCAGCGCCTAGACTCGGACATGCCGCCATCGTACCGATACAGCACTGTCGGGCCGGACCCATTCCAGGTCATGGAAGAACCAGTCGTCGGAAATGTGGACCGGCCTTGCCCCCCGAAGGAAATGTCGACGTCGTGGACACAGATGGCAGAGCCCTACCAGCACCAAGGAGAGCAGATGATGTCGACAAGCGTGCCCCTCACTGACCTCGAGGGCCAGTCTGCGCCGCATGTCTATCACCCCAAAGAGGAGTGGAGTAGGACGGGTTGGTGATTAGGACATATATGTCTGCCTACTTATTTTATTAGCACAATGCCGTGGAGACGAAGACCAGGAATCACGTATTTAACGTCGGCTAGGAGCTCTGTCAGTTTGGTGGTAGATACTTGCACAGGTCGCAAGCCCAAGCAATCAAGGGAACAGGCACTTGAGGCCAGCCCACACCCAGTCCCAGACCCGAAGCGATAACGGAAGGCCCCTCCCCGTCCCACCGAAAACGCATTTGGCGAGCAGCGGCGCCAACAAACCTACTGGCCCGGTTGCTTTGGCAGGGCGCGTGTTAGAGAAGCACGACTGGCCGGAAGAGACGGAACCTGAGAGGCGGATTTTACCATACACCGTCTACTTACGCGGAAGAAATTGTCTTCTAATCTACGGAAACGGTCGATCTCTACTCTAAGGCCTAGCGATTAGAAGCCGAAGAGGAGAACCTTAAAGAGTGCTCTATGTCGAGACCTACGCTATTATCAGATATTACTTGAGACCTACGGCAGCTTTATAGAAAGTTTCACACTGGGCATCATTGACGCGGGTAAGACTTTATATCAAACATTGCCATAGCGTACCTAGGTACGTAGGGAGAGCACTATGATTCCCTTTTCGGTTTCTAAGGTTTTTTCGATTAACGTTTTAGACGGTCGAGAATAGAAACGAGACAAGAGTTATCTAGGACGTCACACCTCTTTCAGTGAGTTAGGAAACAGGAGGAAAGGCGGGAACTTGGCATGGATAGATATGATTTCCATCCTAGAATCCATTGCATGATGAATGCCGCCTTACAGGTTGCGACCCCTCACCGCACCCCATGGCTTAGCCATCCGGCCACCATGGTCTCGCACGGAACGATATAACCTGGTTAAACTCGTGAACACGACTCAGAGTGACACCATATTTACGCCGCTCTATGACCACTGCCTGGGTTGGGGGCGCAGTTGAAGCTGACTCAGACCATGTCGCTGAACGGGATTTGTTGCGATTTGTTGCTTCCAAGTTCCTTCCACCGAAACAATTATGTGGGGTGCCTGGATGCCAGGTGTGACGCACACGGCGAGCGGCCTGGGCGAGACCCCGGCCGTGCCCCGGCTAGATCCGCGGTCAGGCTCCACTCACGCGCTGGAGGTGCCAATCACCGCGGGAAAAATAGCAGCCCATGTGGTGGCCGAATCCGCCGCCCGTTGATTAAAAATACCCCACCATCCCGACAACTTCGAGCTGCAAACTGCAAACGGCACCATCTCACAACTTTTCCACTTTCCAACACCCACGCACTCCTCGTCGACTTACCAACGAGCCACGGCCTCGAGTACGACGACCTCGAGTACAAAGATCTCGAAGAATTCGAGTATTCCGCGACCAACGAGAGGCAAACGAACAGCCTCACAACCCTCCCATTATTCCGAAAGAATTACAAACGACAGCATCAGATCCAGCATGGCTTCGGCTGCACCGGCTGAACCAGCACATGACGGCGGCGGAGCCCCAGATCACGCACCTTCAGGGCCCCGAGGTGAAGGCCACCGAGGCAGAGGACGCGGGCGTGGGAAGGGACGCGGCAGAGGGAGGGGTCGAGGAGGGGGAGGAGGAGGGGGGCAACACCACAACACACAGAACCCGCCACCGCCATCACAACCCAACGCCGACGAGCCCAAGCCACCACAGGCAGGCAAGATCCCGAACTTCAAGGTTAAGAATGACACCCAGGACGAGGGGGGCGACGAGGACGTGGAGGTCTGCTTCATCTGCGCCAATCCCATCATCCACCACTCGGTCGCGCCCTGCAACCACATTACGTGCCACTTGTGCGCCCTGCGCCTGAGAGCGCTGTATAAAACCAAGGACTGCCCTCATTGTCGGGTAAGCGACTCATATCTAGCCGTGTGAAGGGGGAGACCGCTGACTGGTTGCCTAGACACCCGCCCCGTTTGTTATCTTCACCGATGACGGACAGAAGCGCTTCGAGGAGTACACCGACTCCGAGATCACCAGCGCCGACAACAACATCGGAATTCGGTATGCCGGCGAGGACATCGTGGGCGATACCGTGCTGCTGCTCCGCTACAACTGCCCCGATGCCGAGTGCGACTTTGCCGGCCTCGGCTGGCAGGACCTGCACCGCCACGTCAAGAGCGAGCACCACAAGAAGATGTGCGACTTGTGCACCCGCAACAAACAGGTGTTCACCCACGAGCACGAGATGTTCGCCGACAAGCAGCTCACCGAGCACATGCGCCACGGCGACGACAAGCCCGGCGCCGTCGACCAGACGGGTTTTAGGGGACACCCGCTGTGCGGTTTCTGCGGCGCCCGCTTCTACGACAGCGACAAGTTGTACGAGCACTGCCGGGACAAACACGAGCGGTGCTTTATTTGTGACCGCCGGGACTCGCGTCAGCCGCACTACTACCAGGACTACAGGGCGCTCGAGGACCACTTCAAGAAGGAGCACTTCATGTGCGCGGACCGCGAGTGCCTCGAGAAGAAGTTTGTCGTGTTCGAGTCCGAGATGGACCTGAAGGCCCACCAGCTTAGCGAGCATGGGGGCTCGTTCGCCAAGGGAAGGGACGCCAGGACGGTGGACTTGTCCAACTTTGACTTGAGGCAGAGGTACGAACAGGACAGGAGGGGAGGTGGCAATGTAAGGGAGCAGCGACGGCGCGGTCCAGATCCCAATGCGGAACCTCTACCTGTCAGCTCGGCGCAGCCGCTGAGGCGAGACGAACTCGCTTTCCAGCGACAGATGGCGCTCCAGACGGGGCCAACCCGACCTGCACCCGGCCCCTCGCGGGCAACCCCCAACGCGGCGCCATCCCGAATCCCGGCCGGCCAACCCATCATCGACGCCATGGAAAACCTCAGCATCACCGACCTCTCCACCCTCACCCCGGAGCAGCGCGCCAGCCTCACCCGGCACGGCGCCGTCATCGAGCGCGCCGCCAACCTGCTCGGCAACGACAGCACCAAGATGGCCACCTTCCGCACGCACATCTCGACCTACAACCGCGGCTCCATGACGCCCGAGCAGCTCATCGCCGCCTTCTTCTCTCTCTTCTCGGAAACCTCCTCCACCGCGCTCGGCACGCTCGTCCGCGAGGTCGCCGACCTCTTCGACGACAAGACGAAAGCCGAAGCCCTCCGCCGCGCCTGGCACAACTGGCGCGCCATCAACGAGGACTACCCGTCCCTGCCCTCCCTCGACGGCATGCACGGCGCGACCACCGCCACCACCGGCTGGGCCGCCGCCGCGTCCGCCAGCCGCAACACCGCTCCCAGTAACAACAACAACAACAACAACAACCAGGCCGCCGCCCAGGCCGCCGCAGCCCACCTCCGCCACTCCACGCGCGTGCTCAAGCTCAAGAATAGCACCCGCCGCGGAAGCGTCGGGTCGGTCATGTCCGCCGCGTCGGGAGCTTCTTCCTCTACGCCGGCTACGCCCAACCCTTCCTCTGTCATTTCCCCACCCTCGCGGTCGCTGGCTTCGGCTTCGGCTTTCCCTGCCTTGCCGGGGAGGGCGCAGGGGGGGCAGGCGAGCAGCCCGCAGCCGAGTTGGATTGGGGGGTCGGCGCCGGCTTTGCCAAGGCAGATGCCGCCTTCTGTTTCTTCTGTTTCTTTTTCTTCTGGGGGGGGAGGTGGTGGTGGTGGTAATGGAGGGGGGAGGAGAGGTGGCGGTGGTGGTGGGAGGGGGACGGCGGGGGAGGACGCGTTCCCTGCGCTGCCGGCGGCGCCGAAACCGCAGACGACGCTGTTTGGGTATGGGCGCGGGGCGGTGAGGCGGGATTTCGGGTTTGCGAGGGCCGGGGAGGGGACGGGGTTTAGTTGGGGTGGGGGGGGTGGAGGGAATGGGAGTGGTGATGGACAGAATGCGGAGGGAGGACAGGAGGGTGATGGGGCGCAAGGGGCGCAAGGGGGTGGTGCTGGTACTGGTGGGGGTGGCGGGAAGAAGAAGAATAAGAAGCAGGTTTTGGTGCAGTGGGGGTAGGCCTCTGGTTTGGTAGCCTGGGGAAAGTCACCGTAGGGGGTATGAGGTTGGTGCGTGGGGAGGGCATCAAGCTAGTGGCGTCGGATGTGAATGAGTATGAGATTATGAGCGAGTTTGGCCCATGGTGGTGAAAATATGGGGATTAAATGTGGGATAGACACTTTTATGTAATCAAAACGGTGTCTCATTCTTTTGGCAGTATCGGGTTGCCGCCAGCTGGCCCCGTCAGCGAGCAGTTTGCGCTGGCCTCCTGCGTTTATACCACCCGTTCTGGGTATTGGTCGCTCTCTAAAGATCCCACAAGTCTGTCCTACACTTAAAGTGCACGGCGTCAGTGGCGATTCGTCTTCCAATCGTCGGGGTATCCCGGCGGTACTGCCGCGGCTAACACTGGGGTCCACTTATAGGAAAGGTGTGAAACAATACATGGAACTTATTTCATAGGTAAGACTATCCAAGAATTGTATGTAGGTAGCAATATCCCGTTGCTCTGCTGTGCCTCCGCCAAGTTACAGGGCCAAGTCGGTCAACATGGGCAAAACGATTGAAGCCTAAGGTAAGTCAAGCACCGTCATACACCGGGCCCCTAATACACACCGGCGGCACGCTTAGGTTTGCAAAAGACACTTGGCAGCGTCGCCTCTGAAATGGCCCGTCTGCTTACAGTCCAGACACCTCGCTTCGGCCTCGCTGTGTGCGTAGAGGCAGTCCCGCCCGCGCCAGCAGTTTGCAGCGTACCGACACATCTGGGTGTTGCGCATGCCGAGGTTCCGGTTCGGGTTCTGCTGGAACAGGTGCCGCTCCCGCGCGCTATGGCGGTAGCCGCAGTCGTCCTGCTTCTTGCACCGCAGGCCGTAGGGGCAGTCCTGTTGCTGGTCGACAACGCGGCGGTGGCGCTTTCCCGCGTCGGTGTTGTTGACCACGGTTTCCCAGCCGCCCCCGTCGCTGTCGTCGCCGGTGTCTCGGTCATTGGCACTGTTGATGTTTCCACTGGCGTCGGCGCTGGCGTTGCCACTGTTGTAACCGCTGCCAGTGCTGTTGGTGTTGCCGCTTGCGTTGCCGCTTATGTTGCCGCTGGCGTTTTCAGTCGCGTTCTTGAACGTCGGATTCTGCAGCCGCTCTTCAATCTTAGCACCACCTTGCTCGTCCTCCGCAACAAAATCCGGATCCAATAGCTTATACATATTGACGGTCTTCACGTCCTCCGTGGGGTCCTTGTTGTAGAAACGGGCTCTATACTCGGGCCACGACAGGATGGTAACGTCAGGTAGAAGCTGCCGGGCCCGGAGAATCAGTCTTTCCATCTGGCCGACGTAGGGAAACTCGATGCACAGGTCCGCCTCCCCGTCCCACCGCGTCTTCCAGAACAATTGCCTGGTTTCGAGCAGCCGATCGCAGATAGCTTCCTCACCGCTCTCGTCGACATTGCGGAGCACCATCGTCTTACCACCGACAACGCTCTGGACCTTGCGCGTGGAGCGGTACGCGGTGAAGCAGATGTCTTCGAATATTGAATCCAGCAGGTACACCGATAGTAGGCCGTCAGTGGCCGCCAGGTCCAGGTATGCCTGCGAAATGCCCGACCTCCAGCCCCACAGCTCGACGCGGATCTTGCACTTGAGCACGCGCTCGACGGCGGGCATCATGTCGCGGTCACCCGTAATGACGACAAAAGTAGTCTTGTCCTTCTCAGCAGCCGTCTGAGCCGTGTACTTAGCCTCCACCCGCAACTCTGTAGCTTTATCAGTCATCTCGACCGACATGGCGTTGTCGACCCCCTTTTCCTTGCCGTTGTAGGCGCGGTCGTAGATGCTGGTCTCGAACTTCTTCTTCTCGAAGGCCTTCCACACCGAGTCATTGGGTGGTGGGCGGGAGCCGTAGAGGAACGATCCGCCCTGGGTACGGTTGCGCAGGAGCCTCCCGACCAACTTTCCAATGTCGATGCGGAGACGCGGGTCGCGGTCGCTGTCTTGCAACTTGGGCATGTGGCTGTTGCCCGACGCCGCGAACTTTTGCGCCTCGATCCAGACGTTGGAGTCGTCGACGAATATCATGCACGTCTCCATGTCGCCGGACATTGTGATGTTTGTAAAACGAAGAAAATCAACAAAAGGTCTGGTGGTATCTGCAAGCGCACTCAATATAAGGGACGCAGTGTGGCGGAAAGATGTGACAACTTAACAAGAGGTGACAAATTTGAAATCGCTACGTGGGGTTTCAATCGCTCGCCGGGTTACATAGGAGCGGGATCTGGCAATATGTGGAAATCGCGCACTTGCACCAGACAGTCATCAGAGGCCGTGCCGCAACCAGGCGTGCGCCCCCGTCATGCTCGAGCCGGGTGTCCTCGTCCTTCGGCCTTATGTACTAATGCCGGTGGTTGCGCTATGGAAAAGGTGGGGTTGTGCTGTTGGCAACTCAGCTGCTGCGCCTTCCAGTTTGCCACTCAAGACGAATAGAGTAGGGCCGGAAACGCGTTTGGTTGGCGAGGAATATAATGTGCAGCGCGTTGGGGTAACTTGTCAGGATAGTCACAAGGCAGTGCCGGAATCAGATGTGAAACGAGGCTAGGAAACGGAACAATAAAACTGAGCGGATACCCATTCCAGACCGTTTTCCTTCCATAAACGTTCTCAACACGTGACCCAAGCTGCGCTGAGTCAGGAATTGAGAGCAGGTCAAGATTCGCGTTTTCGACCTCCCTACAAACAAGGCTTACCACAAGTCAAGTAAGTCAAGTATGAAGGCAAACTTGGCTCATATTTGACTGGATTTGACTTACTTGAACTTACTCAAGTTGAATCAAGTCAAGTCTCTACCCCTATATATAGTCCTAACCCCTAATCTTTTCTGACTTATAGCTATTAAAATTTACCAACTTCTTTCAAAAATATATTTGAATCGAATGATCTTACAATCTGCCGAAGCGCGGTCGGTTCGGTTCAGTAGGCTGGGGAAAGTAGCGATAGGAATATCCCTATAAACGAATTCGATTGTAGGTAGCACAAGTCAGGGATAGGGGTTACACAGGGCACAGGCTGGGGGCATATTGCGGTGCCAGCCACTTTCTGTGGCGAATAGCGGCTAATTCAATTGACTCAAGTAAACTCAAGTAAGTAGAGGGTCTTACTTACTTGACTGGGTGGCCGATTTGACTTAATTTGACTTGATTTATTCAAGTATACTTGACTTGCGGCGAGCCTTGCCTACAAACGTGACAGCTTCTAGCCTTCGTTGTTGTTCAAAGGGTAGATAGAGTTTCTTGTTCTCGGAGCTACCAGTTCTGGCCCTTTTTGAGCAGACACAGAGCCTTTAACGAGAAAAAAAGCGGTAAATTCTATACGGAGCGTGCCGAACGGTTGTTCGAGTGCGCCCCGAGGGTTACCATCCACCCCATTCAGTCACCGCCAAACACGCACGGGACATCAACCCTGTGACGCAGCCACGATGCCAGTAACCCTGCAATGTGTATTATCTCAGGTAGGTCCCCGCCATTCATCATCCATTGTTGGGTAAAGTGGCCGGGCGTCATACTTTACTTAGGTAGCTAGGTAGTTACACAAAGAACAACAAACAACAACAATGCCACACCATGTGCCATTCTCCGCACAGCGCAATTGTTCCGGCCGCCACAGCCCGGATGTCCTGCCCAACAAGACAAAACAATTGCCACAATCATCGTACAATCCTTGTATAAAAGCCCTCGAACTCCCGTCGTACAGCAGACCAAAATACATTCGACATATCACACCGATCACTGCAGCACTCCAAATAACTCCGACTTCACCTCCATCGCCAAGAAACCACCAACTTACCTTCGATATCCCCTACACCCAATATGGAGGAGACGACCTTCCACGACCTCTTCGAGGCTTACAATGCCGTCGGCTCGACGGTCCACCCCGATGTCGACTGGGACGTGGTCTTTCGTCAGCCTCTCGTTCTCGATAACGAGGGCGACCTCTGGATCGACGTCGGCGGCGGCGACGACGGCAGCGACGACGACGGCAACCCGGCAAACCACAAGAGGGTCTACCGCTTCAGGGTCTCTTCCGAAGCCATGCGGCAGACCTCGCCCGTCTAAGAGGTCCTGATATCCGGGCCGTGGCGGGAGCGGAAGCCCGCGGCCGAGGGCGAGAAGTGGGTGGTGGCGCTGCCCGACGACCACCCGCACGCCATGGCGGTCGTGTTCGCCGTGATGCACTGCCGAGAGGAGCTCATCCCGAGGTATACGGAGGATCTGTGGCAGGCCGAAATCAGCTCGCGGATCCTGACGACGGCTGAGAAGTACGATGTGCCGCATCTGTTCTTTGCCACTGCGTCCATCTGGGTGGGGCGGTCCTGGCCGCTCCCCAATTATACCAGCGACGACGGCGAGGACGACCACGCCGGGACGCTGCAGCGGCTGAACATCCTCCGTCAGTTGTCGGCCTTGGGAATGCTGGAGTATAGCGTCCGGAAGCTGATTTCGGAAATCTCGGAGCAGAAGCTGAACGCCCTGCTCGCGGTCGCCGAGGCCGGCCCCAGGATTGGAGTGCCATTGTCTCTTCGGAACTTGCTCCGCACGGTGGTAAAAAGCAGGCATGCGGCGATCCAGTCCGCGCTGGACTTTTTGCGTCAGGTGCTGGAGGACCTTAACAGCGGCTCCGAGTCGGAGGGAGGCTACCACCCCAATCGGGCCAGGTTTGACGTTAAGGGGTTGATCGAAAAGCTAATCGGATCCCGTTCCGGCGGTGCCGCGCTTGATCGGGGCTCCTGCAACGTTACAATGGCCACGGATATCTCTCGCCGCGTGGACGAGAGCTCTGTGGTGATTCCGAAGAAGGCCACGGACGTTCGTAGCAGCGCCAGCGACTTGTTGCACGCCATCGGCGATGCCCTTGGGGTGCACTCTCCCCCCGGGTCGATGCCAGTCCCGGGACCTGCGGAGTGCATCCAGGCCATCCACAAGAAATTCGAGGCTTTTGAAGCAGAGTGGCGCCACCGCTGGACGCAGGGGGAAGAGGTCCAGGACCATGACAGATGCCCTACTAGATACTCCGCCCTTAATCTAGAGCTTGTCGGCCGCTGGGATGATGAGGGATACACGATCTTAAAGATGTCGGAATGCGCTGACTTGGCGATTCGTGACCTTCGTCTAGATGCGGAGCATCTCAGGTGGCACAATGATCCCCGTACTGCCTGCAAGTGTTTGATGTTTGAGAGATCTACTAGTATCCCGTCGGCCCGTTGGCACTCGGAACCTACCGCAACAGAGTGCCCGGCCAGGAAGAACCAACAGGGGTAGTTGGCTTCCGGTAGTGTCTACACCTAGGTACCTCACAATATCCCCTAGCCCTGGAACCCCACAACTATGGAGAGAACCGGGTCGCAGCTCAACTTGAGGAAGTACCTCCCTTGATACCTACCTACCTACCTAGGCAGGGCATCTAAGGTACTACCTATCTTTTAGAAAATTATAAATAGCCAAGTGTGTAAATGCTCCCTGATTCCTTTGTCAACCTTCCGTGTTCTATTCTACCTTACTCAATGATCTGTTAGGTATTTTGTGTGCCTGATTTAATCGATTCAAGGATGTGACCAATTGTTCTTGGGATGTCTGGTCTTCTTTTAGGGGATAGCTCCCACCGTTACCTAGGTACCAACTTAGCTGGTACCTATCTACATACCTATACACCCTTGCTATATAGGTTTTGAGACCGTTGGAAATCTCTCGGCGCCGTGCCGTCCGATACTGAAGTTGCCTTTGTTGGATGTAATTAACGTCAGGCTTGTAATTCCATTTGTTCTTGCACCCGGATCCTGTTTCCTCTGTCTCACACCGCACCATGTATCTATCATGCGACACTTACTAGTAGTCCACCCCATAGCGGTGGGTACCTTGTGTATCTGGTCCTTATAAGATAAATCGTAGGCAAAGCGGTGGTGCTAACTTCACCGACAAAGAGGAGGTTACCTAGGTAATTGGACAGGGATTTGTTCATTATCTCCATCATTCGGGTACAGGCGTCTATGATCATCCTCAACCACCACCCCCCCAAAAGTCCAAATGTATTTCAAGTCGGCAGTGGTAATCATCGATACCACCCCTCCGGAAACCCATCCTCCACATCACCATCACCCCCCAAAGCCACCTCATACACCCCCCCACCACAACACCTCGTCCCATACCTCATCACCCCACCCCCCTTAGCATCAACCCCATCCCCAACCCCATCCCTATCCCCTCCAACCCCATCCCCAACCCGCGCCGCCATCTCCCTCCCCGTATCCACACTCCGCACCCCCCCGCCCCAACCCACCACCGCCCCCAACAACCGCGCCACAGGCAGCACACTGTCATGCTCATGCAAGATCACGCCACGACAGCACGCCACCGTCACGCCCACCACCACCGCCTGCCCGAGCACGATCGCACCCATGACGGCCACGACGGCCGCCCATTTGACATCCAGGGCTATGCGCACGAGGTGGCGCTCTGCGGGGTGGGCGGTGGCGTGTTTAGGGACGCGTGGGAGCTGCATCTCGGCGCCCATGACGGTTAGCAGGGGCAGGCGCGCGGTGAGGTGGGCGGCGTGCAGTTCGTCGGCGAGGGGGAGGGGGAGCGGGGTGGTGGGGTTGTAGAAGCCGGTTATGTTGAGGGCGGAGGCGAGGTAGTCGACGAAGTCGACGCGGGTGCGGGCGGTTTTGGCGGCGGCCTTGCCGCCGTTGGACTCGATGTAGAGTTTGTAGAAGAGGGGGGCGGGTTGGTTGGTGACGCTGCGGGCGAGCAGCGTGTCCAGGCCGCCGAAGGAGAGGAGGAGTCTGGCGCCGGCGAGGGATTCGCCGGGTGGGTGGCCGTTGAAGAGGGGGGGTGGTGCGGACGGGTTGGTCGGTTTGGTCCGTCACGCAGGTCGTGCACTCGTAGAAGGTGGCGCAGCATGACTTGGATGGGTCGCACTCGGTGCTTCCCGGGTTTTCTTCTTTTCGAAAGAAGTCTGCGGGGGGAGAAAGTCAGTCCAAGGCTCCGGATGTGCCAGAGATGTCGTATTCTACGGTGGGTGAGGGGGCATTTACATGATGTAGAGCAGCCGCCGGGGGAGTAGCTCGCGCCGGGGGAGCGCTCGTCTGGTTCCCATACCGTCCACATGTTGATGCCACCCCACAGGTCCAACGGCTTAAGAGGATCAAGACAAAGAGCGCGAGTTACGTCCAAGGACATGGAGTTTTTCGAATCAGGGACATTCCTGTCATTCACCCCTGGAAGATGGCAATGCGGGTGAAAGAGCTAGTTAGCCACATTCGGGATTCAAACTTGACGGCATTACTGGAGTGACAGAAAGGGGCAGTCGAGAGTGGCGGTATTACTGCTGCTTGTACTTACGCCATGTCCCAATCCGCTTTCCCTGTTCGTACACGTTATCTCCAATGACGGACCTCCCGACACAGCTCGCCGAGCTGCGCAGCACTGTATCCGTGGGCGGCAGCTCCTCAGAGTTACGATACTCCTTCAGCGCGTAAGAGTAGGTGACGTGGCTTCCGTTCACCGTCCTGTCCAGACCCTTTCCGCCGATATTCCTCGTGTTGTATGACGACGGGTCGTCGACGTCAAAGTCAGCAGGCAAGGCCGATAGCGCAAGCGTTGCATAAGCGTTCCAGTTCCCTGTTCACGCTATTAGCTGAAGAATGAAGGGGTTTCGGTGCCATTGGGACGGTATACTTATGGTATGGTGATGTCTAAATGGAACATAAGGATAGTCCGGGTCCGTCCGATTCGTCGCATGATACCACGGCTTAGAGCTCCAATCGGGAACCATGACTGGGTACTCGGTGTAGGGTATCTCGTTTAGATTGTACGCCAAACCGAGTGCGGCAATGCTGAACCGGCCGAGCACGTTCACGAGCAAATAGAGCAGCACCGCCCACGTCGTCCGCGTCCACCGCGCATTCCGATCCGTGGCATGGTGCCAAATCAGCTTGAGCGACCCAGTGGGACTCGTGGCTCCCAAAATTAGGTCAACCTTGCCAGACGCGTTAGTAGGTAGGTAATCATACCTCGGGTAGGTATCAACGACATCTCATCTGTGAAAACGGGGCCGTGGTAGAAAGCGACGTGAACCTACATCCCGCAGACTGTGCTTCTCCCACGCCAACAAGCGCCAGCGCAGCATAGAACCCAGGAGGCTGAGCAACGAGCCCAGCGACAGACTGACGATGGCAGAGAATAGCAGGGTCAGCGTGTTGAAGCCGCGCTTCTCCGTCAGACTAAGAGGACCCTTCCGCCCGAACACGTCGAGCACGACGACCAGGAGGGCACAGAAAAGGACGACGTTCAGGAAACGCCAGGCTATTTGGCGGCGGAAGAGGCGACGGCCGGGTCCTGTGAGACGGGGCGCGGGCGAAGAGGTCCAGGGCCGCTTCAGGTTAATCGTCTCCATGCTTTTGGCTTCGAGTTGCCCAACTGAGCTGTAGTCGCGGTGCGGTAGAGTCATAGCGTATTATTTTGCAAGAGACACATCGGGTGAGTGCTGAGAGAATATCGTCGGGTTTCAGGACTACCTACCTAGGTAGGCAGGATCATGTGAGTTTTGATAGTACGGTGGTCGGTACCTAGTATGGTTAGGTACCTAGGTAGGTAAGGTACCTACCTACGAAGTACCTAACCTCAGGTGTCGGTGAATAACGAAAGTGAAAAAGGGGTGCCTCCCTCGGCAACCCGGGACGCGATTTGCATCCCCGTCGAATTTCGGCTTCATGTGCCGCGCTGCGCCGCACAGCCTGCTTGAGTCTAACCACATTCGCTTCGATGCAAGGCAAGGTGCAATCGTGCGGGAGGTAATCTGTACATACGCCAAATACCACGGTACACGGTCCGCGCGCTCAACTGGGCGCAACGGCGTGGGAGAGCCGTCGCGGTTTCACGCTAATTAGGAACCTCCCGACCTCCACTCCCATAGGTAATTGGTTCGGTTCAGGCCGACCCCTGGCCCCCGAATCCCCCAAAGTGTTAATGAGGTACCTAAGTAAAAGGCAACGACAGTCAAGTCGCCTTTTACTGTTGTGTGGAAGGGAAGTCCCTTGTCTAGCTTAGAAATCTCCTCTCCCGAACGAAGATGACTGAGAATCTTCGCGACGACGCACGAGAGGGAACGCTTGGCTTGGACCGAGGTTGTTTGTTGGCGGGTCAGGGGTGAGAAAGATTCCCAGCCTTGTGGCGACTCCCGCCCCCCTGCGCCCTTGAAATTGAAGATTCGCCAAGACGTGCAGTGGAGGACTGGTAACGCGTTTAGGTAGGTAGTTAGAGAAAAGGGAATAAAATTAGCAAAGCCTTGGTTGGAGTCACCTTGCGGCGACTCACCGCTCGACGTTGGGTAACACTGTAATATACGGGAAACAGACCAGGGAAACGGAATATTATTGAGGCGGGCTCCTCGGACTGCCATACCGGTCCCGCGGGACTATATCACATGACCACACCCCGTACATAACCCCAACCCTGGCCGTCGCGCCCCCTTTTTTTCAATCAGATCCATCAATTCAATTGAATTCAATCAACAACGCAGTCAAATCTATCAATCTGAGAGGCGCTGAATCGCTCAAAAACGCAATAAAATTGAGATCTACAGAATCTTGTTTTTTTCTCAGACACGTGACTCTATCTAAGCCTCCTGCGCGCCCTGCCCTGCGCCGGCCCCCCGACCAGCCCGCCCCCCGCGCCCGCCGGCACCGCGCGTGGTGGCGCCGCGCGTAGTAGCTGCCTGTCCCCCACGCCCGGCGCTGCGTATTGTAGCCCGGCCTGCCCGGCCCCCCCTACCCCCGTATGTGGCCTGTGGTGCTGGCTGGCTGTTAGGAATAACCTTATTGGCATCCAGCGCTTTAAGGTCGATACCCTCCTATTGGGATAGGTTGTAGTATATAGATGGCTGCAATCCTGTCACCTGTATAGGCTGGGTACCTGGTATAGCTGGGGCAGTGCCCTGTATGCCCTGTATGCCCTACGTGCCCTGTGTGCCCTGCGCGCCCTGCGTGCCCTGCGTACCCTGCGTTGAAATGGGGGCTGTTGATTGTGGCGCGTGTGGGTCAGGGGTAAACGGCTGGGAGTGGCGTGGTCTCCTATGTAACTGTATAACCCGGTTAAACTCGTAATACTGTAAGTAGTAATCTTCGTTAGCTAGAGATCTATCCAGCTACTAATATAGATGGAAATCCGCCTTCTAAAGTATAAGATCTTTAGCTTTATATCGTTAAAGAAGCTTATAGCGATATAGGATACCGAATTGCATAGTAAACCAGCTAGTATAGGGTACGAGAGGTGGTGGATTGTGCCCTGTTATTAACGGTAAAGCTCCTAGTATATAGGAGTGCTCCCTTTTAACTAAGTCTATACTATATCGCGAAATTACAATAGGAGTATCGCCGAGCTACTGTTTCCTAAGATAATTGTGTCGGAGGTGGGTTTTCTGGTATTAACGTACCTTGTAAATAGCTTCCTCTATCGCCTGGACTATCTCGAATAACTATTTAACAACCTATTTAACAGTACTACTTCCTCTAATAAGGAAGCTTTTAAGATACCGATTTATAGACTTAACTAGCGATATAGTATAGTAGCCGAAGTTAAGATTATAGCTAGTATAATAAGCTGCCTACTCCTTAATAATAGAAAGATAAGTCCCCTCTAGATACTAGATAATTATAGGCTAGGTAGCAAAGAAAGATTTAAGCTGTTCCTATGTGACGAACCTGTCTCTGGACCCGTCCTGTTAGGGTTCAGTATCGGTCGAAGGTGTTCTCTCAAGGGTGCTTAGGTTCGTCACACGTTGCTAACTCCCTTTGATCTGTTACAGTTCAGGCTCGAAGGTAAAACGACATGGCAACTCAACCGACGCCGGGCCAGATCACGGCCGCGCTTCAGAGAGTCACCGAACGACTCGATGAAACTGAAGAAGAGCTTGCGAAGACCAAGGCCAGCAACGCGGCATTGGCAGCCCGACTTGAGGCGACCGAGGTCCACACCAAGGACCCGGCCAAGACGAAGGTCAAATTGGAGCAACCCGAGAAATACGGGGGCGACCAGGAAGCCTTGCCAGGTTGGATCACGGAGATGCGGAACTATCTCGACCACAACTCGCACCAGTTCGCCACTGAGGAATCCAAGACCAGATACGCCGCCACCCGACTCAAGGACAAGGCCCTCAAGTGGTTCACGGGAACACTGAGTGATTTCCTCGGCGGAGCAATCCACAAACCCTTCACCAAAAAGGTCTTCGAGAACTACTCCGAGTTCGAGAGTGAGATTCAGAAGGTGTTCGGTGACAAGGACGAGAAGTTACACGCCCAGGAACGGCTAGGACGGCTGAAGCAGACTAGGTCAGCCACCGCCTACGCCACGATTTTCCGACAAGACTCCATGAAGGCAGAGATAGACGACGAGGGGCTGATGCACCTGTTCTACGGAGGACTGAAGGAGGAGGTCAAGGACGAGCTCTACAAGGAGAGCCGACCTGACACGCTCGACGAGTACATCGCCATGGCTGTCAAGATTGACGACCGACAGTTCGCCCGCAAACAACAGAAGAAGGGCAGCGAGGTTCAGCGATCCGCAGGCTACCACAAGCCCAACGACAAAAAGAAACGCCAGCACCAGAGCACGTCATACGGCACGCACTCGGGACCCATGGACGTCAGCGCTGCCCAGGCACAGTGGGCAGGAAAGAGAGATGGTGCCAAGGACAAATCAGGCATCACCTGTTACAACTGCGGGAGGAAGGGTCACTTCAAACGTGACTGCCGCAGCAAGAAAGAGTGGAGACCGGTTCCAGGGAAGGAAGCTGCCACCATCGACCAAGACACGGTCGGAAGAAGAACCCGGTTTCTGGAGGTCGCAGCCGCCAGCTACACGCAGGACGACCTCGAAATCGACATTGACCGAGTCATCGAGCAGGACGATGAACTCACCGACTCGGATCAAGGAGACCTGATGAGCAGCGTCCATCAGGAGGGAAACGACACCGCCCACCATGCTTTCATCGAAACGGATGACGAGGGAGAACTGGCTCCCCCGCGGCACATCCGACAAGTCGCTGAGGACTGGGGCATCGCCCTGGTTCAGCAAGAGGACGGGCAATGGCGAACCCACGAGGGTGAAGGAGGAGTCAGCCCGAACCTCATTTTTCTGCAACAGAAGGTCCTAAGCCAACGGCAAAGGATCGAGGAGTTGTCAAGAGAGAAAGAAGAACTCGAGCAACTTCTCCAGAGAAGGAACGACCAGTACGGACGACTTTGCGCGGAACTCGATTTCGCCAGGGAACGAGTCCAAGAGATCACCGAGGCCAACAACAGGGCCGGGGATCACGTCGAAAAGACATTAAGAGAGGCACAGGCCTTGCAGGACGACATCCGCCAGGCACTTCCGCACCACACACCGTGGGATGGACCCACCGAAGAGGCGGAAGGATACGAAAACGGAGTACGATACCCCGAGCAACTTTTCGACTACGCACAGGAACAGAATGCGGCGAAAGGAAGAAAACAGCAGAGCTGGGAAGAATACTGGACGCGACATCAGCACATCGTGCGCGCCGGGCGACAAACCTCCGACCTCGAATGGTGGGGTTTCCGGGGCGAGAACAACACGGAGGGATTCCAGTTGTTATCAGAAGACCACGAGCGGGTGGACCCACGAAAAGAGAACCACATCTACCTGCCCTGGTTTCAGTGTATCGCGCACGAATGTCGGTACCATTTCCAGGACAAATTTCGCAACAGTTTCTGGCCCACGAGGGAAGAAAAGGGGATGCAACCCCTACCCATCAGATGGGTATACGACAGCGGCGACGCTCCCGCAAGCATGTTGTGGGACACACAACGCACTCACGAGGGCAGGCTGAGGGTTAAACCCAAGGCAGCCTGGCCCCGACGCTGTCTAACGGGCGTAGGAGTCAACGAATGCCGAAGCGCAGACTGCCTATCACACGCCGACGAGAAAATCTGGGGATATATGGAACAGCAATCCCAGAGGAAGCCACACCAGAGGACAAGAGCGTCCCGAAGGAACGAGAGGCGCCCAACCGAGGCGTGGGTGGCCCAATGGCTCCAAGAACACCAGACGATTGATGCCGCAAGCCAAGGTGCGGACAGGGACGCCTTGAAACACCACGAGAGCTTGGGAAACGGCTCAGGGCCCTCCGAGGGGCCCGGAAATCTCTAACTCCACAACAGCGGAGACAGGCTGCGCAGTACAGGAAGAACTGGCGCAGACAGAAGCCTTACAACGACCTCCCAGCAGACGAACACGAAGTAGCTGCTGTACGAAGCACCAAACCAGACAATAGACTCTGGATCACAGCGCGATGGGGGAAATTCGAAGCCCTCGCGTTAGTGGACGGTGGAGCGCAGATGGATCTCATCTCGCCCACATTTGTGAATCAACTCAGAATCCCATGGAGGATCAAGAAGCAACCACACGTCGTCAAAGGACCATTCGACACGCAATGGGTACGACGAGAGACAGAACCACTCGACATCGAGGTGGAAGGGAAAACCACCCAAGTGGTATTCGACATCGTGAACATGGGGCCGAAGAAAGACATGATTCTCGGACGCCCATGGCATGAGGATTACGACCCAGACATCAGTTGGAAGGGAGATGGCCATCTGCGACCGCGGGAACAACGGGAGCATCCGACCGACTCGATGGGAAAACGCGCAGAACAGGAGCCACGGGAGAGCAGCGGGTCAGGACGGACCCCCTCTACGGGCCCACCGCAGGAAGCAGCCAGTGCAGAACCACGCACTCTGGAATCCGGAAGAAGCGGCACACGACGAAAGAAGCAGACACGGGAGGAACGAACCATCGCCGTCGTCTCAGTCGACGAGCACGGAATGCTCAAACACGAACAATGGGTCAATCAGCTCGAAGCGACAAGCATCGAGCTGGCAGCAGAAGAAGTCAGGGAACTCGAAGCAGCGAGCATCGAGCCTGGGAACAACAAGTTCGCGTACTACGAAGGTACGGCGAAGAACGCGAAAACGGGACAGATCCCAGACAATTACAAAGGACACCCGGCGTTCACGGCAAAACATCTTGCAGGGCTACCAGACCACGGACCTTGGGATCACGAGATCAAACTCAAGGAAGGCGCCCAGTTGAAGTTTTTCAAGGTGTATCACACCAACGAGAAGCAAGATGCAGAGTTGAGGAGCTACCTCGAGAAGAACCTCGAGATAGGACACATCAGACCATCGACATCTCCAGCGGGCTACCCAGTCCTCTTCGTTCCAAAGAAGGATGGAAAGCTCAGGATGTGTGTGGACTACCGACAGTTGAACAACGAGACGGTGAAGAACCGCTACCCACTGCCACTGATCTCGAGACTCCGAGATCAACTGTCAGGGGCACAATACTTCACGCGCCTCGATCTTCCGACAGCGTACGCCCACATCCGCATCAAGGAAGGAGACGAATGGAAGACGGCTTTTCGGACACCCTACGGACACTATGAGTACCTCGTTATGCCATTTGGGTTGACCAACGCACCAGCAACGTTTCAAGCCGCTATCGATCACGCAATCCGACATTGCCTCGATAAATTTGCAGTCTGTTACTTGGATGACATTCTCATCTACTCCAAGACACTCGAAGAACACAAGAGACACGTGCGGCAGGTGCTGGACGCACTGCATGAGCACAAGTTGTCAGTCAACAAGGACAAGAGCGAGTTTCATGTCAAAAAGACAGTGTTTCTGGGTTACGAAATCTCCCCAGGATGGGTCAAGATCGAACCCGAGAAACTGGAAGCTGTCAGGACGTGGCCGACACCAACAAACGCCACAGAGGTCAGAGGATTCATCGGATTCGCCAACTTTGTCCGGATGTTCATCAAGAACTTCGGCGACATCGCGAGACCTCTACACGAACTCACGAAGAAGGATGCCACATTCCAGTGGAAGCAGGAGCACGAGCAGGCTTTCCAGCGGATCCGCGATGCGATCATCGCCGACCCGGTGCTCATGCTGCCCGATCCAAGCACGCCTTTCGAAGTCGAGGCTGATGCTTCGGACTTCGCGATCGGAGGACAACTTGGTCAGAGGGACAAGGACGGCAAGCTGCATCCAGTTGCGTTCTTCTCCAAGAAACTCGAAGGACCAAGGCTCAACTACCCGATCCACGACAAGGAGCTTCTCGCAATCATCGAAGCATTTCAGGAATGGAGACCATACCTCAGCGGCACGACACACGAAGTCCAGGTGTACACGGACCACAAGAACTTACGATACTTCACCACCACGAAGGTGCTGAACGGACGACAAACTCGGTGGGCAGAATTTCTGTCCGAATTCAATTTCACGATCCACTACAAGAAAGGCTCAGAGAACGCACGAGCGGACGCCTTGAGTAGACGAGCGGATCATCACGACAACACGTCTGAAGCCTCACCACCATTGCTACATCAACAGACAGACGGATCGCTACGGCACGCTTCCCAACCAACTGAAGACTACGAGATCGCAGCACTTCAGCGACAGTCGGAAGATCCCGAAGCTAGGCCTCTGCAACCGTTTGTAGAATGCTGTGCGGCCTTCAGGGAACAACGATTGGAACAAGATTTCCAAGGAGTCATCGCGGACGGCGAGCGCGATGCATGGCAAGAAGAGCCAGAATCCAAGATCGCGGGATTGCGACTTGATGGAACGAGACTCTGGTACCACGACAAGGCCTACGTCAGGCTTGGTGACCAAAAGGAGCTCATTCGAAAGATCCACGAGTCGAGACTCGGAGGACACATGGGAATCAGCAAAACAATTGCAAAAGTCAAGCAGAATTACGACTTCCCAGGAATCAAGCAGGCGACAGAAGCAGTCCTAGCAGAGTGCGACCTCTGCGGACGAAGCAAACCAGGACGACACAAACCATATGGGCTGTTGCAACCATTGCCAGTCGCAGAACGACCATGGAGCTCGGTGACGATGGACTTCATCACCAAACTGCCAGTCTCCAAGGACTCAGTAACGGGAGTGGAATACGACAGCATCCTCACAATGGTGGACAGACTCACCAAATGGAGTTACTTCCTCCCTTACAAGGAGACATGGTCAGCAGAACAACTCGCAGACGTGATCTATCGCAACATCACCTCGGTCCACGGATGGCCGGAAGAATGGATCACAGACAGAGACACGAAGTTCGCATCAAAGTTTTGGCAAGCTCTGATGACGAAGCTGGGTACGAAGAGTAAGCTTTCGACTGCTTATCACCCACAAACGGACGGACAGACGGAACGACTCAACCAGATCGTTGAACAATACCTACGGTTGTACGTCAACTTCCAGCAGGATGATTGGGTCGAGCTGTTGCCAACGGCACAACTCGCCTACAACACCACCGTCACGGAGACCACGAAGGTCACACCATTCTTCGCGAATTACGGCTACGAAGCAGATTTGCGACAAGGGCCCGAAGTCTCGGTGCCCAGAGCGGCAGTCAAAGCCGACAAAATGAGCTCGCTGCACGCGATGCTCAAGGAGGAACTCGAGTTCGTACGAACCAGGATGAAGAAGTTCTACGACAGAAACAGGCTCGAGGGACCTCGCCTAGAAGAGGGGGGCAAAGTTTACCTCATTTCTCGAAATCTTCGCACAAAGCGACCAAGCAGGAAACTCGATTTTCGCAAAATCGGACCGTTCAAGATCGACAAAAAGATTTCGGAGAACAATTACGCACTCGCGTTACCCTCGACAATGCGACTACGGACCAACGTTTTCCACATCTCGCTTCTGGAACCAGCACCCAAGAACGCACGACTCGACAAGGACGCTGAGGCAGAAGACGAAGAGGAGGAGTGGGACGTTGAGGAAGTCCTAGATTCACGCATCACGAAAGGACAGTTGGAGTATTTGGTCAAGTGGCTAGACTTCGGCCCAGAAGACAATTCATGGCAACCAGCTACAAATCTCAACTGCCCCGAGAAACTTCAGGAGTTCCACCAGAGGAACCCGGATCGACCAAAGGAAACCCCGCAGATAAGTCGACCCCGGCGAGGAAGGGGTCGTCCGAAAAGCTAAACACGGTCAACCGGGGGACCAAAAAAAAAAAAAAAAAAAAGAAGGGGAAGAAAGAAGGACGCACCCCTGATCCCAGAAGGGACCGGAGGAGGGGACAGCAGCAGCACCCGAAGACGGCTGCGCGCCAGAAACCTCGCGGCGCTCTTGCTCCGCCAACACTTCCCCCTCCTGGTTGAACATCACCAGCGCTCTGTCCTCAAGAGCACGACGCTGGATACGGAGGCGGTCCGCTTTCGCCATCAGCGTGCGGATCGCATCCGCAGTCTCTTGCTCCTCACGATCGAGATTGCGCTTCTCAATCACCATACGCTCGACAGCGGAATCGTGGTAGCCGAATGCGTCACACGAATGGTTACCAACGGACAGACAATTACCACAGACGTCGGAATTGTCGGTCGCCTTACAAGTTGCAAGTTTCTTTTCTTTGCAACGAGTACACTTCACCATTTCGGTACCAAAGAGCTCGGAGATGCGCGCGCGTGTACGACGGCGTTCAGTGCTGGATTTTTGTTTTCGTTTCGGTTTCCTTATGCCGTCAGTCATGATGAAGGATGGTGTGGAAGGAAAAGGAGGAAGTTGCTAACCAGATTGGATTGAGGACTGTTGGCGCTATTTCAGGAGGTTGGCTGGGGATGCGGCCGACGGGACGTCAGCCCTGGAGGAGGGGCATCGTGTCACGGATATGCCAACATGTGGGGCCCAAGGCACGGGACGCCCCGGGCCAGTCAAACCAATCAGGGATGCAGCAGGGTGATCAGTGAGCTCAGTCGCCAAGCAGACTGAGCACAGTGAGCACCGCGATCCCAATCACCAATCAGGATGAACAGGACGTTCTAAGTGATCAGTGTGATCAGTGTTCAGAGGAACTGAGCACACTGAGCACTCAAGAATTAGACAGGTATATAGTCACTCGTTCTGGAGAGCTCTGGGAGTTCTCCAGTTAGCAATCACAACTACAGTTCGCTACAAGCTCGAGAGCCTACTGTTGAGACAAATCTTTGTTGTGCACCCTTTGGCTGCACCGAACCTAAGCACCCTTGAGAGAATACCTTCGACCGATACTGAACCCTAACAGGACGGGTCCAGAGACAGGTTCGTCACATCCTATATAATATTGAAATCGTTGATTGTACTAGTGTATAGTATATAGATCCAGAGCTTATATAAGCTAGTATACGAGTATTCAATAGTCTCTGGAATTGGGCTAACCTCCTCGCCTTGTACCGCTATACGGTTGATCCTTTGGATAACGCGATCGTTATCCTCGTCAAAGTTGATCTCATTGTTGGTAGATTATTATTGCAATAAGGCGCCTTCTTCTTCTTCTTCTTCTTCTTCTTCTTATTGTTATTGCTAAGCTACAGTAACCATTGCTACAGCCTGCTTATCCTACTTATACTTAATATAGAGGATAATATTCTTATTAACGTAGAAGATATAGAGCTATAGCTTTATATCTGGATAGATATATACGATCGTATACCTTATTACAGTATCGAAGTCGGTAATAGTAACCAGTAGAGGAGTGTGACGGCCCGGCGCAGTCACAACAAGGTTGGTTACGTAATGAGCCACTTATACACTGCCCCACCCTCGGCACCGGGGGATCCACCTTTGGCGCATCCACTCTCGACACATCCGCCAATCAGCACGCTTGGTTCTGAAGCATCCACTTTCATTCACTGAATACCAAGACAGGTCCCTTGTTGATTAGATACAGGGGCTCTGTATCTGGGAACTATCCAGGAACCTGTGAAAGCAACAGCAACAGCGACCGACCGGAACCGACCGTCCCCTCGTCTATAAAAGGCCGCTGTTTCTCCCCTGGAACCGCACTTAGTTTAGTTCTTTACTTTTAGTTGTATTTTCGTTATTGGGTACAACCTTCAGGCTCGTCCTAAGTTCATTTGTGCACGCCGTGACACTACAACTAAAAGTCACTTCACCGGCCGGCGACGGCGACAGAACATCCATCAAGATCTCGACAGAAGACCCGCGGGGCAACACAACAGAAGACCTATTCAGGCACACTCGACTATGGCAGTCCCATCAAAGGATCCAAAGGGGAAGCACCCTGAGGATAACGGCTCCGAGGAGCATCCAGACAGCAACCCCCTGGCAGTAGTCCGGGAGCGGGTTAAACCCCTCGAGGGAAACTATAACCGAACCGACGATGAGTCGGACACCATTGCTTTCTTCCGGCAGATTGGTTTAACTCTCAGCAGCAGGCATTCGATGGCCCACGTCGACGGGCATATAGGCAGCTACCCTCTCCCGGACCTCTATAACCGACTCGCACAGAAGGACCTTGAAGGCGAGGACATCGTTAAGGAATTTGCTAAGAGGACTGATAACCTCCTTAACCAGACCCCTCTCCAGCTCTGCGATTCAGACGGAGAACTCGACGAGATCAACCAGCACTGGGTCCGCTTGGACCTAGGCCGTACTCTCTTGCTAATCCATAGGCTCTTCGCACAGCGGGATGCAGCGATCTCTCTTTCCCAGACTCTCCACCGGGTATCGATCGATAACCAGCTCCTGTTCCGACAGACCTTACAGCGGGTTCGAGAGCTGGAGGCTAACCCCGACGCGGCAAAGGAACAGCAGATCCTGGACCTCATCGAGGCCCGCGACCACTTGAACTCCCTGCTGGCCGAGGCCCAGGAGGAGGCAATTGCGGCTAGCAGGGAGGCCCGAGGGCTCCGGTCGAAGCTAGCTCAACGCAGCGACCCGAATCACCCCCAGGCCAGCGTGGAAGACGACGACCACAACACTCAAGGCTCCCGGCACCGGAGCGCAAAGATCAAGGACCCGGACCCTCTGACGATGGACGACGACCTGACACTTAGGGTTTGGAGGGGCCAGATGAACCGGAAGCTCTCCGGAAACGCCGACTGGTTCCCTACCGAAGACCATCGATTCGCCTACGTCACTGGCTTGGTCAAGGGCACAGCACTCCAGCACCTCCAGACCTATATCGATGAGACGAACGAGGACCGTTTTACCACTGTTCAAGAAGTCTTTGAGTACCTGGAGGATACCTTCAAGGACACAATGGAGATCCAGAAGGCCGAACAGAGCCTGGAGCAACTGACGATGTCTGGCAGCGACAAGTACCAGGACTTTGCTTCGAAGTTCATCCTCTACGCGACTCAAGCCAAGGAGCCGAAGTCAAAATGGAAGAAGGAGTTTAACCGGCGGCTAACTTACAAGCTGCAGACCGCTCTCGCCCGGGATTACATCAACTCCGGGATCGACTTCGAGGCCTTCCGGCATCTCGGTGCGGAGATGGCCCTCCTACACGAGCAACAAGACTTCGCTCGCCCAAAGAAGAAGGAGAAGGTTTCTACTAGCGGCACAAGAGCAGGCTCTGGTGCTCCTGCTCGCGGTGGCACCCCGGCTCGACAAGGTTCAGGCACCCCAGCCCCTGCTGGAGGCAGAGGCGCCACTCCACGCCTCAGCCAGGAGGAGAAGAACCAGCTGATGGCCGAAAACAAATGCTTCTACTGTAAGGAAGTCGGCCACTCGTCCAGGGACTGCACGAAGCGAATGGCAGCAGAGATCCGGCGCCTCGGTACGGGAGCTCCCACCACAGCTCCGACACCCGCTGCAGCACCTACTCCGACTACTCCTCCGGCCCCAGAGGCGGAAAACTAGCTGCCCTGGGACAAGCCTCCCTACCAGGGCGATTTGATGTACGACTATCGACAATCAAGGTAGACCTCCAGAAACTGATAGGCGGGGACAGCCTCACCGTCCCCTGCACCCTAACTAGCAATGGAATTGGAGTTACCTTAACTGCGTTGGTTGATACAGGAGCAGACCTCTATACCGCGATCGATCCCTCAGTGTCCACCGAGATAATAAAGAAACTAAACCTCATCCGCGTCCCCCTCGGGCGGTCGATCCCCGTAACCGACTACCACGGACGCCCCGGCACCCCGATCACCTCAGCACTGGTCTCGAACCTCTGGGTTGACGGCCGAATGGAATACTCGGCGCCCATCCTCGAAACCCCTCTCGGACCAAGCCAGCAGATGATCCTGGGCCGAATTTGGCTGGCGATCCACGGCGTGCTTCCCGATGCAAGGCACCGACGACTCGTCTGGCCACCCGAAAGGTCACGTGACACCCACCACCGGGTAATCGAGATTCCCTACGAAAAACTGCGTGCGCAGCCTGTCGACCCGGCACACCAGCAGGATATGCAGCGGCGCGACGGCGCGATCGAGAAACAGGACCGCCGACAACAGGAACAGCGGACCCTGAGCCTCTTGAAAAGGAAAAAACCCGATCCGCCTACCCTGGACCTACCCCGCACCGAGCAGCTACCCTGCACCGAGCCCGCCGGCCCGTGCGACCCACTGCACCCTGGTCGGGGAGGACATAAGGGGGCGCAGAAAGCGACAAGCACGGACCACCATTACAAGCACGAACAAAAGATGGCAAAGGCGCTGCGGGAACCTTACAGCGCTGACCCCCCTAAGGAACGAACGGTTGCAGAAGGGCTCCAGTGGGAATGGAGCCAATACGAAGACACGAAAGGCCTTGAGACCGCTGCCCGCGCAGTAATGATCAGCGCTGTAGCCATGTCTACGATGCTGAAGAGGAACCCGGGGCACCAACACAGCTTCGTATCAGTGGGAATCAGCTCTATCAACTCCATTCAGAAGGTGATCGATCACAAGAAAAGGCTCCTCGAGGGAGAAGACGAAGATACACAGAGGGCGATGGAGGCGGCAGCAAGCAAGCATCCCTACCTGGAAGAATACGCCGACGTGTTCTCGAAGAAGGAATCAGACAACCTACCACCACACCGAGAAGCGGACCACAAGATCGAGGTGGAAAGCAAACAGGGCTTGACAACCAGTCCACTGTACGGGCACACCCTGACCCAGCTGGAAGCCCTGAAGGCCTATCTAAAAGACTGCTTGGAGCGCGGATTCATCGAGCCCTCCTCGGCTCCCTTCGCCTCCCCGGTACTGTTTGCATTGAAATCTGACGGGTCATGGAGGGTTTGTGTGGACTATCGGAAGCTGAACGCGCTGACAACCAAGAATCGGTACCCCCTCCCGCTAATTGACGATACCCTGAGACAGCTGGGAAAGGCCAAGATCTTCACCAAGCTAGACATCCGACAGGCGTTCCACCGCATCCGAATGGACCCAGAGAGCGAAGACTTAACCACCTTCCGCACCCGCTACGGGCAGTACAAATATAAGGTGATGCCGTTTGGGTTGTGCAACGGCCCGGCAACCTTCCAGAGCTTTATCAACTCACAGGTGTTCGAGTTTCTAGACCATTTCCTGACGGCTTACATCGACGACCTCATCATCTACTCGGACAACGAAGAAGAACATCAGGAGCATGTCAAAAAGGTACTCCAGAAGCTCCGAGGAGCTGGCCTACAAGCAGACCTCAAGAAGTGTGAATTTCACACCACCGAGACTAAGTTTTTGGGATTCATCGTGGGAACCGACGGCATCCGAGTTGACCCCCAGAAGATCGAAGCCGTGACCTCTTGGCAGACCCCAGCGACGGTGAAAGGAGTTCAGGCCTTCCTCGGGTTCTGCAACTTCTATCGCCGCTTTGTGGAACGATACGGCAACATTGCGAGACCCCTACAGAAGCTGACAATGAAGGATCGAGCTTTCCAGTGGACCGACGATTGTCAGGAAGCCTTTGACCACCTGAAGAAGGCTCTGACCACGACCCCACTCCTTGTCCACTACCAGATCGAGCGCGAGACCCGCCTGGAGACAGACGCATCCGACGGGGTCATCGCGGGAGTTCTCTCCCAGAAGGTTGACGAGCTTTGGAGACCTGTTTGCTACTTCTCCAAGACAATGAACGGCCCGGAAGGCAACTATCCCATCCACGACAAGGAACTCCTCGCTATTGTCCGTGCCTGCGAGGAATGGTATCCCCTGCTCCTGGGCATCCAGAAGAAGTTCGAGGTCTTGACAGACCACCACGCCCTCCAATACTTTATGACCAAAAGATTACTAAACGCCCGGCAAGCAGGTTGGTCGGAGTTTCTAGCACCCCTAAACTTCGAGATCAAGTACCGGCCCGGCAAGATGAACGCGGCAGCGGACGGCCTTTCCAGGAAGACGGAGGACCTTACCACCCAGAAGGCGATCCAAGCCGCTTACCGAACACAGACCCTTTTGCCGGCTCACAAGTTAGACCCACAGGTGTTGAAAGAGTTTCAGGAGATCAGCGAGCAAGAACAAGACCTCCTGAACACGCAGGAGCCTCCGATCAGCGTCCAAGCCTGCAAGATCTGGAGCATCGACACCGACGACGTTGAAGGACGTCCCCAGGGGGTAGACCTCATCGACAAAATCCTGCAAGCGAATCGAGGAGCCGAGAGCCTCGAGTCGTTCCGAGAGATGGCAAGCAAGCCCGGCAATGACACTGACTGGACCATTCAAGAAGGACTCCTCCTGAAGGGAGGAAGGTTGGTAGTAGCAGGAGAGGACAACCTGCGTACCCACCTGTTGGCCGAGATCCACGAGCAGCTCCCTACTGCTCACCCAGGCCGAAACAAGATGCGGACCCTCGTTCGGCAACGGTACTACTGGCCAAAGATGTTCTCGGACATCGATACTTTCGTCCGCAACTGCCTCACCTGCAGGAGATCACACAAGCCGCGCGACAAGACACCCGGGCTCCTGAAGCCCCTAGACATCCCGAACCGACCCTGGCAGCACGTTACGATGGACTTTCACAGCATGCCCGAAGACAAGCAGGGCTACGACCAAGTCTTTGTGGTAGTAGACCGACTGACCAAAAGAGCCTATTCCCTACCCTGCTACAAGACAACCACCGCTAAAGAGATGGCAGGCATGTACTACAAGTACGTTTGGAGAAACCACGGGGTTCCAGATTCGGTGGTCTCGGACCGAGGCCCGCAATTCATCTCCCACTTCTGGGACGAGTTCTGCCGAATGCTAGGAGTCAAGATCAAGCTCTCCTCTTCCGAGCACCCACAGACTGATGGACAGACCGAAATCATGAACCAGTACCTCGACCAGCGATTGAGGCCCTTTGTCAACCACTACCAGGACAACTGGGCCGAGCTCCTGCCTGCAATGGACTTCGCCCAGGCCATCCTCCCGCACGAGTCTATAGGGCTTTCTCCCTTCGAAGTGGAAACCGGATACCAACCACGAATGTCATTCGACTGGGAAGCCCGTTCCCAACAGTCCCTTTCGGAAGCGGAAACACTCAGCAGAGAGGACGCAGTGAAGATGACCTCCAGGATCCAGGAGGCCGTCCTCCTAGCGAAAGAGCACCTCGAAAAGACCCAAGCCACCCAGAAAAAACAGGCTGACAAGCACAGACGCCCGGAAGACTTCAAGACAGGTGACTACGTCATGGTTACGAAGGGAAACTGGCAAACGAATCGACCGAGCGACAAGCTGGACTTTCCGGTCTCAGGGCCGTTTAAGATCTTAGCTAAGAAGGGAGCTTCCTATCTCCTAGACCTGCCCGACACCTGGAAGATGCACCCGGTCTTCTCGCCCGACAAACTGAGGAAGGCTCCGAGCGACCCGCTCCCGGGGCAAGTCCCTACCCCGTTACCACCAGAGGAAATCGATGGGGAGCTGGAATACCAAGTAGAGAAACTGATGGGCTCTCGACTGACAAGGGGGAAACTGGAGTACCTGGCCAAATGGATCGCCTTTGACGACGACCCGGTCTGGTACCCAGCAAGAAACTTTAAGAACGCCCCAGCGGTGGTTCGGAAGTTCCACGAGGAGTTCCCAGAGGCAGCAGGCCCTCCCAAACGACTAACACAATGGGAAAAGGCACACCTCGAGGAACTAGATGAAGAAGACCACCCGGAAGACGACTTTCCGGAGTCACAGGCAAAGGAAGGACCGACACGATCACGAAGAAGGTACAAGTCATGAGGACACGACTCTCTTTTCTTTGGGGGGGGGTAGTGTGACGGCCCGGCGCAGTCACAACAAGGTTGGTTACGTAATGAGCCACTTATACACTGCCCCACCCTCGGCACCGGGGGATCCACCTTTGGCGCATCCACTCTCGACACATCCGCCAATCAGCACGCTTGGTTCTGAAGCATCCACTTTCATTCACTGAATACCAAGACAGGTCCCTTGTTGATTAGATACAGGGGCTCTGTATCTGGGAACTATCCAGGAACCTGTGAAAGCAACAGCAACAGCGACCGACCGGAACCGACCGTCCCCTCGTCTATAAAAGGCCGCTGTTTCTCCCCTGGAACCGCACTTAGTTTAGTTCTTTACTTTTAGTTGTATTTTCGTTATTGGGTACAACCTTCAGGCTCGTCCTAAGTTCATTTGTGCACGCCGTGACAAGGAGTAGCTATAATCTCCTAGTATAATACATTAACTTGATCTATTAGCTAGTTAAAACCCTTTTACTGTTTGTTGTTGATAAGCCTAAACGTATAGCTGAAGATCTTATTTAAACTTCTAATACCGATAACTTAAAATAGAGCGAAGCCTTTGTTATTTATTTTGTAAGTATTGTTGTATATCTGAACCTATAGATTTAGAACCTACTATTCCTTACAGAAGTCGTCCATCTATACTAAGCCTTCCGGCTTATTAGGATCTGTTATTGACCAGAGTACTTTATATAGAATATATTGTTCGTTGAGGAGCTTTATCGTACCCTAGAATAAGGTATATCTATTAGCTATAGCCTGTTACTAGCAATATCGGAGGTTCTTAAGTTATTACTTAGTAAATAGAATACTAGGGAACTTATTGTAAATAGCTTTAGCAAGCTATCGGTTTATAATAGTAGAGTAGTTAATATAGGTAGCTATAAAGGCAATATACTTTGGCTTAAACCGGTATAAGGAAGGGATATCTTTACAACCTTCGGCTACGGTATAGTTATAGATATCCTCTCCAATCGTTAAGGTCTATTTCCGGCTATTAGAAGTAAGTGCCTTAGCTATAGCCTTCTATAGACAGCTAGTCTTAGTTATTAACGATGAACACCCGGTAATAGATTCGCTATACCAGATCTTGTCCCTTATATAATAGAAGTCTACCCTTATATAGCCGAAGCCTTTAATAGTATTATAGGTATATAACCTCCTGATGTTAAAGCGGGCCTGCACGCCCTATTCGTAGAGGTTGCCGACTGTCACGGTCATGGTCGCATGCAGGGCTATGTGGGGGCTGCGCGGGAAGCGCCCCAAGCCAATCATTAAGAATGGGCCTCCGGCCAATCAGCAGAGGAACGGAGGGAACGACTACCGTTCCTCAGGTGCCATAAGGAACGAAGGGAACGGCTACCGTTCCCTATGTTCCTAGGGAAAAGTACGAAGGTACCTATGGACTTAGATAGTATATAGTCACTCGTTCTGGAGAGCTCTGGGAGTTCTCCAGTTAGCAATCACAACTACAGTTCGCTACAAGATCGAGAGCCTACTGTTGAGACAAGTCTTTGTTGTGCACCTTTTGGCTGCACCGAACCTAAGCACCCTTGAGAGAATACCTTCGACCGATACTGAACCCTAACAGGACGGGTCCAGAGACAGGTTCGTCACACGTTGCTAACTCCCTTTGATCTGTTACAGTTCAGGCTCGAAGGTAAAACGACATGGCAACTCAACCGACGCCGGGCCAGATCACGGCCGCGCTTCAGAGAGTCACCGAACGACTCGACGAAACTGAAGAAGAGCTTGCGAAGACCAAGGCCAGCAACGCGGCATTGGCAGCCCGACTTGCGGCGACCGAGGTCCACACCAAGGACCCGGCCAAGACGAAGGTCAAATTGGAGCAACCCGAGAAGTACGGGGGCGACCAGGAAGCCTTGCCAGGTTGGATCACGGCGATGCGGAACTACCTCGACCACAACTCGCACCAATTCGCCACCGAGGAGTCCAAGACCAGATACGCCGCCACCCGACTCAAGGACAAGGCACTCAAGTGGTTCACGGGAACACTGAGTGATTTCCTCGGCGGAGCAATCCACAAACCCTTCACCAAAAAGGTCTTCGAGAACTACTCCGAGTTCGAGAACGAGATTCAGAAGGTGTTCGGCGACAAGGACGAGAAGTTGCACGCCCAGGAACGGCTAGGACGGCTGAAGCAGACTAGGTCAGCCACCGCCTACGCCACGATTTTCCGACAAGACTCCATGAAGGCAGAGATAGACGACGAGGGGCTGATGCACCTGTTCTACGGAGGGCTGAAGGAGGAGGTCAAGGACGAGCTCTACAAGGAGAGCCGACCCGACACGCTCGACGAGTACATCGCCATGGCTGTCAAGATTGACGACCGACAGTTCGCCCGCAAACAACAGAAGAAGGGCAGCGAGATTCAGCGATCCCCAGGCTACCACAAGCCCAACGACAAAAAGAAACGCCAGCACCAGAGCACGTCATACGGCACGCACTCGGGACCCATGGACGTCAGCGCTGCCCAGGCACAGTGGGCAGGAAAGAGAGATGGTGCCAAGGACAAATCAGGCATCACCTGTTACAACTGCGGGAGGAAGGGTCACTTCAAACGTGACTGCCGCAGCAAGAAAGAGTGGAGACCGGTTCCAGGGAAGGAAGCTGCCACCATCGACCAAGACACGGTCGGAAGAAGAACCCGGTTTCTGGAGGTCGCAGCCGCCAGCTACACGCAGGACGACCTCGAAATCGACATTGACCGAGTCATCGAGCAGGACGATGAACTCACCGACTCGGATCAAGAAGACTTGAGGAGCAGCAACCACCAGGAGGGAAATGACACCGCCCATCACGCTTTCATCGAAACGGACGACGAGGGAGAACTGGCTCCCCCGCGGCACATCCGACAAGTCGCTGAGGACTGGGGCATCACCCTGGTTCAGCAAGAGGACGGGCAATGGCGAACCCACGAGGGTGAAGGAGGAGTCAGCCCGAACCTCATTTTCCTGCAGCAAAGGATCCTAAGCCAGCGGCAAAAGATCGAGGAGTTGTCGAGAGAAAAAGAAGAGCTCGAGCAGCTTCTCCAAAAAAGAAACGACCAGTACGGACAACTTTGCGCGGAACTCGATTTCGCCAGAGAACGAGTCCAAGAGATCACCGAGGCCAACAACAGGGCCGGGGATCACGTCGAAAAGACATTAAGAGAGGCACAGGCCTTGCAGGACGACATCCGCCAGGCACTTCCGCATCACACACCGTGGGATGGACCCACCGAAGAGGCGGAGGAATACGAAAACGGAGTGCGATATCCCGAGCAACTTTTCGACTACGCACAGGAGCAGAATGCGGCGAAAGGAAGGAAACAACAGAACTGGGAAGAATACTGGACTCGACATCAGCACATCGTGCGCACCGGGCGACAAACCTCCGACCTTGAATGGTGGGGTTTCCGGGGCGAGAACAACACGGAGGGATTCCAGTTGTTGCCAGAAGACCACGAGCGGGTGAACCCACGAAAAGAAAGTCACATCTACCTGCCCTGGTTCCAGTGCATCGCGCACGAATGTCGGTACCACTTCCAGGACAAATTTCGCAACAGTTTCTGGCCCACGAGGGAAGAAAAAGGAATGCAACCCCTACCCATCAGATGGGTATACGACAGCGGCGACGCTCCCGCAGGCATGTTGTGGGACACCCAACGCACTCACGAGGGCAGGCTGAGGGTTAGACCCAAGGCAGCCTGGCCCCGACGCTGTATGGCGGGCGTAGGAGTCAACGAATGCCGAAGCGCAGACTGCCTACCACACGCCGACGAGAAAATCTGGGGATACATGGAACAGCAATCCCAGAGGAAGCCACACCAGAGGACGAGAGCGTCCCGAAGGAACGAGAGGCGCCCAGTTGAGGCATGGGCGGCCCAATGGCTCCAAGAACACCAGACGATTGACGCCGCAAGCCAAGGTGCGGACAGGGACGCCTTGAAACACCACGAGAGCTTGGGAAACGGCTCAGGGCCCTCCGAGGGGCCCGGAAACCTCTAACTCCACAACAACGGAGACAGGCTGCGCAGTACAGGAAGAACTGGCGCAAGCAGAAGCCTTACAACGACCTCCCAGCAGACGAACACGAAGTAGCTGCTGTACGAAGCACCAAACCAGACAACAGACTCTGGATCACAGCGCGATGGGGGAAATTCGAAGCCCTCGCGTTAGTGGACGGAGGAGCGCAGATGGACCTCATTGCGCCCACATTTGTGAATCAACTCAGAATCCCATGGAGGATCAAGAAACAACCACACGTCGTCAAAGGACCATTCGACACACAATGGGTACGACGAGAGACAGAACCACTCGACATTGAGGTGGAAGGAAAAACCACCCAAGTGGTGTTCGACATCGTGAACATGGGACCGAAGAAAGACATGATTCTCGGACGCCCATGGCATGAGGATTACGACCCAGACATCAGTTGGAAGGGAGATGGCCATCTGCGACCGCGGGAACAGCGGGAGCATCCGACCAACTCGATGGGAGAACGCGCAGAACAGGAGCCACGGGAGAGTAGCGGGTCAGAACAAACCCCCTCTACGGGCCCACCGCAGGAAGCAGCCAGTGCAGAACCACGCACTCTGGAGTCCGGAAGAAGCGGCACACGACGAAAGAAGCAGACACGGGAGGAACGAACCATCGCCGTCGTCTCAGTCGACGAGCACGGAATGCTCAAACACGAACAATGGGTCAATCAGCTCGAAGCGGCAAACATCGAGCTGGCAGCAGAAGAAGTCAGGGAACTCGAAGCAGCAAGCATCGAGCCTGGAAACAGCAAGTTCGCGTACTACGAAGGTACGGCGAAGAACGCGAAAACGGGACAGATTCCAGACGATTACAAGGGACACCCGGCGTTCACGGCAAAACATCTTGCAGGGCTACCAGACCACGGACCTTGGGATCACGAGATCAAACTCAAGGAAGGCGCCCAGTTGAAATTTTTCAAGGTGTACCACACCAACGAGAAGCAAGATGCAGAGTTGAGGAGCTATCTCGAAAAGAACCTCGAGATAGGACACATCAGACCATCGACATCTCCAGCGGGCTACCCAGTCCTCTTCGTTCCAAAGAAGGATGGGAAACTCAGGATGTGTGTGGACTACCGACAGTTGAACGGCGAAACGGTGAAGAACCGCTACCCACTGCCACTGATCTCGAGGCTTCGAGATCAACTGTCAGGGGCACAATACTTCACGCGTCTCGACCTTCCGACAGCGTACGCCCACATCCGCATCAAGGAAGGAGATGAATGGAAAACGGCCTTTCGGACACCCTATGGGCACTACGAGTACCTCGTCATGCCGTTCGGGTTGACCAACGCACCAGCGACGTTTCAAGCCGCTATCGACCACGCAATTCGACATTGCCTCGATAAATTTGCAGTCTGTTATTTGGATGACATTCTCATCTACTCCAAGACACTCGAAGAACACAAGAAACATGTGCAGCAGGTGCTGAATGCACTGCACGAGCACAAGTTGTCAGTCAACAAGGACAAGAGCGAGTTTCATGTCAAGAAGACAGTGTTTCTGGGTTACGAGATCTCTCCAGGATGGGTCAAGATCGAACCCGAGAAACTGGAAGCTGTCAGGACGTGGCCGACACCAACAAACGCCACAGAGGTTAGGGGGTTTATCGGATTCGCCAACTTTGTCAGGATGTTCATCAAGAACTTTGGCGATATCGCGAGACCTCTACACGAACTTACCAAGAAGGATGCCACATTCCAGTGGAAGCGGGAGCACGAGCAGGCTTTCCAGCGGATCCGCGATGCCATCATCGCCGACCCGGTGCTCATGCTGCCCGATCCAAGCACGCCTTTCGAAGTCGAGGCTGATGCTTCGGACTTCGCGATCGGAGGACAACTTGGTCAGAGGGACAAGGACGGCAAGCTTCATCCAGTTGCGTTCTTCTCCAAGAAACTCGAAGGACCAAGGCTCAATTACCCGATCCACGACAAGGAGCTTCTCGCAATCATTGAAGCATTCCAGGAATGGAGACCATACCTCAGCGGCACGACACACGAAGTTCAGGTGTACACGGACCACAAGAACTTACGATACTTCACCACCACGAAGGTGCTGAACGGACGACAAACTCGGTGGGCAGAATTTCTGTCCGAATTCAACTTCACGATCCACTACAAGAAAGGCTCAGAGAACGCACGAGCGGACGCCTTGAGTAGGAGAGCGGATCACCACGACAACACATCCGAAGTCTCACCACCATTGCTACATCAACAGACAGACGGATCGCTACGGCACGCTTCCCAACCGACTGAAGACTACGAGATCGCAGCACTTCAGCAACAGTCGGAAGATCCCGAAGCCAGGCCTCTGCAACCGTTTGTAGAATGCTGTGCGACCTTCAGAGAACAAAGACTGGAACGAGACTTCCAGGGAATCATCGCGGACGACAAGCGCGATGCATGGCAGGAAGAGCCAGAATCCAAGATCGCAGGGTTGCGACTTGAAGGGACGAGGCTCTGGTACCACGACAAGGCCTACGTCAGGCTTGGTGACCAAAAGGAGCTCATTCAGAAGATCCACGAGTCAAGACTCGGGGGACACATGGGAATCGGCAAGACAATCGCGAAAGTCAAGCAGAACTACGACTTCCCAGGAATCAAACAGGCGACAGAAGCAGTCCTAGCAGAGTGCGACCGCTGCGGACGAAGCAAACCAGGACGACACAAACCATATGGGCTGTTGCAACCATTGCCAGTCGCAGAACGACCATGGAGTTCGGTGACGATGGACTTCGTCACCAAACTACCAGTCTCCCAGGACTCAGTAACGGGAGTGGAATACGACAGCATCCTCACAATGGTGGACAGACTCACCAAATGGAGCTACTTCCTCCCTTACAAGGAAACATGGTCGGCAGAACAACTCGCAGATGTGATCTACCGCAACATCACCTCGGTCCACGGATGGCCGGAGGAATGGATCACAGACAGGGACACCAAGTTCGCATCAAAATTTTGGCAGGCTCTGATGACAAGATTGGGTACGAAGAGTAAGCTTTCAACCGCTTACCACCCACAGACGGATGGACAGACGGAACGACTCAACCAGGTCGTCGAGCAATACCTACGGTTGTACGTCAATTTCCAGCAGGATGACTGGGTCGAGCTGTTGCCAACGGCACAACTCGCCTACAACACCACCGTCACGGAGACCACGAAGGTCACGCCATTCTTCGCGAATTACGGCTACGAAGCAGATTTGCGACAAGGGCCCGAGGTTTCGGTGCCCAGAGCGGCAGTCAAAGCCGACAAGATGAGCTCGCTGCACGCGATGCTCAAGGAGGAACTCGAGTTCGTACGAACCAGGATGAAGAAGTTCTACGACAGAAACAGGCTCGAGGGACCTCGCCTAGAAGAGGGGGGCAAAGTTTACCTCATTTCTCGAAATCTTCGCACAAAACGACCAAGCAGGAAGCTCGACTTCCGCAAAATCGGGCCGTTCAAAATCGACAAAAAGATTTCGGAGAACAATTACGCACTCGCGTTACCCTCGACAATGCGACTACGGACCAACGTTTTCCACATCTCGCTTCTGGAACCAGCGCCCAAGGGCGCACGACTCGACAAGGACGCCGAGGCAGAAGATGAAGAGGAGGAATGGGACGTTGAGGAAGTCCTAGACTCACGCATCATGAAAGGACAGTTGGAGTATTTGGTCAAGTGGCTGGACTTTGGTCCAGAAGACAATTCATGGCAACCAGCTACGAATCTCAACTGCCCCGAGAAACTCCAGGAGTTCCACCAGAGGAACCCGGATCGACCAAAGGAGGCGTCAAGGACCAGTCGAAGTCGGCAGGGAAGTCGGCGAAGGAAGCACTAAGCAACGGTTAGGAACCAACGCCACGCAACACGGCAAACACGAACCTCGGAACCCAGGAAGGGTCGGACAAAGCCTCCTCAGGAACAGGCTCCACTGTTGACTGAGCAGCAGCATTCTCAGCCTCTCGTCGCTTCGACTCTTCTGTTTCCTGCCGCTCCAGTTCTTCCAAATCCTCGATGGTAGTGACACCACGGGATAAGGCACGAGACATCTTCTCAGACCACCTTTTCTTCGAGAGACGAAGACGATTTATCTTCGCGTCCAGTTCAGCCCGTTGGCGCTCGGCTTCTTCCATTTCAGCGTCCAACTTATCGTACTGGCTAGTGATACGACGCAGTTGCTGCAGAGTAACGCCTTGAGCGTCACAGTGAGGCTCATGGTGAGAGACGCACTCATAACAACTCGCGGAGTCGGAGGGAGACGCCTTGCACGTGTAACCCCGAGATTCACAGAAGGAACAGGAACGCTTCATGGTGATGGCGTTTCGGAGGATGGCTTCAAGAAGGGCGTCGCGTTGTTCAGCTTTCTTTTCAGCGGTCAACGACCTGGTGGGTTTCTCCACGCGATTCCCCATGATGATCAGCAGGGTAAGGGGGTAAAGGAAGAAGAGTACCCACCTGGGATTCGGGCTGTTGGCGCTACTTAAGGGATGGGGAGGTTGGCAAGTCTTTCGGGACGCAAGACCTGGAGGAGGGGCATCGTGTCACGGTCATGGTCGCATGCAGGGCTATGTGGGGGCTGCGCGGGAAGCGCCCCAAGCCAATCATTAAGAATGGGCCTCCGGCCAATCAGCAGAGGAACGGAGGGAACGACTACCGTTCCTCAGGTGCCATAAGGAACGAAGGGAACGGCTACCGTTCCCTATGTTCCTAGGGAAAAGTACGAAGGTACCTATGGACTTAGATAGTATATAGTCACTCGTTCTGGAGAGCTCTGGGAGTTCTCCAGTTAGCAATCACAACTACAGTTCGCTACAAGATCGAGAGCCTACTGTTGAGACAAGTCTTTGTTGTGCACCTTTTGGCTGCACCGAACCTAAGCACCCTTGAGAGAATACCTTCGACCGATACTGAACCCTAACAGGACGGGTCCAGAGACAGGTTCGTCACACCGACGAGCATATCGAGAGAGTTATATTGGTGGTTAAGAAGCGGGTAGTCTAGAGGAGAGTTCGAAAGCGGCGGCACTTCGTATTTATCGTTATTATTATTATTATTATAACCAGGTACTTACAAGGAAGCCATCTATAACACTGTAAGTATACGAAGGTAGGTATAGGTTACCCAACTTACTATAGGTATATACGTGCCTGCAATTTAACAGCGCTTTTGAAGGAATTACGCGATGTAAATACAATAGATGTCACGGATATGGTCACATGCAGCCGGCCAGCGGGGCGCGCTGGCAGCGTCCCGGGCCAATCAAGACGGGACGCCTAGCTACCAATGAGAAGGAGATCTGTGGTGGTTACAATGATCTATGGACAGACCACGGCAGTGGTAACAGATCAAGGGGCTCGGCCTCCTGGATCTGTTGACGACCCACCACGGATCACGCAGATCCAGGTACAGAGGTACCTAGGAATTAGATAGTATATAGTCACTCGTTCTGGAGAGCTCTGGGAGTTCTCCAGTTAGCAATCACAACTACAGTTCGCTACAAGCTCGAGAGCCTACTGTTGAGACAAGTCTTTGTTGTGCACCCTTTGGCTGCACCGAACCTAAGCACCCTTGAGAGAATACCTTCGACCGATACTGAACCCTAACAGGACGGGTCCAGAGACAGGTTCGTCACAATAGATTTTAACAGCGTTTTTGAAGGAATTGCGCGATACAAATGCGATAGATTTTAACGGCGCGGATTGAATTCAATTAAATTGATGGATCTGGATAAGGAAAAAAAGAGGCGCAACGGCCAGGGTTGGGGTTATATATGGTGGGGTGTCATGTGATACAGTCCCGCGGGACCGGTATGGCAGTCCGAGGAGCCCGCCTCATATTATTAGGTAAGGTAAGTCGGTAGGTAATGAGGAGGAAACGAGAAGGGTACAAAGTGTGCCGCATCAATTATTACCTAGGTAGGTAGACGACGTTTTCGAGAAAGCCCTCACTTTTCACCATCTCCACAACAGGATACCAGCTGTCAGGGATACCTACCTACCTAGGTAGTTTCTAGTCTTCGTGCTTGTTCAACGCTGCGGTTTCTTATCTTCATAGCTGCCAGCACCTTCTGCGACTCTTCCGAGCAGCCAGGAAATTTTTCTGTTCAAAAGCCTAGCTACCTAGGAAGATGCGATAAACCTAGGTATGTATGCGCGATTGAATTATTCCCTTTGGAGGGATGCTGTAAAAAACAACTGTTGAGAAAAGCAGGCCGAGTTGAGCTGCCGCTATAGGGCGCCCGTCGGCTGACCGAGTTGACTCGTGGCTACGGTTTGGCCAGCTCCAATGATAGGACTAACTGGCACTACGGCTACTTGACCTCTACCTAGGTGCTTTTACTTTCATTGGAGGACAGCCTCTACGTAGAATTTGTACAGATATAGGGGATTGCCGGTTTTTAGGGTAGGGAGTATTCTTGCTTAATATGCCCATAATACCTACCCCTGAGCCCCCAGTGACCCCTAATAGAAAAATAGGGAAATGTATATCTGGGGGGGCATCCATCCGAGGGCTACTTGGTGTTCCTGGAGTGAAATTTGTCGTCTATAGTAGTCTAACGCCCTAAACTTGAACAGTCCAAAGTACTAAACCCGAATGGCTGTAGTAGGAGACACACTAGCCAAACTCAGCTCAGCTTTGGGGAGTGACACTAAGGTGCCCCTTGGCGGAATAAGATCAAGTAAGGTGAAGTAAAAGCATCGAGCTAGCCAAGTGAAGCCATGCCTCGTCGAGGTAAGCCTGCGGCTTGCTGCTGGGATATTTCATCTATGAAATACCGAAGGAAGAAGAAGCGATTGTGCCACACTCGAGCGTCCTATATGCCCACAGCTGAATAGAAATGCCACGAGGACTCGTATTAATAGAAGGAAGCGGCGCGTCGCACAACCGTAACCCCGCGGGATAGGGAAGCTCCTTCTGGGCTTAGGCGGCGTTAAAACACCTGCTGCCCACGATCCCAGCCTACCACGTGCCTTCAAAGATGAAGTCGCCGACACGGATCAAAGTCCACCAGCTGCCGTCGTTTATCTCTCGTGATTCCGTTGGCATTGAGAGCGCCAGTGGGCCTCCTCCGCTTGAGGACAGCATGAGACCAACTCGAGTCTCGTGGAAAAGACTCCCAAAGCGGGCGCTGCCTTTTCCATCGCTACCTAACTTGGTCGATCTACCTGTTCTTTATCCTCAACCTGTGGGCCTCACCCTGGAAGTCTGGGACACCGAGAACAAGAAGGATTATGGAAAAGCTGGTTTCTCCATCGGAAGGCTGCCAGCCCGGCGACAATTTCAGCCCCTATTCCAGGATCTATTCACCGTGGGTGTTGGCCGATATCTTTGAAATTACCTTGGGTTTTGGAGCACTGTCATTTACCCAGGCAAAACTCATTGACATTTCCTGGGACTTGGTGAGCACTTCCTTTTTATCGTCTTGAGGTTTCAAGGATACATACATGTAGACCATGGCTAATGACGGTATTACCAGGTTGTCGGAAGAGGAGCTCAAGGAGCCATCGCCTACATATCATGCCGCGTCGTCGCCGACTTTGTGGCCACGTCGACGGAAGGGTTACACCCCGTCAGTTAGGTACGAAACCTTTTCGGCAGTGGTTCTGAACCAAGGAGCACCGCTCGGGTGCACGTTCCGCCTTGTCACCGACGCCAGCTTTGACCGGGCGGTCAGATACAAAACCGTCGCCGTGTTTACCGTCTTGTCCCTGTTTTTGACCGTGGGATTTCCCACTTTGCCCAGCGCCGCGGCCGGCTACGTAGCACACTCCGCCGCTTATATTAAAGACTCTCCGGATGGGAACTACATCCTATTACGCGAGTTCGACATCGTGACATACGTGATTCACGATGCCTGGAGAATTAATATGACAGGAGATTTGTTGGTTCCGTACGGCCCTACGAGCAGGGACCCGAACACAACGGGTGAGTGGCTCATAGAGGCTCACCAAGCTAAGACTCAGCCATGACGTTGCTCTAACGAATTTCACCCTGGGTGTAGCCGGTAGGACGGTGCCACTGCTGTTTGAAGACGGCGACATAGAATTCTCGGACTGCGCCGTTGATGTCCCACCAGCGGGGTGTGACCTGTTCACCGACGTCTCCCATTGTGAGTAGCCTTCCTAGTTCGAGTTCCTGTTTCGGGTAGGTTCCGGCTCATTGAACAAACTCAAGATTTCAGAGATATGAGAGAGTACGGATTCTACAGTTTGACCCAGGAACCATCGGTCTGGGGCGGGGAGACGTAACTGCAGGCCCCCGCGCTTAATATTACGGTATTCTTTTTGGGTAAGGAACCCCAGCCTGGGATGGTGGGACACGAGTGGGTGCACCCGATCACGAGGCAGACCATTCCAGGATCCGGATAATGTCGGGCGTATGCTATCCAACCGGACATATGACTTAGACCACATCCAGAAGTACGGCGCGTGTCAGCCAAACTCGGATGTCAGTACTGCCAATCTCTTCCGTACCTTCCCAAACGTACCTAATTAACTGACTCGGCTACAGGTCTATCAATGGGGCTTTTCGTATATCCAAATCTACATATTGATAACTACCTATGCTCCTCGTCTGGACGGTCGGCATCTGGACGGTGTGGGTCAAGGCGCACATCAACCTACCACTTAACAAAAACAAGCACTGCGGTGAGGCGCCGAGGGGTTTGACAGCCCTCCTCCACCTCGCATCAAAAATGCATAGCGAGCTTTCGGCAGCGGGTATTGACCCCAAGTCCCTCACAGACGACCAGCTCAGGCTCGAGATCGATAGACGCGTCAATGGCGGCATGGTCTACTTTGAGTCCGACGCACCCGAGACCAAATCGCCCGCCGACACCATGGCCACCGTCGTCCCAATTACGAGGAAAGCCGAAGCTTCGATGGGCTGCTTCCTGTGGGAGAAGACGAAGGAGCTGAGATGGCTCATATTGGCGTTCATCGCGTACTTTGGGGCCAATATATATGGCATCATACTCCTCCCTTCGTTGCAGGGCTCGCTTGTTTTCGACATCTCATAGCTGAGCTGCTTTGGCTTGTATGGTTTTGTCTTTGTGAAGCGGCTAAAATGGCTGCTCTGGGTGTACCTACCTTGTTCGTGCATTCTGATAACTGTGACGATCATAATGGCGCAAATAAAGCCCGTTTGAGAGTTATGAAGGAGTCTAGAGCTGTGCGTGAGGTCATTGTGGACGTGGAGGCTTGCGGTTTGGACATCATCTGAAACTTCTGCCATTGTAGCTCGATCGACCCGCACGCCGCCTCTGGATCCTGGGGGATCTGCCAAACACGTCGGGTGCCGGGGGAAAGTATCCTCATCCTCCCGGGGGTCTTGCGTATGCCTGATTTGGATCCACGGAGGGTTGGTGATTGAGGGAGAGACATCAGCCTAGGGGATATTGTCAGCACCGTCATAGACCAGGGTAAAATGCCAGCCAAACAAGATGCGTACGGCGATCGATTCCGAGTGACAAAAGCACCTATCGGCCATGACAGAGAAAATCCTGATTGTTGAGCTACGTTAGCCAAACTTGCTTGGTATCCTCATTCTTGTCAAAGGAGCACTCGCGGGTTCACCCATGCTCAAACTGAATGTCTCACCACCGCCTCGGGGGACAACGGCACTGGAATGGTGTTTACTCGGTATGACGTGGCCTCGTGAATACGCCCTTACGGCACATTCCAGCCACCAACAAGAAGTCGAGCATAAATAACCATGGCTCCCCGGTAGCCGACAGCCAACTCAAGAACCCAACTCGAAATCCATCCACTTATCGAGGTGAACTTACCCAAGCTTTCCAAACCGAAGATTCCAGCCGTCCACGCGTACCAGCTCACTTCCACAATGAAGACGTCCACTCTCGCCCTCTTCTTTGGCTTCCTCGCTGCCGCGGTCCACGCAGCGCCCCCCGCTTCGGGTGACGTGTCCTGGTACGATCCGGCCCGCGACGCCACGTGCACCGGCCACGCCGATGGGAGCATTACCTGCCAGTCGGGCCAGGTAGAGGCGCTGTTGAATGTATGCCATCCCCTGACACTTTTAAGTTCCCATCCCATGCCATTTTCCCCCACCTCCTTACCTTCCATCCCTTTTACTTCTCATTGTCTTTCACCACTCCCCCCTTCCCTCTCACCCCTCAACCACCCAACAACCAAACCAACCGAAACTAACCACACACAAACAGCTCGACCCCAGCACCCCCAGCACCCCCGCTCCCAACCCTCCCGCCCAACCCCCCAAGCAAGCCAACCAAGCAGCAAGCAACCCCCTCAACCTCGACCTCCAACCCACCGTAGTCGAAGCCCGCGCGGACAAGCCCGAGGTCCCGGCGTGCAGCGGCGAGGGCGCGGCGCGGGCGCTGGGCTGCTTTCTGAACTGTTTCAGTGCGGGCTTTTGCAGTGCCAGCTGTGATGGGGAGGGGAAGTGTCAGTGCGGGTGTGAGGAGGGAGGGGAGAAGGGGAAGGGGGTGCCGTGCGCGGTGAAGAGTTGTTGATTGTGTTTTGGGGATGGTTGTTTATGTACTGAAATGGGGATCAGTACATAGGTGTGGGAAGGGAAGGGGGGGGGGGAGCTTGGATGGGAAGGGAGGGTGTGGGTGGCGGTTGGGGATTGAGAGACAGGGTTTCACAGGGTTGACAGGGAGAGAAGTGGAGTGAGCCGAGCACTCAAAAAATGATGATGACAGGTACCTACCAGGTAGATGACCACGCTTGGGGTGAGCATGCCATTTTTGGTGAAATTTAGCCTGACGATTTGCAAGCAGGAAATCTAACAGAGAGAGTCTTGTTGAATTGTCACCAAGTGTGCGCCACGTAGGGCGGTTCTTTACTTGATGGGATGTCGTTGTAGTCTAAAAGGGGTTAGCCTTGGATGAATCCGAGAAGGGTCTGGATTCGTCGGCTAGCCAACCGTTCACATGCCACCTCTGCACCCCCGAATAAACAAACCCCTGAAACCCACATTTCCAAGGCTGACATTCCATCCCCCGCAAACCAATCGGTCGCTCCCAACGGACCTCGGCACTTTCTCCGCACCCGCAGCGGATCATGCGGGGAGATCTTGGCACGCATACCCGGGGTGGCCGAACGAAGTGAACCACTTATACCCACTCCCGCCACGCCGTTCATTCCATCTAACATCACAAACCTCCTTTACCATTCCCACCTACCTACCTACCTAGGTGAACCACCACAACCACACCCTCCCCCTCAACACCGCAACATTTAAACCTACGTAAACCACAACCCCCCAAAAACAACCCACCATGCCCCCCCAACGACCACAACCCCCCCCTCCCCTTCTCCGAACCCCCCTACCTCCTCTCCCTGCCCAGCCCCTACTTCACCCCCTCCCACCTGGCCTGGCAAGCCGCCATCCGGCCCTTCATCCAAACCCATCTCCACGCCCACGCCATCGACCACGAAACCGCCGGCACCCTCCCCCCCACCATCTTCCGCACCTTCGCCCAGTCCCACATGCTCCTCCCGGCCCTCCCCGCCCCGCTCCCCGTCTCCTGGCTCAAACGCCTCGGCATCCACACCCTCCTGGGCGGCCTGAAGGTGGAGGAGTTTGACGCGCTGCATGGGTATATCTACGCGGATGAGATGGTGCGCAGCGGGCTGGCGGGGCCCGGGGCGAGTCTGACGACGGGGATGGCGTTTGGGGTGCCGTTGATTGTGCGGTTTGGGGGGGAGGGGTTGAAGGAGAGGGTTCTGCCGGGGTTGTTGAGGGGGGAAAAGAGGTGCTGTATTGCGATTACGGAGCCCGATGCGGGGAGTGATGTGGCCGGGGTGGGGACGACGGCGGTCAGGAGTGGGTGTGGGAGGTGGTGGGTGGTTAATGGGGTGAAGAAGTGGTAGGTTTTTGCAAACTTGGAGTTGGGGGTGTGGTGTCTGATGGGGGTGGTCGTGTGAAGGGTGGAGGCTAATTAATGATGGGGGACGGGCAGGATCACCAACGGCATCTGGTCCGACTACGCGTCCATGGCGGTGCGCACCGGCCCGCCCGGCAGCGGCGCCAAGGGCATCTCCCTGCTGGTCGTCCCGCTCAAGGACACGCCTGGGGTAACCATGCGGCGGCTCAGAGTCTCGGGTACCGCCTCCTCCGGCACGACTTATATCGAGCTCGACGACGTGCGCGTGCCCATCGACAACCTGCTCGGCGAGGAGAACCAAGGGATGCGCTACATCATGACCAACTTCAACCACGAGCGCCTGGCCGTGGCCACGGGCGCGACCCGCCAGGCCCGTGTTGCGCTGACGGCGGCCTTTGAGTACGTTCTCAAGCGCGAGGCGTTCGGTAAGCCGCTGGTTGAGCAGCCCGTTGTTCGCCATCGGCTGGCCAAGGCGGGCGCCCTGCTCGAGAGCCAGACAGCGTGGGTCGAGCAGTTCGCCTTTATGATGACCAAGATGCCGCACGAACAAGCCGATGTTTTGTTGGGTGGCCCCACGGCGCTGCTGAAGGCGAATGCGGGGATGGTGTTCAAGGAGTGCGCCGATACGGCCGTGTTGCTGTTTGGGGGGAATGGATACACCAAGACCGGACAGGGCCAGCTGGTGGAGAGTGAGTCTTTTGTTTGTCTGGGGCGTTGTCTAGATGCTGATCGTGTCGCCCTTAGTGCTGTACCGGGAAGTCATGGGCACGAGGATCCCCGGCGGGTCCGAGGATGTCCTGCTCGACTTGGCTGTGCGGCAGCTCGTCAAGATTTACAAGATGCAGACCAAGTTGCTGGAGGCCGACTCGAAGCTGTGAGATAGGCAGGGCGTGTATGACTCTGCCAGTAGGGCTCGGGATGCAAGGCCAACGTGATGAGACCGAAAACCTGGCGATCCGGCGGACCTGCAATGGGATAAAGCCAGTCTCGGACTTCTCACCGGAGTTGTGACACATGTCGAGGCAAGAAAAGCCAAATAATGGTTCAAGTATAGCTGAGGTAGCTTCTAACTGTATTATCAATATTCTATTCTATTCTAGTATTCGGTACCTACCTTGAGAGCGTCATTACCTAGGTAGTCTATTGTCTATTGAATTACCCCCCCCCCCCCCCCCCCCCTTTTTTCTTTTCCCTCCCTGCACCGTTGTAATCAAGACAATGCAACTCCCAGGCGTGTTTCTGTAGTCACAAAGGCTCCCCATCTCAACTTGTTCCCTCCAAGTCATCTGTCGGGAAATGCCCTCCCGATACCGCTCGGAGTTCGGAGTAACTCGTCACATCCCGACAGTCCTCCGAGGCCTCCTCAGACCCCTTAAGATTGCATGTCTCAAAACACTGCGACACCGGAAGCTAGCGCGTTTGCCACCCAAGCAGTAAACCCACCCGTGCGCGTGCGCAGCGTTCGTAAGGCGCCCCCCCCCCCCCCCCCCCCCCCCCCCCCCTACAGCTTAGGCTGATACCCCCCATCTCCATCACGCGGATACTCGAACGCGGGTAGCTGACCCACAAACGCGTCCCACGCCCCATCCTCCAAGATCGGCGCCGTCACGTACTCCCCCAGATCCCCCGACTCCGCCACCGTCCTCAACATATCCGGCAACGCCTCCTCATACGCGCGCACCAAGTCATCGTCAAACGCCCGCCCCGGGCCAGCACCAGCACCAGCGCCAGCGCCAGCACCGCCGGCCCCCTCCCCGGCCGACGACGACGACGACGACGCGCGCCAGCCCGGGTCGCCCGCCAGACAGACCAGCTCAAAGAGGCGCAGCGCCGTCGGGCACACACCCGCATCCCTGGCCGCTTCGTAGGCCATCCGGTGGCCCATGGCCTCGACGAGGGGGCGGCAGCGAGGCAGGATGTGCCGGTTGAAGGGCTCGCCCCGGCGCTTCTCGTAGCCGCCCAGCTCGGCGATCTTGTCTCTCGCGTCCGCCGTTCGGTGTTGCTCGCGCTGCGCCAGCGGCGTGGATGGGTGCCGCGGCGCTGGCAACTCGTACTTGCGCGCGAGAAGCTCCGAGGCGAGGCCTGGTGCGGGGGGGTGTTAGTTACGTGTAGGGTGGTTTGGTAACTAAGGTGATAAGTGATGGGCTGGGGAAGACGTACGGATGCACAGGACCAGCGTGTCGCCCTCGGCGATGTAGTTGCCCCGGAAGGTCATGGCCATCTCGCCAATCTGGCTGTGGGTGAAGAGCCCCTGCCAACCGCACCGCTCTGCGAGGTCATCCAGCACGCGCGTTGCCCGGTTCATGATTGTTTTGAAGGCGGTGGCAAGGCCGTGCCGTACCGGCCAGCTGTGGCGGGGGTCCATGAACTGCTTCACCGTCCACCGGGCGTACGGCTCCAGGACGATCCCGTAGGCCCAAGCGTCGAGGATGGGCCGCTGCTGCGTGCTGAAGGAGAGGATCGGCACGCGTCCGCGGCCGTTCGGGGAGGCGACCGTCCTTCGGCGGCTGTAGAGGGCAGCGATGTAGGTCCCGACTTTGAACCCTGAGATGCCCGGGATGGAGAGCGAGAGGGTCCCGACGGCAACCCGCCAGAGCTGTTGCAGAAACTCCAGCCGCTCATCTTCCGGCTTGGAAACGGACCCCAGAAGGGCGTTCGGGGATAGGCGGACGTGTTCGAAGGTCGTGATGGCATGGTCCAGAGGCTTCGAGGCGGTCCCCAGTCGCATCGGCAGGGCGCGTGACGTGATGCCGCGGAACATGTGGGTTGAATCGCACAGCCAGACGAGGAAGGGCTTGATCCCGTGGTCCTCTCCGCGGACTATCAGCCGAGCAAATACCACGGCCACGCGAGGGATGCCGGACTCGGGCGTGGTTGGGGGCATGGCCTTGGCTGCCGCATCGTTCGGGGTGTGGAGATCGAAGGAGCCATCTGGCTGCAGGGTCGCCGTGGTCTCGAGATTGCGCGCGTCCAGTCCGTGGCCGACCTCGGTCAGCATGAACTAGCCGCAAATGTCAAAGTTAAGCAGCCCCTCGACTAGGTCAGAGAGATCGGGGCGGTCGTCGAGGAAGTTGGCGAGGGTGCCGATGCAGAGGTTGATGTGGATGGTAAGAATGATGAAAGCGGTCGGGTCCCGGGTGGCGATCACTTCGAGTTTGTTGTGTTAGCACCCCGTGACTACCAGTGGTACGTCAGTTATGGGGAATGGAGACTCACCGTCGAAATTGAAAGCCCAGAACTTCTCCGTCAGGTCCCGGATATCGTGGAGGGAAAGGCCTTTGGCGTGTCAGGTGCTAGCTCCTCGGGCTTCGCTGGCAGATAAATCATAACCCACCATTTTGTCGGCAAAGTGATTGCGCTCTTTTATGATGAAGCGCCAGACGATCCGGAGAGACGGGTTCCTCCTTGTCCCTTGATGCAGACCAGATGTCTTGCTCAAGCAATGATCGAGAAGAGGACATGGCGGGTTAAGTGTGCCGCTGTACCTAATCGACTGCAGGGCACCTTGCCGGGAGGGTTAGCGTTGAACCAGAGGATTCCAGACGATGAGAATGGACAATACTTACATACGGTTCCGGTCAAGATAGATAGGTAGGCGCCTAAGTGTAGGTATGTACCAAGTGTGCTTTGCCTGTTTCTACCTCGCTGTAGTGCACCACAAACCAGGCGGGATGCAACCAGGCACATAATGAAGCATTACGGAGGTACTTAAGCATATCGCAGCGTCGAAGAGAGGCTACCAGCAGGGTAATTCTGCATCACCCGTGGATTCAAAATTTGCGACCCGGGGTCATTCAGCTCTCATAGCTCTCAGGGCGGCAGCAAAAAGCACGCTGTCTCAGGCCACATTTCGTGCGGTAGCAAATCGGGCGTGGGTGATAAGGCAGGAGGATGTGATATCTAAGACACCTCGGACAGCGAGCGTGTGCTGACCCGCGACAAGCGTCCAGTGTGTGGTTTCTCTTCCTTGACATCGCGCCTTGTTGTCGGTTCACGTACTGCAGAAGACGGTCAAGGTCGACAGTCTGGGGCCAAGTCTCAGATCTGCTCCACGGCTGACTCGGATGCGGTCTCTCGACTGTCGCCCGGATTGACCGCCCTCCGCCTATCCCTCGTTCATCCCTCGCCTGTCGCACATTCTCCAGCTGAAAAGCCCCCTGGTCCTTCTGGTTATCATCATGTGTTGTGCTATTCTGTTCCGTTGGGTTCAACACAATAATATGGGCCCGATCCTCAACGCCCAGCCCAGGTTCAGAGTGGACCCTCTTGAGCGAGTCTCCATCGGCCGCTTGGAAGAAATCAGGGGTTCTCATTCATACCGTGACGGTAGCAGGTAGGCGGCAAACGCGCGAGCGTGTTGCCGGTATCATGCCATCAATTGCTTTCCCAACAGCGTAGCTTCCGCTATATCCGCGTTTCCCGTTCTCTTTATCCCCGTCAAACCCGGTCGAATCGAAGGATCGGACCGAAAGACCCATCTCCCGCCCCCTGAATGAACTGGGGTTGCGGAGCCGAACAAGCTGTCGTTAGCGAGCCGCCAGGCCTAACCGGGTCGCCAAGCGGCGGAGCCGTGAGAGAAGCACAAGCGGTGATGATTTGGAGGGGACCGCCCGGCAGGCTAACCAATCCGCCGACGTCCTGGGATTGTCTGTCGTTGTTATCATATTAGTGTACAGTACCGTCGGCGGAGCGCGCCATCTCCATCGACAGCAGCTCTTGTCTTGACTGGTTTTACAGCCCAGCTCTCCACCTCATGTTGGCAGACTGTATGATGAGGTCTGAAGCTACAGGGCTTTATCGGGCGTGACACGCTAACTTCCATTGCTTGTAAAATTGTTTATCGAAGATGGCGCGCGTCCCAGTCCCACAACGTGCTTGACACAACACGGCTATGTCCACACTGGCTCCATTATCCTTGTTAGGTAACGTACATACAAGAAGGCACCAGGCTCCAACACATCCTAACCTCCCTCCATCCTGACCATGAATAGGCCAGAGAGGCATCTCACTCTTCGAGTAATGGTGTGACCGGCCGCCCTGCTTTGTCGGCTTTGCTTTCAAGTAGAGCCACGATATCCGGGAACTTATCCCGGTCGAGGTTTTCGACTGACAGCCTCGCATTCTTCATACACTTTTTAATCGCATCTTCTACGGTAAAGAGCTCCATATCTTTTCCGTGAAACTGAGCCATTCTGTCGGCGCCATTCTCGAGGAATAGTTGTATGACAGATGGCATAACCTTCTCAATGTCGAAGAACTCTCCACGATGTATGTTCTGGAGCAAAGCTGTCCACGCCGTGAACCCCTTGGGATTCCCAACGGGTTTATTAAGACTGTCCATCTGGTTGGGCTCGGGGCTTGAATCGTCGCTCTCGTCGAGCTTCGAGTTCGGGTTTGCGCCCATTGCGAACAGCAAATCAACAACTTCGGGACGCGGCGGGCCCTTAACCATGATGCCCAGCCCCTCCCAGCGAGCACGGTATGATTGTGAAACAATCGAAAGCAGTCCTTGGAGCTGCGTCGGAAGAAGGCCTTTCCCTTGGATCTTGTGACCGACGTATCGATGGTGGCCGAGCAAAGTCATGATTTCCAATACACTGGTCCGCCCCGTGGGATTGCGTTTGCCAACTTGAAGGAACAGTCCGATCCAATTGGAACCGGCTTGGGCTGGAATGTCATTTACCTGGGCGGCAGTGAGATACTGGCCTGTGGCATCTAGTTCGTCTAGAAGCGAGGCGTAATTGTCAAAGGCTTCGACTCTTTGATCGATTCTGCAGGCCACAAGGAGGCAGCTAGACAGCAATCTGCTGGCAAGAGTGTGTGAGCCAGACATTGTCCATATGTTTCTCCGTGTCATCTGAGCCACCAAGGCGACCTCCTGACAGCATTTGACGCGTCGAATAAACCCGCTTAGTAGAGCTAGGTCCTTGTCCGGTCCGGAAAGGAAGCCACTGGGCTTGGGAAAGATGAGGTCCCACAGGTATGGCCGGGACATGAACTCCTTGGCTGTCTGATGCATAAACTGGACATCCTCCACCCCTTCCAGAAGGCCACCGCAGCGGCTTTTGAGGCGTCGTTGAAGTCCGGTCCAACGCGGGCGCAAGCCCTCCCAGGTCTTGGGGACAATTTTATCCTTTATGGCTCTTAACCCTCCGTCGCCGTTTGTTTCAATATGGCCCTCTTGCGCCAAGAAAAGCGTGATTATGTCCAATCTTGCGCCCCCCCCTCCCTCGGGTTGCAATACATAGTGCATGACAAGTTGAAAGAGTCTTTCGGCTTCAGGGAGATGACTCTGCTTAACGTTTTGCATCATTCGCATGTAGAGGCCGTTTCTTCCACCGAGTCGCGGAGGGAGGCTCTCCAAGGCCTCAAAGAGCTCAAGCAAGCTGTCGCCGGCTGCGGTCCCCTTGACAAGCATATCGACCACAATACGGACCCAGAGGAACACGCCTCGGGACTTCTTGGTGATCAACGAAACGAATTGAGAGGGATCGGTAAGGCCGGGCGCCTCCTTTGCAAGGCGCGCTTCACAATAATCCTTGATTGACCCGGCCGTGTAGTGGTGGACTTCGAGTCTCGAAAGTGTGCTGAACTGCTGCTCGAAAACGCCGAGCTCTCGGCTAGAAAGACAGATCCTCGCATTTGGTCTCTGATTGAACCGGAGGACGAACTCGGCAATCTCTCTGTGCCCGTCCACAATCCAATCGGTCAGGCCCCAGGATTCGTCCTCTCTGTCGCCGTCGAAAATGTGGTCTAGCTGCTCTTGGGTGTATTCATGCTCCTTGTCGACCATGCGGTACTCGTCCAGGCCGTCAATAAAGAGACATACTTTCGAATCTTTCAAGCCGCAGAGCATGGCATCGAAGGCAGTGTCCAAATTCTTCCAGGAATTAATGGTCTCGGGCCTAGGCGGTACCCAGCTAAAGAAGGTAGGGAATGCGACTCGGATGAGATCGCGTCGCTGGCCCAGAACCTGGTACAGGATACTTCGAATCATTCCCTCTCGGGACTTCTGCAAGTTGTCGCCGCGTTCCAGGAAGAAGTAACCCGCCTTGATGAGCTTTTTATTGCCCGCCCACGGGGCGAGCGCTGCTTCCGTGTCCTCGTGCTGGTATATGAATTTCATGAGGGTCGATTTACCGCAGCCAGCTTTGCCGCTGATCCAGAAAGTCGAGTCGCCGTCTTTGAGCCATGATTTAAACCGGGGTGCACTCAGGTGGTTGCTTGTTCCGGCGGAAGACCCGTCGTCCATGATCCAGGCACATGTGTCGGCGTACGCCTTCTCAATGTTCAGCTCCCGATCATTAATGGATGGGAAATTTAAAATCTCCAGTATCTCTTTCATTGTATTAGAGGCGAATCTCACGAGAAATAAACCTGTAACCTGTCGCCGCGTGGCGAGGGTTTTTGGGGGGGGGGACCTAACCATCATTTCTTCTCTCGAGAGCTTCGTCGATCACTTGCAATTTATTAGCTCCGAAGACCACCCGTGGACGAAGGGATCCCAAAAAGAAATGGCAACGCTATATTTCACATCGCAGTTTGACGGCTGCAGCAGCGCAGCAACCATAAGCTTCCCAACAATGTCGTGTTGCTCGGTCATTCTCCAAGTCCAAGAAAACGGGTCAACCGCATTACGCACCTTGCTGCGCCGCTTGCCGGGCATGACAGAGCTCTGAGATAAAGCCGAGAGTCCTCTGGTACCCCGGCTCCCTGTCTGATGTGAATCTCACCATGTCCATGTGATTCGCATTGATGGCACCTCGACGAACGTTGAATCCGTCGTATGAGGCGGAGGTCTCCGGGACGATCTGTATTGAAACCATTAAAAAGAAAAACAGGTAGCCGGGGAATCAATACACAACTTACGACGCCCACGCTCGTAGGGAGTTCCTCTCTGATACACACGACAGACATACGAGACGAGATTGTGGTGAACTGCTCACGCTGGTTCTCGAGGATGTGCGAGTCCGGCCTCAGTGTCTGGAGGAGCTGGTCATTCGGCTGACGAAGAGCGACCTTGGCAATCTTCACCAATAGATCGCCGTACGATTCCTTGGAACTGCCGCGATGGGGAGTGCCCATGAAAATAACGCCAGTCGTCTTCGCAAAGATGTCGCCCAGGGTAGGATGCCTTTGATGGTTATTGTAGTTGTCCGCCTTGATAAGCGCTTCCTTCACAACCAAGCCCCCGAGACTGTGGCAGACGAAAACGATCGGTCTTGTCTGGTTAACTCCACGTTAGTTCCCGGACAGGTGTGAAAGGTGGCCGGACATCAAGACCTACAGTTCCCACTCGCAGCCGTGCTAGATCCTCGAGCAATGTATCTGCGTGACCAAAAATGCTCTCCTTGCTAGCAGCGTGGAAGGCATTGGCGACGGTTGCGTCGTAGCCCCAGGTGATCACTCTGACGTTGTTCAAGTCATTTCCCAACAAGTGTTGAGGCCAGCAAATGCCGTCCTTCGACCAGGTCCCCGCTCGCCGACCGCGGAGTCCGTGAACGAAGACAATGTCGGTTCCACTAGCGCCTGCGCCAGCGCTGCCTCCGCCGATCTTATCAACGAGAACGAGCGGCCCGACGCCGTCGCCAGGACTGGCTGGCTCGGGTTGGGCCTCGGTGCTGTTTGCTTTGTCTTCCTCGCTCGTCGACGTCGCCCCCTTCGCCATCTTCTTTGGCCCCTTTCCCTTGGCACGAAGTTTAAACCGTTCGAACAGCCGTTCCATTGCATCTAGCTGTAAAGAAGACTAAAAGAAAAGAAAGAAAAAACAATCAACTGGGGCCGGTTGGAGTATCCGATATTGATATAGCAAACTCTGGCTGGGTCGCTCGGCCGGATTTCTAGACTTGAGAGTTGCCGGTGACGGAACGCTGCGGGGAACCCGAGGGGAGGCTACCAGACAGCTGCGTGACCCTAGCTTATGCGGACGAGCGGCGAGGTGCGGCTCGGTGTCTGCCTGACAAGGGCGGCAGTCCCTCCATTGGGTAGGGAGCCATGCAGCTCATGGTGCCTGACCGCGACCGAGAATGGGCCTGTGTGGACGCCACAAACCAAAATGCCATTCGTCGTTGGTTGCTAGAAGAGAACTAGCCGAGCCACGAAGCAACTTATCATTGGTCGCTTATATACCAACGCACCAGGCTCTGGATGGGGGGATGGTTCGATGGTTAAGCAGCTCCATCGTGTATGTTACGTGGTTGTTATATTCCGTACAGGTGACGAGACCTACCACTGCCGACGTATAACTTGACTCAGCTCTCAGCCCCCAGGAATTACCCACACTCATGGGCCCCTAAACCTCTTCGGTTCCTTCCCACACCAACCCAAAACCCATTCATCCCTCTCCCAGCCCAGGATACCCATGCCCAACCCTAAACCTTATCCGTCTTACATTGAACCAGGCGCGTCTCCGAGACAGCCTGGGCTTCATCCGGGAGAACTTCCATCTGTTGCGTTGTGGGTATCACAGATGTTGAATGAGATGCCACAGTCGTACCAGTTCAGGTTTGGCCTCATGTATTGTGTAGGCTGGCGCAGCAACCATTTGCTCTCGCTTTGTCTTATAAACGGGGGTGTTGTTCAATGGGTTGATAACGTATCCAGAGTTCCGTCTTTTCGCCGGGGTTGTTGGGGTTGGAACCTACCTAGGAAGATCGTACTTTCAAAATCCAACTTGGGTCAGGAATTTGATTGTGCGGAAACTCCCAATCCTAGAAGCTGGGGACAATGGGGTAGGGATTGCCTCGATCTACGTAGAAAAAGGCTCGCGCTGGAAATGTCAGCGCAACTGGGGGGTTACTGTCAGGGCCGGCGACAAAGAAGTAAGAGATTAGGACCAGATAGTGACAACAAGCTCCTCGCCGTTTGGATGTATGGCTAACGACTCAGTCAAAAAGGCGTTGTTTGGGATTAGTTATTTGGCACGCAACAAGAGCAGTGCCATTAGTGGTGGGCGCCACGTTGGTGGTTGACCACTGGACATCTCCAGCGGGTTGCGCAACTCCCCCGGCAGCCTCAGTGGTAAAGAACTTGAAAGCCTCCCAGGAAGGAGGAGGAGAACTTGCTCGTTTCAATTACAATTACATTTGATGGGGAATCCCTCAAACGGGCAGGTTCTCATGTCGATATGCACCTCAATATTTTTAAAGTCGTGCAGTGCGACGGGACCCCGACTCGACTTTGGGATCTCAGGTCGTGGTTGTCCTATCCAATCAACACCATTCTTGTCAGGCACAACGGGGCGGAGAGCAGCAGTGGAAAAGGTTGGACGGGACCTTGGCGAGACCGAGCTTTCCGTTCATGATTACAACATAAAAGGGCCGGGCTAGCATCTGAGTCGATGTTGATCAAAGTCTAATCAGTTTGATGTTCTCCCCCAAGAAAAGGGAACGCCTCGCCATCCTGTGGCCGAGTATTTGCCACGATACGTAGCCTCACTGGTGTCACTCGATAACTGGCGAAGCTTCGATCCCGCTTCCCCACTTCGCTCCCGTGCATCCCTCCATCAATTCCCAGACTCCGCGGTCCAAGGAAGCAAGTATCCGGAAGCCACAAGAAATTGTATTTACTCCATTTACTTTTTCGGTTTATTTTATTTTATTTCTTTCATTCCAATTCTTCCACATCATTTTTCCTCCTATTGCTTGATTTGGTTTTATTAATTCGTATTTGTTTGGTTTTGCTTTCTTGATTTCGAACTCGGCTTTTTTTGGCCAAAAGGTGCAAAGCTGACTTGGCACGGCCAACCTCCCTCAGCTTATCCAATTAATTCCATTCTTTTCCTTTCAAGGCCCGCCCTCGATCCACCACATGGCCTTTTTCCACTCCTCCTCGCAACCACCACCAGAGATCGCCGTAACCGCCTCCATCAATCTCTCCTACCACCACCATCGAGCGGTGACGGTCGACAACGACATCGATAACTATCATTATTTCTGCGACACCGGATTCATCGTCGATCGCTCCGTCCCGCTCTTGCCGAGCCCAATCCACTCGCTTCCGCCGCTGCCGCCGCCGACTGCAGCAACCCTGCCTTTGATGTGATTCCTGACTCAGCTACCCCAGACATTCCACATTGTTGGCCCCAAGATGTTGCGACGGCCTCCTGGCCATGTCGCCCCCCAGCGCAAGTACCTGCTGGCACTTGCCCTGGTCTTGCTCCCGTGGCTTCCCCTCGCCGGTGCTCAGCAGCAGCACCAGCGTCCGCCCGTAGCAGCCCACCACCAACCCAGGTCGCCGCCCGAAGACGACCGACATGCCGCCTCCGACCTAGCAGCGGCTGCCGTGACGGGCCAAGAGACGGCCGAGACCCCCGCTATTTCCCAGCAGCGGAAGACCGTCAAGAGCAGGGAGGCCGACGACGAGCAATTCCGCCAGCGGATACTCGCCCGACCGCCCCACGACGATAGCAATAACAACAACGACATCATTTATAACGATGCGCGCGCCCACGCTTTGGCTCCGGACCTGTCCGTTCGAGCACCACCTCCATCACACTACAGAGGCCCCGCCCCCGGGGCCGGACTCTCGCAGCACGTTGCGCGGAGCCTGGAGGATTGGGAAGTGGAAGACTTTGTTCTTCTGGCGACCGTCGATGGAGACCTCTACGCCAGCGACCGGAAAACCGGGCAAGAGCGCTGGCATTTCAAGGCCGACCACCCCATGGTCGAGACCCGACATTTCCGGACCAACCGTACGGTCCTGGACGACGATTACGACCCCATCGATCACTACATTTGGGTCGTCGAGCCCACCCGTGACGGCGAGTTGTACCTCTGGAGGCCCAACGAGAACGGCGCCGGGTTGGCCAAGATGACCTTGACCATGAAAAAGTTGGTCGAGGAGCTGGCACCCTTCAACGACAAAGCCAACCGCGTGCTCTACACCGGGGACAAGAGGACCACAATGGTCACTTTGAACGCCGCCACGGGGACCATCATCAAGCAATTCGGCTCGACCGGCAGTTACGTGAATCAGGTCGAAACCGAGAGTTGCTTCAAGCCCAACGCGCTGGCGGACGGCGAGGAGGAATGCAGCGAGGACAGCACCATCACGCTCGGTCGCACCGAGTATACAGTCAGCATCCACCGCACCGACGGCCACCCGATTGCGTCCCTGAAATATTCCGAGTGGGGGCCCAACACGCAGGATAACGACCTCATCCAACAAAACCTCCTGACCAAGGACAGCCGGTATGTCACCAGCCAGCACGACGGCAAGATTTACGGCTTCGAGTACAGCCGCTTCAGAGAAGAGCGTCCAGTGTTCACCAAGACGCTCTCGTCGCCCGTCGCTCGCGTGTTTGACGTCCTCCACCGCTGGGAATCCGCTGCCGGTATGGACCCGGAACTTATTGCCCTGCCTCAACCACCGCTCCCCGCGAGTGACGAGGACAACCTGCGTCTTCGGAGCGAGAAGGTCTTCATCAACCAAACCGAGGATGGTGGATGGTATGCTCTCTCTGGGAGCAGATATCCCCTGATTTTATCAGCCCCACTTGCGCCCATCCATCGCGTCGACTGGTGGAGGATCAAGGAAGCCTGGGACCTGCTTCCAGAGTCTCAGAAGTCCAGGGCCTTGGTCGGGACGCACCAGCTGCCGGACGGTCTCGGATCCGACGGCAGGGTCCAGCAGCCGCCCTCGCGGTTGTTACTGGATGGTCCTCGTACCGGGCCGGAGGGCCTCATCGACGGCAACATTGCCAAACCACTCCCGCCGCATCACCCGCCCGAGCCGGAACCAAGTAGGATTTTCGAGACGGCGAAGAGAGTGCCAGGATTTGTCGCGACCAGGGTTTTCGACCTCGTTAGCAATCCCGCCGCCATTGTTCTGTTCGTCGTCACGCTGTGGATGCTCTACAAGGACAGGCTTGTTCGCCTCAACCGAGCATCCAGGAAAGACAATGCCTTGGCACCGGAGATCGAAGTCAACCGTACGGAGCCAACCCCTGCGCCGACAGCGGACAAACCCTCTTCCGCTGTCGAACCCGCCGAGCTCGGGACAGAGGCGACAACACCGGATGTCGTCCCTGCTGACGCAGTTACTGTCGACCCCCCTGTCGCCGGAGCGGCTGCCACCGAGGCCACCCTAGAGGCAAAGGTGGACGCACAGCCGCCCAGCCAGACGCCCCCCGCTACCGTTACCTTTGCCGACCCTCCATCGAACAACGAGCCGGCAGAAGGAGCCGATGCCGCCGCTGGTGGTGAGCCCGTCAAGAAGAAGAAAGGGCACAGGGGCCGTCGGGGAGGCGTCAAGCATCGTAAGGGCAACAAGGACAAGCGTGAGAATTCGCAGTCACGCGACGACGACCCCCCGGAGGAAACCGTGGATGAGGTTATCAGCAAGGCCAAGACTCTTGTCAAGGAGCCCAAGTTAGAGCCGGACATCATCACGGTCTCCGGGACTGCCGACGAGGTGTCGGGCCATATGCTCAAGATGGGGAGTCTCGAGGTGAACGAAGCCGAGCAACTGGGTACGGGAAGTAACGGTACCGTTGTTTTTGCCGGGAAGTGGGACGGCCGCGATGTTGCCGTGAAACGCATGCTGGTGCAATTCAACGAGATCGCCAGTCAAGAGACTAGGCTACTAAGGGAGAGCGACGACCACCCAAATGGTAAGTCGGAGTTTGCCGCCAAAAATGGACCGTTGCTAACAAAAACAGTGATTCGCTACTATGCGCAGCAAGAGCGAGCCGCGTTCCTCTACATTGCGTTGGAGCTCTGCCAAGCTTCGCTCGCCGACATCGTGCAAAAGCCGCACTGTTTTAGGGAGCTGGCGCAGGCAGGCGAGCGCGATATGCCGGGTGTCCTGTACCAAATCGCCCACGGGCTGAGCCACCTGCACAGTTTGCGCATCGTCCACCGCGATCTCAAGCCGCAGAACATCCTGGTCAACATGGGCAAGAACGGACAACCGCGGATCCTCGTCTCCGACTTTGGCCTATGCAAGAAACTAGAAGGCGGGCAGTCTTCGTTCGGCGCTACTACCGCCCACGCCGCCGGAACCACCGGGTGGCGCGCACCGGAGCTCCTGATCGACGACGACGCGCCGGTCCCGACGTCCATGACGATGACGGACCCCGGCTCCAGCCTGCACAGCGCGTCCGGCTCCGGTTTGGTCGAGGGCCCGGGACCCCACGCCCGGCGCGTGACGCGAGCCATCGACATCTTCTCCCTCGGCCTGGTCTTCTTCTACGTGCTGACCCGCGGCAACCACCCGTTCGACTGCGGCGACCGCTTCATGCGCGAGGTCAACATCCGCAAGGGCAACTACAGCCTACAACTGCTCGACGTGCTGGGCGACTTCGCCTTCGAGGCCCGCGACCTGATCGGCAGCATGCTCAACGCGCACCCCAAGCAGCGGCCCACGGCCGTCGACGTCATGGCCCACCCCTTCTTCTGGAGCTACAAGAAGCGCCTGGCCTTCCTGTGCGACGTGTCGGACCACTTCGAGAAGGAGCCGCGCGAGCCGCCCTCGCCCGCCCTCGCCCACCTCGAGGCCCGCGCCCCGGAGGTCGTCCAGGGCGACTTCCTCCGCCACCTCCCGCGCGACTTTGTCGACAGCCTCGGCAAGCAGCGCAAGTACACGGGCGCCCGCCTGCTCGACCTGCTGCGCGCCCTGCGCAACAAGCGGAACCATTACGAGGACATGCCCGAGTCGCTCAAGAAGGCGGTCGGCGCGCTGCCGGACGGCTATTTGGCTTTCTGGGCGTGCCGGTTTCCGAATCTGTTGATCGAGTGCTGGAATGTCGTCTATGACCTGCACTGGGAGAATACGGATCGGTTTAGGGACTATTATGTGCCCGCGCCGCCGACGGGGTTGTAGGGGGATGCTGTTGGCGAGGGGTGAGGGGGCCGGGGGGGTTGGTGAAGGGTGAGGTGAGGGGGCGCGGTGGTGAGTGGGTGGCTGAGTGGGTGGCTGAGTGGGTGGCTGAGGGGGTGGTGAAGAGAGTGGGAAGGAAGGAGAGAAAGAGAGAAGGGGTCGGGGGGGCGTTGATGATGGTGGGGTTGGTGAGGAGGACATGGAAAGGGAAGGGGCGGGATGATTTAAGGGGGGGTTGACTTGAATTTACCGAGGTATCTAGGTCTCCTTTAAAATACGATCTATACGGCGACGCGACTTCACACCACATGCATTGTCGGCTAGGGGATTTGGCCTTGGTATATCGTATATGTTGACGTGGAGAAGCGCAAAATAGGAAGATGAAAAGATCTCCTACGAGTACTAAAAAACAATAGAATTCTACTTGATTCTACACCGCTAAGAGGGCCGGGACTTTTAACTAAAAACAAGGACCGCCAATGCGGGAAGAAAAGGAAACGGAAAACGCAAAATTGAAAAGCCACCCGAACACTTGCCAGAGGACCGGTGGTGCGCCCCAGTTCAACACCCGTCCGAGGAGAGTATGGTGAGTATCCACTACATTAGCAGTTTAACGGGCTCGCCGCCCATTCTTTCGATATCATCTCCATTCAGGTCCAATCTGGAGAGGTGACCCTCCCAAAGCGGCGCTCTTTGTTCTGCATATCGGTCGATCGGTCTCGCCAAAGCGGTTTGCGACCAATCAAGAAGAGGCCCCATGTTCGTATACCAATCTCTTTTTTCGTACTCTTCCATCCCCTTCTGGAAGCAGCCCAGGCCACACTGGATCAACTGCCGCCGGGAATTCGCGATCACGCCCATCAAGTCCCCGAGCCTGAAGGGGAGCCCAATCTCGTCGCCGCGGTCCGTCAGGCGGACCAACTCGTCGACCTCCGCCTTTGTGGCATGGCACATGATCATCCAGGCGGTCTCCTCCACCAACTGGACGCATTCCAATTGCCAGGCCACGTTCAGCCGGTGCAGCGTCCCGGCGGGGTCGCCTTTGCTCTCGGCGTAGGGGAGCGGCCGGCCGTGCGACATCCAGTCGGGGCGGAAATCTTGTCTGAAGGCGCCCACCATCCCGTACTTGTCGGCCGCCGAGAGGAGGCGCGAGATACGCTCGTGGCGGGGGACGTGGTTTGGCCACCTCGGTAGCAGATCCACCCGCTGGTGGCAGACGGCGACCAGGGCGGCGATCGCTAGCGGCTCGTCCTTGGGGAGCCTCACCACCAGCTCTTTGCCAGGTTCTTGTGACTTCCGCGCCGTGGCTACCAGGGTCTGCCAGAGGCTTGAGAACTCCCGCATGGCCTGGGACCTGACCCTGAAGCGGCACACCCCCTCGCATTTTGTTGGCTCGCGGTCGCAGCCGCCGCCCACTTCTATCCAAAGGTCGCCCTCTTCGTCGATGACGATAGGATCCTTGAAGGTTGACTTCTTGTCGAAACTGGGGTCGAACAGGAAGCCGGCATCCTTGTAAGCCGGGTAGGCACGGTCTTCGCGCTGAACGACTCTAGAGGCCATCGGAGGCAGGTTGATGGTTTCTTGGAGATGGAGGTAAACTTAAACTTGTAAAGTAGTATGTAGGAGGATGAGGAGTAAAGCCTGCGACGCCAAGTCCTGATCAGTGTGGTTTGTCGAGTAATCTTCCGGTCCATTGTGCGAGCGCGAGTTTATAAGCGAGAATTCGTGCGATGATGGTCGCAATTGGTTGTCTCGCCGTGCAGAACAGCCGATTTGTGGTGTCCAATTAGAACAAGTGCGCTGTCCCCGAAGATGGCACACGGCATGGACTTCTTTGTTGTCGATTCCCTTCGCTTTCTTTAGTCAAGGACGGGGACTTGGTGACGCCGGGCCAGCTGGGGCGATTTGTACGAGCACATGATTATAAAGAAACTTGCTGCCGGATGCGGAATGTTAGATGTTGGGTATAGGGAACTGAAACCATCAGACAATGCAAGGCCGCTTACCGGAACAACTACAAGGGCGAGGTTGAGAAACGCAATATAGCTCCGCGGGCGAATCAAACTTTCCCGGCTTCCATGTTGAGTGAGATGCTCGTTCTCGATGGCGTTTGAGAGTCTTGCGCCTAAGAGCTCAAAGTTGAACGGCTCTGTTTCACACTGAATTATTCGTTTTGAACGGCCCAATAATAGGCGCTTTAACCAAACAGACGGCTGCCTGTGGTTACGCTTGTTGAGGGAAGTCGCCTGTTGATGGTTCCTTCCTTCCCTTGAGTTAAACTTTCCCAACCTAATTTTTCTCAGGCCTCAACCCTTCAGCTCTTACTTGAACCCCGCCCCGCACACCCTCGGCGCCAATACCGGGTAAGCATTGGCAGGAAAGCTTCCAAAGGGTTTTCTTCTCTTTGTTCACTATTCCGTGTCTCGCGGGTCGATATTCGGTGCTTCCCTGCTTTCTTCCAAACCAGACGGGGATGACTCGGTCCCCCCCACACGGGTCGCCGATTCAGAAATATTCCCTTTGTCGGGGGACTCATTAGGGCACTAATTGGGGAATTGCATTCTGTGCGCCATGTTGAGGTCGATACCGTCGATGCTGCGAAAGAGGGATACGGTCTGTGGTTGTCGGTGCATCGTTAGAGTAAACGCCCGATACGAGCATCCGCGGGGGCTGAACTCGAAATCGTACTTTGTCGATTCGCCAATTGTACCGTCAGACATTTCCTATAGAGGCCTACGCTCACGGGTTTCATGACGGTGAACTTGAGTGAATAGGTATCTCGACGAGGAAATACCTAGCCACTCACTAAGTTGGAACAGAGCATCGTGTCTCCTCCGCAGTCCCACGTCAAAGCGGCATTTCCAATCGTTACTGTGTGCCTAGTTCTATCCTCAACATTTAATTACAATACAGGTATCTTCCCTGTTTCTCACGAACCGTCAGCCGTGACTCGCACCGTTGAGTGTTCAGTTTCAAAAATGAAACCCCTTCTAGGAAACAACCTTGCTTGTCCGCAGCATCTTACTTCGCTTCGCGAGCCACTCAACATGATCCGGTTTCAGGACTGGTTCGAATGGATTTCATCCAGTGGCACTTACCCCCTTCTTTGACCTCCCGAAACTCAGGCCCGAGGGTCTGGTTGCAGTCCTCGTGGTGGGGGAGCGGGACCGGCTCAGGACGATTCAGCATGCCAAAGGCGCGGCCGATCTTGTCTATCAACTCATAAATGATCAGTTCAACGTCCCGGGCTTGCCTCGGCATGCCGTCCCGGTATTTGTACAGGCAGGTCCAAATATGGCTGAGCACCAAAGCGCCGCACTGGCGGCGCCTGCAGCGCGACCGATTCCTCTAGCGTCTTGATGATTGCCGATTTCCTTAAGGGCCGGACCATCCGAATCCCCTCTCCGACATCCATCACGTCCGACACTCTAGACATTCCCTTCTTGCAGACGCCCTGCCTCTTGTCGACGAAGCGCCATGCCGTTCTGTGGTAGTAGTCTAGGAGGAACCGCATGTCCGAGTCAATAACAGAGCGAGAATCGATCCGAGGTATTGGCAGCTTCTGCAGGCATATAGATATCCAGAAGCATACTGGGAATAAGGTTCAATAATATACAACGACTGCCTGCCTGCCGGCCTGTTTCGTAACACAGACTCGATCCCAGCGCTGGGTGGCCCCAAACGTATTTACACCGTCCTACCCAGCCGAACACGATACGATCCGTTACCCAAAACCCCCCGACCGGCCGTCCCATTTCCAGATATAGATCCACCCAAATTGTAAGTAATCCACCCCCTTATCCACTCGATCCGTCCAACAAGTGTGCGTACAAATATCTCCGGTATAACCCCCCTCCCCCTTCAAATTCAAGCGATAGCCAACCGGTCGACCTCCAAGCGCACCCTCTCCAGCCAGGTATGTTCCCGCCTCTTCCCCCTCAGCAGCTCGGCCTCCTCGGGGCGGCCGTGGCGGCGCATGAGGTCCTCGAGGTGGATGGACCAGATGGCGTACTGCTCGTCGGTGGACAGCTCGAGGCCGCGGCGGCCCCAGTCGAAGGCGCGGTCCCACTCGCCCATGGTCTCGTAGTAGTCGTACAGCCAGCCGACGTAGAGGCACTCCATCATGCGCGCGAAGACGACGGGGAAGCCGCCCGTGGCCACCATCTGCTTGAGGCGCGCCAGGTAGGCCTCGCACTTGGGGCCGAAGTCGCCCGTGAACTGCCGCCGCAGCCACTGGCCCGCCATCTCGTCGCTCGTCGGGTCGTGCATGATCAGCTTCTGCGCCCAGTACACGCTCTGCGCCTCGAGCCGGATCATGTGGTGGTCGTGCCGGTCGCGCGGGCCGTTGGCGCCGTCGTCCGTGGGCGACGGCGACGACCAGGGTTCCTGGGTGTTGGTGCGCTGGCAGGCGAGGTACTGGTTGCGGGCCCACTCGGCGTTGCGGTCGAGCATGCCCGGCATGGAGGCGATGGTGTCGGAGTTGAGCTGTGAGAGGAGCATGATGTAGCGCATGATGTCGTCGGGGCGGTCGTCCACCAGCACGGCGAAGGAGGCGGCGAGGTCCGAGACGGGGTGTTTGCCGAACTTGACCATGGCTAGCCGGGAGAGGTAGTGGAGGTATGCGGAGAGGATGTCCCGGCGGTTGGATTCGAGAAGCAGGTGTGGGACGAGGAAGCAGAGGTCGGAGAAGGTCTTCATGGTAGGTTTGGATATCTTGCGCTCGATCTGAAGAAAAGCGAGGCGTAGCACGCGGCCGCCTTCGAGGTTCTCTCGGAGGTCGAAGAGGTCCATGGCGACCTTGAAGTACCGGTAGCAGGGGTCGACGAAACCGGCGACCTCCTCGACCTGGAGGTTGGACGGGTCTAGGTCGACGTGCCCGTGGATGAAGCGCCGGACGGCTGTTAGCCCGCACTGCATACTGCGTGACCCGCTGTCGGCGTGTAATAGTTCGTCTCTTGATAGGACGAGAGCGTTGTCGAGGGAGTCGTCTGAGCTCTGATCGTTTGGCGACTCGGCTTTGGCCCGCGAGCGACCCTTGATGGCGTATTTAAAAAAGCCCCAGCGCGCCTGTTCAGAACAGTTAGTCAAGCTGTTCCCAACAACCTCCCCCGAGGGCCGACAAAGGAACAAAGAAAAGGGCGGCTTTCCAGTTGGGATTTGTACATCTTGGAAGTTGCCCTGACGTTGTGCTTCGTTTCCATGATGCCAATGATATCGCGAAGGATGCGGTTCTGCGTGATGTAGAGCTCGTAGAGGATACCCTTCCATGGTTCCCAGTCCTGGTTCTTGCGCGGTACGACGGGCTGGCCGGCTGCTGGCGGTCCCTTGAGCTGGCCGGCCTTGGATGCGCCCCCCTTCCCGCCGGCTTTGCTGGACCGCTGCGCAGCAACGCTGGCCTTCCTAGCTGCGATGGGCGACATCTTTTGCGGGGGGCTGGCGGTTGGGGATTTCAAGGCTTGCATCATGAAGTGGTCGTCATCGGGGACGGGGCTCGTGGACTCTTCCTTGATGAAGATCTGGGGGTCGTGGTCGTCAAGCACCAATCCGGTCAAGTTCTCGGCGACGGCGAGAAGGGCCCTGGCCTCGCCGTCCGGCGTACCTGGGTCCGTCATGGGACGACTCTCAGGCTTGGCGTGGTGGGCTCGGGGGCTGCGGGATGCGGGCGGGGGCGGCGGAGCACGTCGCAGGAAGCAGCGGCAGCGGCGTGCACGGTCAACTACCGTCCGATGGGGTGGTTTGAGGATCCGCTCACGGAGCCGGGGCTGCGGGTGCGTGGTGGAGCAGGAACGGGAGCTGGGACGCGATCGCCGATCGGCAGCGGCGACAGGACCATTGTTGGTCGCCCCAGTCGACAAGTCCCCTTGTTTAACCACCACACTCTACTGCGGCTGTGTCGGTAGCTCGATCCTGGTTCGTGGAGGGGCAGCAGGAAAACGGGCGCGGTGCATGCACGCTGACGGCTAACGTGGAGGTTCTGGCTGATTGTTGGCTAGGCGAGGACGGATGTCGGAAAGTGCATGGAGGTGGTGCGGTGCGGACAGGTTCAGAGATGGATTGCAGTTTTGTGGACCGTCGAAGTGGCACTTGTGCGGCGGGAAAGTCGGGGAAAGGCGTGGGCAAGCTCGCAAGACACACACAAATGGCAGATGCTGGTCCAATTTACGAGATTGACACGACCCACCACCCCGCCGCGCCCACAGAACAGAGTTGCCCCTTCCTTGGGTCGGCGCCAAGCTACCAATGAAAACCTCACCCTGGAATGCCAAGGGCTCGGTCTTCTGTCTTATCTGTGCAGCTTCTGTGCGCATCGAATCCGCTTTTGTGCCAACTCCCGGCCTGCTCTCCGGAAGCGAATCCAGGGGCCGATCTCGTCCAGAGAGGGGCGTTTCGTCCCCCCACCCTTAATTCGGTATGCCCCATGTTTGGTTTCCGTCACGTCACGGCCACGAGGAGCAGCGCTCGATTTATCGGGAATCAATTTATTAGACATGGGATGGCCATGAATAGGGTTTGATGCGGCGTGTCAGCGGCCCATGCATCCCTTGCGTTCAGGTTTGCTGGGGGCAATCCCACAAGCTTTTTTTAGGGGGCTTTCAGTTTCATTTTCATGCAATGGAAATGGAAGTTGCTTCGGCATCCTGGCTTCGGTGGTTCTCATTCAAGGGAGCATTTTAGGATCAACCTGGAACCTGAATAACAACTTAACGGACCAGCTCGATATACCACGCAGGAAGCTCTTCTTGAATCAGATCTAGTTTCAACTCCCGGCTCTCCCCATCTATAGCTCCTCCATCGCCTTGGCCGCCCCCTGAACCGTCGGATCGGATCCCAGGCTGGCCTGCGCAACCTTGAGCTCATCCCCCCACGCCTTCCACCTCTCCTCATTGAACCCCTTCCACCCGCGGTCAGCGTACTTGCCCTGCGGAACCCCCAACCTCGCGCTGAGCTCGTGCCCATCGGCCGACAGCTTCCGGAGCCGGGCCCCGGCGATGCGCACCCACAAGGCGGCCAGCCGCACCGCGGCGTCGGAACCAACGCCGTTGTCGTCCTCAAAGGCCTCCCGCATCGCCCACAGCCCAAACATTGAGAAATCCAACGGGTCGTCGGGGCCCTCGGAGCGCGCCGTGAGCTGCGCAACAAAAGCCGTCAGGTTCTCCCACGATGCGCGTTGCTGTGCCGTCGCCGCGGGGTCGGAGGGGTCTTGTATCACAATCCATTAGCACCGGGTAGTTCCCCCCTTTCGGATTGGGAAAGCGAGCGCGCGCGCACTACACACACACAAACACACACACACACACACACACACATAGAGAGAGACAACGTACCAAAATTCCACTTATCCCTCACCACCCACCCAAACGTAGGCAGATCCGTCCACAGCTCGCCGCCCTCGTGCACCAGCGGCTTGCCGTCGGCACCGTTGACCGCGGTCTCGCGCAGCCGGGCGACGAACTCGACTAGCCGGTCCTGGCGCTCGGGCGGGGTGCGGTCGACGGCGTCGAAGACGGCGCCGTAGGCGGCCCAGACAAAGTCGCCGATCGACGCCTGGTTGGCGCGGAGCTGGTCGCTGAATCCCTGCACGGCCGCTTGGACCGCGTCGGCTGTTGCGGCCCCGGCGGAGGGGTTCGCGAGGGGTTCCAGGAGCTGGGCCGGGGTTGGCGGAGCGGGAGTGGTGGTGGTGGTGGTGGTGCTCATTTTGGGGAATTGGTGGTGGAATCTGCGCCGGGCCGATTCCTGGGGTCGCGGAGGACGGATTCGGCTGCCAAACTGGACTAGCGGCCGGTGTGAAGCGTAGAATCTGGCTGGGTGAAACGGCTTGGGGATTCTCGTTAATCTCATGTGTACCGCAGGAAGGTGCGGTAATGTGTTTTGTGGTTTCGTCGGGTTAGGCAGCCGCGGGGCGGCCTTGGGGTAGGTCGCATCGATCTCGGCCTGTCTCGGCGCTGTTGACGTCAGTGGGGTTGGCAACGTGCCAACATCGCTGGTCACCTTCCTCTCACAACAACCACGGCCGATTGTCACGTTAACATTAAACTCAGTCGAGTATAGCTCCGATTCTTCACAATTCATTTCACCAACCGTCTGCTCACGTTTCGAGCGTACCAGATATTCCTGCATACACCGTACACTCCAGTACATCCATGCAGCGCGATCAGTTACCAAACATGTGATTTCTTTTCATTTCGGTTCTATTCATAGAACGAGGTCAACCCATGGAGCCCACGGCCGGGGATGGCGGCATGAGAGTCGAATCTTGGAGCGTGTCGATCCGAGTGGGCCAGTTCGCTTGGCGGCAATGGTTCCGAACTTGGCAACGCGTAATTTAGGGGTGTTGCTTCTTGGGAGCAATTCAGCTCAGTTTTTTTCACTTTTCATGCCGAATTGAAGCGACGTTGTACGGATACGGATCATTGCCATCCTCCCACCCTCGCACTCGGTCACACCATTCCAGACCGATCACATCATTGACCGGAACAAGGAAACAAACGTCAATCACCCCCAATCAACACCCCCGTGCCACCACCATGCGCAACCTCATTTCCACGCTGGCCCTGGCCCTCTATGCCTCGGCCGCCGCCGCCGATGCGACCCTCGACCGGCGGCAGGGCACCAGCGCCCTCGCCAACGTCACCTGCGGCCGAAACACCTACTCCCGGTCGCAGATCGAGGACGCCGTCTTCGAGGGCTGCAGCCTCCACGCCGCGGGCGAGCAGCTCGGCAACAGCCGCTACCCCCACCGCTTCAACAACCGCGAGGGCCTCACCTTCGCCACCGCCGGCCCCTACCAGGAATTCCCCATCCTCTCCAGCGGCGCCGTCTACTCCGGCCGTGCGTATTAACCCTCCCTCTCACCCCAACACCACCCCCTCCCTCTCACCCCAACCCCAAATCAAACCAATGAACCAAACCAACCAACCAACCCCCAAACTAACCACCCCCCCATAGGATCCCCCGGCGCCGACCGCGTCGTCTTCAACCCCGACTACGAGGGCAGCTGCGTGTACGTGGGCGCCATGACGCACACGGGCGCGCCCACCCGCAACGGCTTCGTCGAGTGCGACGAGGTCGCGGGCGACGAGTCGGGCGGCACCACCACCACGCTGAGCCCCAGCAGCAGCGGCACGGCGTCGGGCACGGCGTCGGCGCCGACGGGGACGGAGACGGGGACGGGGTCGGAGGAGGACCCGGAGGATAATGCTGCTGCTGCTGCTGGGCTGCACGGGGTGCTGGGGGTGGGTGTTCAGATGGTTGTGGGGGGGTTGGTGGGGGGTTTGTTGTGGTTGTAGACTGGCTGTCTCGTTGTTGGACTGTCCTGTTGGGGCATGAGATGTCTGCGCCCTGGGGAGCGAGGGATAGGTCGCGCCGTGGTGTGTGGCGGATTGAGGGGGGTGCGCCGCTTACTAACCGGGGAGCAGAGCTGGGTGTTTGAACCTCTTTTGGATACACATCGAGATAAAGGAGATAAAGGAGAAAGAGGCTTGCATTAACATTCTAATATGAGCATAATCTAATCTTCCAACGATCATCAACCAAAGTTGGAACGCTTTGACTGCGGAGGAATCACCTACCATTGGGGTCTTGCCCACATTGAAGCGCATGGCTGAGAAATTGGTGTTGACCAAAACAAGAGTTTGCATAAAAATTCCCTGTCTCGGCACTTGGAAGGGTTTAGATGGGTAGCTCTAAGGACAAGAAGCCATTTTGTAAACAACAAAGACTCAAAGTGTCTTTGTTTGAGGGAAGGCGATTCGAGATGTGGAACTTCAACCCCTGGTTGGGTTGCCAACCCGGCACAACTGAGGGAGGTTGCACGCCCAAAACGGTAATATACCAAGCATAACACATTCTTACCCCGCATGATCGTTCTCATCAACTTTTACATTCCATGATGCCCGGAAAAAAAGAGTACCACATCGATGGCCAGACTCGCGGGGCCCTGCAGGCCAATACCGGCGTACGATTTCTTCTCCGGGCCAAGCTCACACTCGAATCTCGGCACTCTTCGGATATCATCCCTTGGGCGCAAAGCCTTGCAGAAAAGATCACCAAGGCAGTGGTGGAAACAGCCGGCCACGACCTGGCGCATTTTGTTATGCACTTGAACGTAATCCGGTTGCTTAGCCACCGCCCGTACGCGTTTATTTGCTACGACGTCTTCTTGAACGAATGCGACGGGCAAGCACGAAACCAGTTCTCGCAAAGCCCCCAGCAGCCAATCCACGAAATCATCAAGCGGGGGAACAGCTGCCATGTCATTCGGAGCAAAAGGATGGACGACACGGTAGCAGCCCAGTACGGCCGCATGCAGGAAGTCGATAACGGTCCGCGGCCGTACTTTGCGGACAGCCGGTATCCACCACTCTACGTCGACGGCAGGCGAGTTGAGAGGTCTAAAGATGGGAAGCCCGATCCTGACGAACCGGAAGGATGGGACTGGGAGCGTGGGCTAGTATTTCAGCCGGAAGAGGATGAGTTGAACGGTGATGAATCGAAGGAGGATGAGCTGGAGGAGGATGAGTTGAAGGAGGATGAAGAGGATGAGCTGAAGGGAAATGAGGTGAAAGGTGGCGAGTTGAAGAGGAATGATGGGGAGTGATCCCCGCGAGGTTGAGAAAACAGACATGATTCGGCTTGTGGATTGGGAACGTCAAACTAAACCACTCCTCCCATCCAGTATCATGTCGAGGCCCACGCCAAAGTGCTACTAGTGTTACTACCTCTTTTCCGTCCTTCTGTCCAGCCGAAACCATGATTCCTGTTCAAAAGGGATAAAACGTGGAAACAAACGAACAAAGCACACTTGTTTTATTCACTCGCCCACTCATCATAACCTCCCCGTCCCACCCCCACCTCCAACTCATCCATTCATTCCTACCCATGCCCTAGACCGACCGAATCCATTCACAAACCACCACCGCCATCACCACCCCTTTCCACCCTCCCTCCCAACACCCCCCTTCATCTCCTCCACCTACTACCTACCTCCCCCACACGACCCCATCCCATCCCACCCCATCCCAACCCTCCTCCCCCCAAACCTCCTCATCCCCCACCCTCACCCCGGCCCTCACCCCCTCCCAAAAAGCCCTCACCTCCTCGGGATCCCGCCGCCTAGCATTCGGGTCGCTCTCCGGCAGCATATCCCGCAGCCGGTCCATCAGCACGTCCAGCTCGGCCGTGCACTCCAGTCCGCGCCGTGACTGGCCTAGTTTGGCGACTTTAAGTTGGACGGCTTGGTGGACTGTGGTGGGGGGATTGGTGGCTGGGTTGGGGGGTTGTGGAGGGTTGGTTGCAATGGGGTTGAGTGAGGGTCGTGGGGTGATGGGTTTGGCGACGGGGTTGGTTTTGGGTGTGGCTTTGCTTGTGGTGGGTGGGGGTTGAGAACTGGCCGTCGGGGTCGGCGAGGACCTAGGGGTGGTGATTTTGGTTTGCATGTTGCGTTTGTCCACCGTTGCTAACTTGATAGCGTTAGCCGTGGGATGATTGAATAGTACCGAGTACGTTGTGCCATCCCTTTATGTGTTCCATCTCACTCCTACAACGGAGTTGAGATCATGCCCAGGGGGTCTGGAGAAATATGAGTTAACCGTCTCAAGCAGCCAAAGAATCTCAGCGGTTCAGTCCAACCCAACTCCTTTGTGTCAATTCACCGCTACCAGAACAAATTCTATATCTCCCCACAATACCGCGGTTGAGACCTAGAACAGTTTTGTGTCTGAACCACAGTACGGGCCACTATGTATTAATATAAATACCACCCCGTGACTTGAATGCTCTCGATCCACACGTCTCACCATTTCCTCCGACGGCTCTTGAAACTACCTTTGTTTACAAACCACAACCACAACGAAGATGGCCGCCGCATCCCCCGATCTCAAGAAGCTGACGACGCTAAATGTCAGCGTTGTCCGGTGGGACGACAGCAAGCAGTGGTCCAAGGCGCTGACTGATTTCATCCCCGAGTTAATTCGCCACCGATACAATGAGTTTCGCCCCGATGACTACCTTTGGGCCGAGTTCGAGGACTTCCTCATGTGTCGCCTAAAGTACAACCCAAGGAAGGAAATCGTCGTCTTTTGCCCATATAGCTCGGATAGCAAAGAAAAGCGAAAACGGGAGGTGACGGACCAGCGTGTTTGGATAGACATCCTCAACGACATCACCAAGAACGTCATCGTGGTGTCGGAATATGGCCAACTCTGCTTCACGGTGTTGCCTCAAAAGAACGCCAAACAAACCACATCCACGTCGCCTAACGCGGTAGAGAACTGGCAACGTGTCGCCCCGCCGATCAGTGACGAGTGGATCCATATTGACCTGCCCCTGTTTAAGGGACCGCCTCCACCGCCGCCCAATTCACGGCGCGCTGTTATCGAGATTCAGGAATACGACGATTATTCTGACGAGGACCGTGGCGCAATCGACGGGCTGTACAAGTTCGTATACCATGGCGAGGACAGCGGGGATTCATCCGACGAGACCCTCGTTTCGGACTCGGAGTCGACTTACAGCGGCTACGATGACCCCGTCCTAGTCCCTACACCCGCCTCGTCCGAGGAGGGCGAGTCGGCGATCGTGAAGTTCACCCCCTCCCCCAAAGCAACTGATACCCTCACATCAACAAGGGGTAAATCATCAGCCAGGGGACGTACCGCTACCCGTGGCGCACCCTCTACCCGTGGCATCCCGTCTGCCGGTAGCTCCCGTTCTACCCGGGGTACGCCCTCCGCCCGCGGGACTCCCTCCGCGCGCGGCACCCCGTCCGCACGGGGCCAACCATTGCCCCGGCCCACAACCGCCCGGGGCACACACCCCAACACACGGGGCACCCGCGGCGGCGTCTGCGGCAGCAGAGGAACCAAAACACCCCTCCCATCGCGCGGCAACACCCCCACCACCAAACCCCCAAGCAGCACAACCACAACCCCCATCTCCTCCACCAAAGCCCGCAAACCCACCATCACCAAACCCCTCTCCACAACCAGAAGCACACCCACCCCCCCACCCGCCGCCGCCGCAGCACCCCCCTCCCCCGCAGTCAACTCCATCCCGGCCGCGACCTACCTCAACCTAGTCGACCTAGTCGCCGCCGACTACCACACGGCGAGCACATCCGACAGCGACTACGGCGCGCTGGACCTCGGCACCACCGTCGACGCCTACGTCGGCAGCTACAACGCGGGCGACTCCGAGGCCGAGTGGGCGCGCTGTTTGGAGTTTTTCAGGGTTAATGCGGGCGAGTACCGGAAGCGGGAGGCGCTTGCTGTTGCTTCCGGTTCTGGGGGTGGGGGTGGTGCTGGTGCTGGTGGTGCTGGTGGTGGTGGCGGGAGGAAGAGGGTGCCGATGAAGAAATTGCCCGGGATGGTGGTGGGCTTGTTTGATTACCAGCTGATGGGGGTGTTTAAATTGGCTGGGTTTGGGTTGATGGATGTTGCGGGCGGGTTGGTGTGTGATGAGCAGGGGCTGGGCAAGACGCAGGAGATGTATGGCGTGGTGGCGTTTGCGCATGCGCTGAGGAAGTGTAGGGCTGAGGTCAAGGCTGCGTGGCGGGCTGTGGTGGTTCCCGGGGGTCCGAAGCCGAAGGGGTGCCCCAGCCGGCATAATGCGCCTGGCGCGGTGGGGGCGAGGGCTTGTCCGTTCGATGAGCGGTATGGGTTCCAGTGCTACTGCTACTCGGAGCTGACGCGGGAGCTGGCGGACCGGCTGCCCGAGGGGCCGAACGTGGTGGTGGCGCCGGCAAGGAGCTGCGCGTCCATGGTCAGGGATGCGAAGACAAAGTTGGATACCAAGGTGTTCAAGATCCGTGGCTTCTACGAGGGCGGCGACAAGGAGGACAAGCTGACGCCGGCTGAGGTTAAGGCCTTGCGTGCCGCCATCACGGGAACCAACGGCGACCACAAGTACCAGGCCGGTAGCGGGCAGAGCGACTACATTATTGTGGTCTCGCCCGAGTTCATCCCTCGTCTCAACGGCCTGTTCAGTATCGACGTCCCTGGGGCGAAGAGTAAAAAGAGCGCGCTGCTGCCCGGTATGATCCTCATGGACGAGTTCCACGAGTATGCCATCGCCAAGGAAGGCGAGGCGAGCCGGATCGTGGCGTGGCTTCAGCATCTCAAGAAGTGCTGCCTCGACTCACAACGGCCGACCCCGTTGATGTACTTCGTCTCGGGCACTCCCATTGGTGAGACCCCGGCCGACATCCGCCCGACCATCTCTCTCCTCGAGAAGGAGGCCTGGAAGGACAAGGCTCATTCGTTGAGCGGCGCTACTGTTACTTCGTTCGACGAGCTCGTCGACACCTTCGACAGGCTCACAGGAATCCAAGCTGGCGGAGAGGCACTTGCCACTTCAGACATTATCGACTACCGCCGCCGGCTCGACCGCGTCCTCAAGCACACCATGGTACGCCGACTGGGCACCGACCAGTTCCAAGGCCGCAACCTAACCGACATTGGGCCGCTCAAGGTCAACATCACCGACCACAACCTGCCCTTCCCGCTGACGGACAGCATGCAAGCGCTCGCCAACAGCACCCGCGAACTCGCCGTGGCAGCCGCCGCCAAGCAAGGCATCCCCCTGCCGCGTTTCCTACGCAGCAAGGCAGGCGAAGGCCTCTTCCTCAAACTCCGGCTCGCGTCCACCTTCCCCGGCATCGCCGCACCCAACGCCTCCGACTTCACCTTCACGGCCTCCGAAGTCCACACCCACCTCACCGCCAGCAAAGGCGACGTGACCAAAACCCCCTACCACACCCACATCCCCGCCTGGTCGGCCGCAAGCCCCAAGCTCGAAACCCTCTCCCAAACCATCTCCACCATGCTCGCCGACAAGACCCCCATCCCGGGATCCCACAGCACCCTCAAAAAGCTCTGCATCTTCACGCCCCTCGAAGCCGAAGCAGTCCTCCTCCAAAGCTACCTCCTCCTCAAGCGCAGCCACCCCGCCTTCCGGGGCCTCAAACCCACCCTCCTCCACAGCACGCTCACCCAAACCGAGCGCCAGCGCGTCCTCGACAATTTCCTCACCGAGGGCCACGCCCCGCCCAACGTGCTCGTCGCGCCGCTGGCGCTAGCCGGCACGGGGCTGAACCTGCAGCGGGCGCGGTACAGCACGGTGACGGGGCCCGCGTGGACGAAGCGCGAGAACCAGCAGGCGTATTACCGGATCCATCGGGTCGGGCAGCGGCAGGAGACGCGGTTGGCGCTGCTGACGGCGAGGTGGAATCCGGCGGAGAGGGTGGTGCTCGGGGGGTATGAGGGACGGGGCGTGGAGGGGGATGGGCTAGGGAAGGAGGTGTGGGAGGTGGGGAATTGGTTCTGTTGTGGCGGGGAGGGCGAGAGGGGGGGGTTGGTGGAGCGGCATCAGGCGGCCGCGTAGGAAGGGTTAGGTTGCCGTTGGTAGAAAGAGATGGAGTGGTGCTTGATAGATTGGTATTAAGTGAGCTTTGCTTGGAACTAGAGCACCATTAAATTATATATTTCTCTTTTTATGTATGCACTATTTCTCAGCAGTGACATGTCTCGTTCGTGATTCTCTGAATTGAGTTGCTCGATTTTGGTTGTTTGTGGTGTTGCGTGATGATAACGATGGCCCGTGTGATGGCTTTTCTCAGGGGGATGCTAAACACTGATAAGGGGATACCTAAGCAAGCACTCGTCCCGTGGCTGTCAATGCTGGTGGCAAGGGCCCAGACATGAGTGCCGAAAGTTCAAGCTAACGAAGAAGCCGTTCATAGTGCCGGTGGAAGATCCGTGAACGGAGTTGCGAGTCTCCCTGTGCGGACATTATTACCCCAGTGGTTTGCGAGCAGCCTACCTCAATTAACCATATCATCATTACACAAACAACGACATGACAACATCTCCTTCAAACATACACCCAACCCCTCAGCCCACAACACAATCCCCCACGCTCACACTGGCATCCTAGCTAGACCCAAACCCAGCCCACCGTCTTCGAGTCCCCTCTCCAATCCACCACCTCAACCTCAACTCCTCCCCCGAAAACCCTTTCAACCCCTCCTCCATACAAATGTGCTGAAACACTGACGCACTCTCCGCAGGGTAGTACCCCAAGCCCGTATCCTTATACGGCACACCGGAAAACACCCTAGCCGGGTCGGGCTGCGGGACAAGCTCCATGCCGGGATATGTCAGGTCGTTGCGTTGCCGCGGCCTCCAGGTTAGTGTGGAGGTTGGGTCTGGTGCGGGGGGCGTTTCACTGTCGTGTTAGAGGGCGGTTGGTATTGAGCGCCGCGGGTGCTTAAAGTTGTTTTGGGGATTGGGGGAGGGGGGGTTACGTACTCGAGTTTTCTGCTGTTGTTTGGCTGGTGCTGTTGGTGTTGGTGCTGTTGGCAGTGCCAGTCCCGGTGCTGGGACTGTTGACGGCGGTGGTGCTACCACTACTGCCAAAACCACCAAAGCCGGTGCCCGGGAGAGGAGCTGCTCCCAAGGGCTTGTTAGGTGTGCCAAACCCGCCGCTGGAAGCGAAGCCAGTGCCCCCGGCAGGAGCTGCTCCCAAGGGCCTGTTAGGTGTGCCAAACCCGCCGGTGGAACCGAAGCCAGTGGCCCCGGCAGGGGCTGTGCCGAAGGGTTTGTTGGTGCTGGACGTGGTGCTGGAACCGAAGCCAGTGGCGAAAGGGGCTGCGCCGAAGGACCGATTAGTGCTGGACGTGGGGCTGGAACCGAAGCCGGTACTCGGAGGAGGAGCTGCCCCGACGGGATTGCTAGCGCTCGAAGTGCTGGGAGAACCGAAGCCAGTGCTCGGGGGAGGCTTTGTCCCGAAGAGGGTATTAGTATTAGAAGGGCCGCCAAAACCGTTGCTGGGCGACGAGGCTCCAACTGCTACCCCCGACGCACCGAAAGGGGCGGTGTTTGAAGCGGGTTGGCCGAAAGCGATGGGACGGGGTGGAGGTTGTACGCTAGTAGGTTTTGTGTTGGGCGGGACTGCTGCCGCTCCTGCCGCGGGTGATGGTGTCGGGTCTGCAGCTGGGGTAACCGATGGCTCGATTGCTGGCGGCGGTCTCGGGCTTCCGGTCGGTGTGACTGATGTTTCTACAGCGACAGACCCTATCATAGGCCATTTAGACTCACTCTCTTTCGGCAAGTGAAAGGTTGACTTACTTGACGAGGCCTCCCCTGGCACACCGGGAGAAAGACGCAACAAGGCGGAAGGAAGTACTGGTAAAGGGTGTTAGAACTGTCAACAAACGGTATTTCCTCACAGCATACCGTGCTCCTGCCGTGGCCTGTGTCTCTGGCACTTGCGCAGCCCCTCCCGCAGTATGGTGACCTCTTGTTGGAGGTCTTGCCGCTGCTTCTGGAGATCCTCAGTCTCCGAAACCAGATATTGCAGTCTCTCGGAATCCATTCCGTCGACCTTCGTCGGGGTCAGGATGGTCGTTAAGTCGTGGACGAGGCAGCTCTCAATAGCCAGGTTGATGATATTGTCCACATATGTTTTGAGTGACATCTATTGCTTGGGTTAGAGTGGACTTCTAGCAGACTGAGATGGAGATCACAAACCTCATAATACACCACCATCATGTTAATCACCTTCCCCGTGTCGAACATGCTACTGTTGTCCCTGGTCGGACCGTCGACAGCGTTCAGAATCATATGGCGGGTCAGGCCGGCGCCCAAAACGGGGTCGAACCGAAACAACTCGGGGTGCTGTCTCTCCAAGCGAGAGGCAAACTGGTTGGCGAACCTGCGAGACGATCTTTCCTGCATTCTCGCACGGAAGGCCGAGTCGAGGGGCGGCCCATGGCCATCTTTATAAGGCCTGATGACCTCGCGCAACTTGACCTGGAGGATATCCTCCTTGCTCGCAAAGAACGGGTCCACACAGTCATGGAGGATGGAGTTGAGGGTGGCGTCGTCCGCTCCGATAACATGGCGGAACACGCGGTGCACAAACGCCTTGGTCGCTGAGAGGACGTAGTCTAGGTGTTCCTGCGCGATTCCCTCCCATGCCGCTGACTGCTTCTTGAAGAGCAAAAAGACGAGCTCCGGGTTGGTGTCGCCAGGGAACTCTCTGCCGCGGTTGGAGAATGCCAGCGACTGCAACAGCTCGTTGAGCTCCGACTCAGGCTTTGGTTCCGGGTCAGGGGCATTGTAGAGGTCACACAGCGGCTGCAGATACGCAGGAACCTCGCGGTTAATCTCTCGCTCTGCACTCTCGTTGGCGTCGGCATCCTCCCACTCGATCTTGTAACACGCACCCTTTCTCTCCATAACAGAGACAAAGGCGCTGTTCATATTTCTTAATAGCGCTCGTAGCTTTAGTAGCCGGGTGTCGTCCTGGTCGAACCCCCCAAAGAAAGGGTCGTTATACCTCCCCTCAACCGCATCACGCGCCAGGCGTTGGAAGTCTTCGGCGATACCCAGAAGGTAGCTTCGCAGCTCCTCGGGTGTAGATCTTGGTTTCCCAGCACGGGTGAGGTCCTGTTGGCACGCCCTGAGCCTGGTCTCGATGTCATCGATGAGACTGGGTAGGTTCTTCTTGATATGGTCGAGCAGCACTTTGCTGAGCCTTCTGCGCAAGCTCTCGACGCCCCTGTTCGCGGCGCTGATGGAATTCCACTCGCCGGCCCGAAAGAAGCGCTCCTCGACGGTATCGCGCACCTCAGATTCAGAAGACCGTTCCTCCTCGGACCGGTTGCGCAGCACATACCAGCCGAGGGCGAGGCGGTGCATGCTCTCGCGGCCCTTGGCGAGGTCTAGATATTTCTTCTCGTTGGCGGACCCGCGCCCGGCCATGTCGGGCTTGGTTATGACGCCGATGGTGCGTTCCCGGTCTGGGTCGTGCCTTGCGGCGCTGGAGAGCACCGCCTGGTTTGCCAGCGGGTGGTTCGCGGCGACGACGAGCAGGATGATGCTCTTGTCCTGCTCCATGTAACTCTCGATAAGCCCGTCAACGACCCTCCTGTCGTCCTCGTTTTGCTCCGCAGTTGAGCTGTGGAAAATACCCGGAAGGTCGACGAGAGTTAGGGGATACACGTCGGGACTGGCCACCTCGACGCGCAAGACATCCTTGGAAAACCTCTTGGCGCCGTTGTTGCTGATGCCCATACGCTCCTTGGCCTCCCGAATGATGTCGGGAAGGGCATCTTTGTCGAAGCTGGTCCTCTGGAACGGCGCAGGCGGCGGGCGGGAAGCCCCGGGAGTGCGACTGCGAGTGGCATCCTCCGCGTGCGTGGACACGGCGGAGTCGGCGAACTGGATGCTCACATTGATGGCCGTCTGGGGCGCTCGGCGGAGAACGAGCTCGGTCGCGAAGCGAGTGCACAGGTCGCCGTCGACGGGGAATCGGACGCGCGAGATGGCCTCGAGGACCGAACTCTTACCTGACGACTGGTCGCCGACCACGATAATTTGCGGGAGATGGACGAAGTCGCCAACGCCGAGTGCGCGCAGTCCGTCGATGGTGTCGAGGAGAGACCTTGCGTCCGATGTGTTTAACTGGGAAAGCGAGTCCGCTTCGAGGTCGACCTGCGGCGGAGGGAGATCCATCGCTTTGTTTGGTTTTGGTCTGAGCGGAGGATATAAAAAGACGATTGAATGAGACACAACACACAGCCTGTCGGGGGTGGTTTGTATTTGTTGAGAGCCAGGCAGCTATCTGGCCTGGTTGTGTGTTTTCAACTTGAAGGTTGCAGTAAATGAGACGGGAATGCCACAACCATTGAACGTTGGGTTTCAGGCTTTCAGCCCCCGGCCACCAGCGCTGAACGGGGAACCTCAGACCAGCGATTCTCGTGCAGCAGTGTCTTGGCACCAGAGAAGGAAAGAACCAGGCTGAGGGTGGCGAGCAAGATTGCATGTTACGGGAAGGAAGGAAAAATACATAAAAGTTCAGACCGAACACCACCATCCATACGTACCTTACCTATTCGACGCTCAACTCGAAACTACCCAACCGCGCTCAGGTCACCATGGCTGAGTTAAATGCCCCCTCAAGTGTTGAAACGGGCCTGATGGGGGGCCTCAATTTTCCCCTCTCTTATTGGACGCACCATCATGTCGTGTAACCTCTGAACGCCTCGTTCAGCCCCTGAGAATGCGGGTTCAAATCCAACGTCTTGGGGGCACCATCTGCAGGAGACGGGCCGTTGGGCTGAAGGCCCTCAGTCACTGACTGTACCCCCGCATCCCCAAGGCTTTCCTCCTCCTCAACCCCCATGTCTGCAGCAGCAGCACATCGGCCATCGTCCCGGTGGCCGCAGCATGTCCGGCCCAGCGTTTGGGTTCTCGGCCGGCGACTTCATCGCTGCGGTCGGCCTGCTCGTCAGCGTGACTAACGCCCTTAAAGACACCGGCGGGGCATCTGACGAGTACCGCAGTCTGGTACGGGAGCTGCGCCTGCTGGAACGCGTCCTCAAGCAACCGCACGTTAGGCAGGGGGCCCAGGGCGTCTTTTCGGCAGACATCACGCAGCAGACCGACCTAACCCTGGACACCCTGAGCGGCTTTCTTGAGACTATATCCAAGTTCGATGCGAAGCTCGGGCCGCAAGCGGCATCCGGATGGCACCACGGTGTCGCGAGGAAGACGCAATGGGCCGTAGCGTATGCCAAGGAGGTTGAGAAGTTGCGGGTGAAGCTTGGAACGCATTTGACCGAGCTGAACATGCTGCTTCAGCTTTACGCGAGCGCAAGGTGTGTCCGTTTTACCTGGACATGGGATGGCAAGAGTCCCATCAAGTGGGCGGGCAAACTAACACCTAACCAGAGTCCAAGCACTTGCAACGACATTGGCCGAAGTTCCTTCAGCGATACAGGCACAAGGTCGGCAGATCCTAACTTGGCAACAAGACACATCGACCAAGATCGACAACCTGGACTCAGATATTCAAAGCCTGGGCACCTCCCAGGAAGCCGTCTTGAACCAGCAGCATTCAGTCGTTCTCGCTCAGTTTCAAGCTACCCGCGACGATATCCAGCAAGGTAACGGCCGCATTGCAGCACTCGGCGGCAGCATGGAAGCTCAGACTCAACAACTAGCCGGCTTGAGTCAAGACGTTCGAAGCTATCACACCACCATTGGGACACGCGTGCAGGAAGCCTCTCAGGGGATGGAACTGCTGTCGAGGAAGTCGGATCTCATTCTGCACGCCATTTCCAAGCCCCACCGTAACAACAACAGAGAAAGGCAGATGATGAACAGGGATGACCAAGATGAGGTCCTTGTGCTCCTTTTTCGATTGTGAGTAAGAGCCCACCGCAAACGGCCCACAAGCTCGGATCTCTAACACCGCCGCAGACTCCGCGCCGTTGCAAAGTCAATGGGCGACTTATTCATAAAAGCCGGACTTCTTCTCCCGTTCGTCCTGTCGGCCGTCGAGACCCTGACAAACACCGTACGGCGGGAGCCATATCTGCTGGCAGAAGATAGTATAAACTATACGGACATGCGCGGAAGAAAGTATACGATGCAGTACGAGTACTTCCAGCAGTGGTCGGTAAGTACCCCTTGTTTGTTTGGCCGTCCTTTTATCCCCTATTCGAATGCTTACGAGGGTGGTAGAAGTTTGAACGGTTTTTCATTAACCAGGCGCACGAGCTGGTCAATGGGCTAGAGGAGCGCCCCGCCCCTTTCCGCGTCAAGGGCAGAATCTTTTTAAAACTGGTCAGCAGCCGCGGGTCCTATATATTACCGCTCGAATCCGACAACCAGTGGGAGGTTGCCCCGGGCGATGCGTTTTCGGCAAAACTAACACTCACCAATCGTGTGTGGCATCATCCCCGAGGGGAGGTTACGAGGACGAGATCATATGTTTTTGTTCTATCACTGTTGCCACCAGAGGGTACCAACGATCCCTGGCTCAGCCAGTTGGGGCCAAGAGAATAACACCCTCGTAACTCGGTAGCCACCGTTAGTATTATCAAATCCACATGAAAGATGACGGCAAAAACAGGTCAGACGCCCGGTCCTTTCCCATGTGCAGGCGGCTGCCAGCATCGAGATAGAAGAAACGGAACGTAATATTGAAAACCCGCCGAGTAAATGACTCATAGGAGGCGAAGAGAAAAGCTTGGAATCGATTTACCTTACGTATTAGCAACAAGTGTGTAAACATCTCCAACCTAGTTACCTGTAGGATTGCATCGAGGGTGCTTTCTACATTAATATATGTTGTGTCCAGTCATCATACAAGAGGAGCGAGAGGTGCAGTTATTCGTCTCCATTCGGACCAACAAGAGCAATAAATTAGCTAGGTACAATATCAGCAAGATTCGTTCAGTAGCGAAGGCAAGTTCAAGTTCTGCTCTCTGCGTAACCTGCTTCCGGTTACCTTTTTTGGTCCATGAGGTCGGGTGACAGGCCATTAGGCTTGGTCACGACTTTGGTCGCATTAGTGGCAGTGTGCCCCTAAAAGAAGCGGGTCGGAAGAGGGTTGCCTAAATTGACTGCCTCCCTCCCTCTGTGAGTTCCTCTCCATTCATCCCAACAACATCCATCCCAACAACAATCCCGACGCCAAAAACCGACAACGAACACCCCGGATCTTCCCAACTAGAGCTATCAAGTCCCGCGCATCTCAATATGGGGGCATTTTTCAGTACTGTCAAAAATCCCAAGAATTCCCCGACATTATCATTGCGGGACTTGACCATTGTTGAGACGCGGGACCGGGGGTCCACCGTGTCGAAATTCGTCACGTTCTACTGGGCTTCCCCGGAGGAAGAGGTGTACTTTGGCCAATTGTTCAAAAACAAGAAAGATATCACTCTGTCAGAATACAATGCGGCACTAGCACAAATCCCCGACAGCGAGATCTACCCCCGGGTTCCCGAGGACATTCCACTCACATTGGCGCCCGACGACTTAGACAACGTCTCTGCCTTTATCAAGCGACCCGGTCTCAATTGGTATGATCTCGCGAAGGGGACCGATTCTATCTCAAGGGAACTCCTCGGGGAGACACTCGCCATGGAACGAATCTCCAAGACGCCCCATCCCCACATCATCCGTTACCTCGGCTGCCGCGTGCGTCGTGGCCGGATCACATCCCTCTTCGTGGAGCGTCTCGACCAAACGCTGACGCAATACATCCACGAACCCGGATTTGCGCAGCTTGACAAGAGCAAGTTTGTCGAGGCGCTCGACTCGGCCGTGGCATACCTCCACTCGCTGGGATGCGCGCACAACGCCATTAATCCGGACAACATCATGGTCAGGGATGGGATGCCCGTCTTGATTGACTTTGGGTCCTGCCGGCCGTATGGCGAGCGTCTGCAGTCTGCAGGCACGCCCGGGTGGTACGAAAAGGACTTCAACACTTCTGAGGCGGAGCACGACACCTACTCACTCAAAAAGCTGCGGGAGTGGCTAGAGAAGCCGGAGTGAACACAGCCTGACAGATGAATGCTTGGAGGTCGTCCCTTATAATTGACGAGTTGGCTGCCCACGCTGCCCATGACAAATTGGTCAGTGTGGACACTGATAGAGCTCTGCTGCCCATGTAAGACTTAGACGGCATCGGGCGCGGGGCTCGGCAACGGCCACCCCTTAATAATTTTGGTAAGTTGGGTGGATGGACAGCCGGTCAGACGAGCTTGAAGATGATGGTTTGTGCGAGCGAGTAGGGCACAGATAGGCTGGAAGCTTGTTCTCCCTTTCTCTTGTATTTGAGTTGGTAATATAGATAGGAAGAATGGCTATAGGTAGGTACTTAATGCAGACTTGATCGCTATATGTGCTCATTTGTTCTTTCTTCAAGACTACCACATCACCGCACCCGCCTCCATCTCACCCTCATCTCCCTGTCAGGCGCTGCCGCCACGGAGTTTGCATAGTTCACATCGTTCTGGGCGGCCCGGTCCGAGAGGGACCCATCTGGCTTCAGCCATGTGACATCGTCCACTTCAAAGCTCGAGACAATCATGGCCACGGCGAGCAGCACCTCTGGCTTCGCAAAGTTACGCCCAGGGCACATGCCAGTTCCGCCGCCTAAGGCGTGTTAGTCTAGAGCTCATGCGAACCCAAACAGTGGGATTCAAGGAAACATACCGAACGGGAAAAAGGAACCTGACCGGCCTGCGAGTGAGAATTTGAGTCGTTTCGATACTTGACCTGTCATCTCATCGCGCGTCTCTGTCTCCTTGACGTGACGGTGGGCCCAGAACTCGGAGGCAGGGTGCTCCTGGGTACTCCCTGAACCATGGGGTTAGTATTGACCGCATGATGATAAGGGGCAATGGCTAGGGGGAAAACATACAAACGGCTTCGCTCAGATGGCCGACTTCGGTCGGTGCCTGCAAGATGGACCCCTTGGGTAGCGTGTACCCACCGACAGTGAGAGGGGCCGTACAAGTCCGCGTGATGAGCACGCCCACATGCAAGCGCAGGACTTCGGTGTAGACGGACTGCAGCAGCGGCAAGGACCCCAGTTTCCGGTGGTCAAAGCCCTTGAAGGTGGCGTCGGGACCGTCCCGGACGAGCTCTGCCTGCGAGATCTCTTCCCTGACAGCCTGAAATAGCTCCGGGTCCTTGAGCAGTTCCATCACGACCCAAGTACAAACGGGGATGGTGTTGGCGTGGAGGCTGTACAACGCGGTAGCCAGTCAGCACCCTGTCTCCCTGCACAAAGCCCGCAACATTCGAACATCACCTACCCAAAATGAAGCAACATAAAAACCGGCCCCATACTATCCGCCTCAAACCCAAACCTCCTCGCCCAACGAGCCAACCCACTGGACAGACGCGACCCAAACACCGGCTCCCACTCCTCGGCCCCATCCCCAGACGCATCCCACTCAAACCTCGGCTCCGCCACCTCATACCACCGCCTGCACATATCACTAAACCGCGCGCGCGCCCGAACCGCCTCCCGGTTCAGCCAATCCGGCAGCCCAAACGCAAGCCCCTCCACATGGCACTCATACGCCCAAAACGCGTCCACAAACCCCGGGTTGACCTCGGCCATGAGCGGGCCCAGGGCCGCATGCGTCGCCGCCGCCGTCATGGTGCGCTTCAGCGTGTCGAATATCCGCACCCCCTCCGTCCACTCCCCCGCCTCCCCCCCGTGGCCGGGACCGGGACCAGGGCAAGGGGCGACAAGCTCCGCGTGCAGCGCGGCCTGGAACCGGTCCGCGAACGCGTCGGTTGCGCGCGCGCTGGCGAGTGCGCTGTCGTACAGCCGGTGCAGCGCGTGCCAGATGCGGTCGGGACCACCGGCACCACCGGCACCGCCGGCGACACCTCCACCGCCACCAACAGCAACGCTGCCGTGCTTGGCCAGGACAGAGAAGGAGGAGGAGGAGGAGAAGGAGGAGGAGGAGGAGGAGAAGGAGGAGGAGGAGGAGGAGGAGGAGGAAGAGGAGGAGGCCATGAAATTGCTACCGGGACGCGGGGTGGCGGCGGCGCCGGAATCGTCGCGCGCGAGCTTGGCCAGGTCGCGCGGGGTGTAGCCCGCGCTGCGCATGATGCGCAGGGTCCAGGGGTCGGAGTGGCATGTCGCGCGGAAGAGTGGTGGGCCGTGGTTGCTGCCGTTGCTGTTGCTGTTGTTGCTGCCGTTGCTGATGTTGTTGTTGTTGCCGTTGCCGCCGCGGAGGAGGTGGAGGTCGAGGGGGCCGAGGCGGCAGCGGATTACGGGGTGGATTTCGAGGGCTGCTCTGAAAAGGGGGGGTTAATGTGAGTACATACCTAGGTAGTGAGTTTTGGTTGGGGTATATAGACTTTGCTGTGGGGAGGGAGGAGGGGGTTTGCGTACCTGGCGCGCGTGATGAAGAGCCGCTTATTGGTCATGAACTGCCAGAGGTTGGATACGAATGGGATGGTCTCGTCAAGTCGGGGGGGCTGTTTTGGCTTGTCGCTGCGGTTTTGCTTCGCGAGTACGGCGACTAGAGTCAGGATCAGCAGCAGGGCGGTCATGACCGTGCTGTTTGGCGCAGCCCTCATCTTGTCGACGAGGAGTTGCGTATGTGACGGGGCATTTCCGCCGGCCGTGTGCACTGTCGTGTTCATGGTGGGAGTTTGGCGTTGGGTTTCTCTCTCGTGTGATGTCACTCGGAAGGGAGAGGGAACATTGGAGTCAAAAATATAGTTTAGAAGCAGTGCTGCGTGTGAGTGCATCAACTCTTGCGCCGTTGGAGCAAGGATGTAGTCACGAGAACTGTTGTATGTAAGGGCATCAACTGCGGGATAGCTCTACACGCGTGAAACCACTCAACGATTGCTCTTGAAGCAGGGCGGTACGTCGGTGTCAAGATCTCAAGCTCTGCAAGGACCTCACAGATGTACGACGGTACCGGAATTGTGAGGTCGTTGGGTAGGTCACGGGGCTAGGAGGGGGACATCTCGGTTGCTGCGCGACTAGCTCGTCTCGTATGCGGCTGGTGGCGATAATTCCCGCTTCACCCGGTCTGTGCCTCTTCTATAGACAAGCAAGGTGTCTTTCGTCACCACATACGAAGTATGGGGGCGGAATGTCGCCGAGCGGCGGCACCTCGCATGCGCCTTGGTTCAGCTGTATGGCACAGCGCGTAGTGGATAGGGGGTGGACGTAGAAACGTCCATCCTTCCCGCCTACCAGGTACTCGGTGGCTGAGGGCGCTTGATGTTACACACTTATTCTGTACGTCTGCGGCACAGCAGCCGCCCCGGCATCCGAACGTGACGGCCCATGACGGAAGGAGGTATGTATGTGATTCAGGACAGCCGGTGTGCGGCGCGAGGATGCTGCAACACAACCCCCGAGTCGATCGGAGGTTATGGTGGCTCGCGTTGGATTTCACGTCCCCAATGGGTTGCGAAGGAAAAGTCAATGGAAGGGCTTCTACGGTCAATAGGTCAGAAAGCGGTTACGATGTAGGTGTGAGATTTAGGTGTATTAGTATCAGCGGCCTTGACTCCCCAGATCCGTCCCTTTTCGTTCCGTACACGGAACCAGTCACCCCTTTTTCAGTGATAGTACAGTACAATAAACCTCGACAGTTGGCTTCGTTCAGAGAGCGCCCCTACCACCGGCGGCAATATCCTCCGACACAATATCCATCGCCTTGTCTGTCCCCGAGTACACGACCCGCCACTTCCGCTGGGGATCCCTGGGACGCAGCTCAACGGGGATGTCTTCATCGATAACAGGAAAGCCCGCCTGAGCAGGCGAGTTCTCCCACGTCGGCTCGACCCAGCGACCAGCAACAGGCACGACATCAAACTGCAGCACCAGCAGCGCCGCCAGCGAGAGGATCTCGGTGCTGGCGAAGTGGCGGCCCGGACACAGCACATGGCCACCGCCAAACGCGCGGAACGCGACCCGGTTCGGCTTCTTCTTCTTCTGCGCGCCCTCGCCCGACGCGGGCGCAAAACGCAGGTGATCAAACTCGCGCGCGTCGTCGCCCCACGCCGCGGCGTCGGTGTGCTGCACCGCCGCCGGGATCATCAGCATGGCGCCCTTCTTCAGCAGCATGCGGCCGTCATCCACCAGCACGTCCTCCAGCAGCACGCGCGGGCCCGGGTTGACGGCGCGGAACCGCAACGTCTCCTGAAACGTGCTCAGCAGGATCGGGCAAGTCTCCCTCACGGCCGCCAGATCGATCGAGCTAACCGGGACGCCATCCTCGCCCGTCTCGTCGCGCACCAGGGCGTGCAGCTCGCGGCGCACGTCGGCCAGCACGCGGGGGTCCGACACGATGTGGTAGAGCACCCACAGGGCGCAGGGTGTGGTGTTCCCCAGCACGGCAAACGCGTTGCCGAGCTCGCCGCGGCCGACATCATCGAGGCCCAAGCCGAAGAGGTCGGCGTGGTGCTCGACGCGCTTGCGCACCAGCCCGGAGCCCGTCTTGTACCCGCCCGCGCGCATGTAGCGGACCATGGCGGCGGCCGCGACCTCGCGCGCGCGGTGCAGCTTGGGGAAGAAGAGCCAGGCCAGCGGGAACATGGACAGCGTCAGGAAGCCGGCCTCAAACGTCTTCCAGGCGTCGGCCACCGCCGGGTCGCGGAAGGGGTTCGCGGGCCCCCAGACCGCCTCGGAGGTTGATGTGACCATCATGCGGCGGGACCACTCCCAGAGGCCGACTTTGGTGGCGGTGTCAGTCCCGCGCAGCTTGGCCATCTCGGCGACGTAGACCTCGATGGCGCGGCGGTTGATGGCGTCGAGGTCCGGGCCGGGGGCCATGGACGGCATGATGTACTTGGGCCAGCTGGGGCTGAAGCCGTGCTCGCTGGTCAGGTCGCGCTTCATGACCTCGACGGCCTCCTTGCTCATGCCGACGACGTTGCCCGCGTCGGCCGCGATGGACGCGAAGCTGATGACGCGCCATTGCTTTTGCAGTACGGGGATCAGCTGCGTGGCGTTTACGATGTACATGCGCTGGAATGGGAGCCGCAGCGTGTAGATGGGCAGCCGTGTGGCGTCTCTGGTGTGTTGTTAGACCAGGTGCTTAGGTGCCTAGGCATGGGGGGGCAGTGCGGGACCAACCTCAGGCGGATGTGGAAGCGCGACTTCTCCCGGATCATGCCAATCAGGGGCTCGATAAAGGGAATGTCGGTCAGAATGGCCGGCGGTTCCTTTGCGTCCTGGGTGAGGTTGAGAAGCACGCGGAGGAAGACGTAAGTGGCGGCGAGACCGCCCAGCACGAGACTAATGGTGGGGGCCATGATCAGATGATTGGAATTGTTGCAGCTTCCGAAAGGGATACGACGTGTTGGATAGGGCTCAGAGGGCTCGGAGGGGGGCGCGGCGCAGAAAGGGGAGGCGGCGGGGAGCTCTCTTGAAACAAGGGCGGAGAGGAGGGTGGAAGTTCCTATTCGGTTGAAGAAGAGGGAGCGACAATGGAAGTTTGTTTGTAGGCCGTAGCTGGTTGGCTGCACCTCAGCCGTGTTTGTGCGGAATAACTGGCTGTCCGGTTTGTTGTTTTGGACATTGGAATCCAAAAGAGGAACCCCCGGAGGTTTCGTTAGAGCCAACAGCCGTTGGTCCCGAGCGCCAATCGTCCAAGTTTTGGCCCCCCAGCCTTGGATAAAGATAGAGGCGCCAACGAAGTGCAAATAACGGCCCATATCACGTCGATCTCGGCCCTGCAGGGGGGCTTAGGTCTGGGCTATCATTGGACGGAAACCCGCCACTGTTGTTGGTTCTCTGCTGCAGCAACTGTGCCGCACGCATCATCTGTAGGTAGTCAGTGCAACGATGTAACTCCCGGGGCATGCAGGGAGGGTCCTGCCGCTGTTGCCGCTCTTGTGCCACATCAGTACATTGGATACATACCGATGTATGGTCAGCTACGCCGCCAGATATCACAGCTCGCCACTGCACCTAGGCCGCGGGCACATCATCTGAAGCGTGGCTTACACGCCGTCTCACGGCGCCGCCGCCCCCAAGGCCTTGCAAAAATGCGTGGAAAGAGAAATCAGGCTGTGCAGTCTACGCTCGGCTGTTGCCCCCCGGTAAAGGCACCCGTTCATGAGCTGAGCGCCTCTATACTACGCAATCTTGGAATCCCAAGTCGTTTCTTAGGTAGGCGAGCGTCCATGGTTCGACTCGAGTTCAACTCGCAAACACTACTTGTTCTTCATTATTGTCGAGCCACTGTTGGAGCCGGGAAGAACACACACAGTGACTACCTAGGTGCTCAGTACTAGCCAGGCCACCGGGGGCTAAAGTTTCAACAATGTCATCTAACGGCGATTCCCTTTTCGCGCCAACGGGCAACGACAACATCGCTGCTACGCCCTTCTATGTGCGTTCATCCGTACCCGGTCTTCATCCCATGAGTAACCCTGTCGCTAACCGAAAAATATCTAGATACTGAACTGGGTCTTCTTCGGCCTGTGCCTCGTCGCCTTCTCCGTTCGGGTTTACATCCGCTTTGTTTGCTTCCGGAAACTGGTCATCGAGGACTATCTCATGCTCGTGGCGCTGGCCCTGCACAGCGCCGAATGCGTACTGATTCAGCTCTTTGTCGGGCACATGTACGATGTCGAGGCCGTCGAGAAGGGTGATTACTCCAAGATCGGCCCAGACTTTTTCACAAACTCCAAGAAGGGTTTCGCATCCCTTGGCGCCACCGTCAACATCACCATCGTCGGCGTGCTGATTGTCAAGCTCAACTTTCTGCTCTTCTTCAAGCGTCTGGGCGCCGGTGTCCGGAGGTTTAACGTCGCCTGGTGGATTATCACCGTCTTCACCGTGGGCGGCGCCATCGCGCAGATCGGCATGCAGGAGTTTGGGTGCTTCTTTGGGGGCGTCGAGTACATCTTCAGCGAGAACTGCGCAGCCGACCCGGCGCTGACACGCATCTTCATCAACGCGATCTTCTCGGCCGTTGCCGATGCCCTGTCGGATGTTCTGAGTGAGTTCAACCCCCTGGCCTCTGACCCCTGACCGATGCCAAACTGACCGCTCCCTCACCATAGTTCTCTGCCTCCCCGTCTGGATTCTCTGGGGCAGCGGCATCAGCATGCGCAAGAAGCTGGCCCTGACCTTCGTGTTCAGCCTGGCGTGGCTGACCATCGCCATCACCATCGTGCGCGGCAGCATCTTCCACCAGCAGTACAGCATGGCCGGGTCGGGGGAGACGCAGATGCAGAGCGCCACCTTCACGTGGTTCTGGTTCTACATGGAGTTCAGCGTGGCCTTCCTGATCGCCTGCATCGTCTCCTTCCGCTCGCTCTTCGTGCAGCGGGGCCGGAAGGAGAGCGCGCAGCGCGAGGAGCAGGAGCGCCGCGAGGCCGCCTACCGCAGCGCCATGCGCCGCGGCCGCGGCTGGCGCGCCAAGTGGCAGCAGCTCAACGAGAGCGTGCTCGACAAGTGCAGGACCCTCGAGGGCTGGTCGGCCAGCGACGCCGACACGCTCTACGGCAACCCCCACGGCCTGCCCACCGTGCCCTCGGGCCTCATGACGGTCGACTTCCACGACGACGCCAACTGGAAGAAGACTACGCGGGGCACCGTCCAGTGTACCACCGTAACTGCCGTCCGGCAGGATGCCGAGGACTACCCGCAACCCCGTTATTTTCAGGGCCATGCGCCCACGGGCTCGATGCACAGCGAGGAGACGCTTGTGCAGGACCCGGAAGCGGCACATCTGGGGCACAGGGTGCATGTTGTAGGGATGGCACGGTAGGACGGGACGGACAGTGACTAAACGGAAGCGCTACCAGGAAGCATGCGTGGTCTTCTCGGTGTATGGGCTATGATTTGGAGTATTACTCGTCACTGCTGCGTTATGTACTTTTGTGTCCATAGCTGTATAAAGTTGATGCTATCTTCTACCAGCAACATCGTCTATGGCCGGATGGTGTTTGTCGAACCCCTGACGGCCGATAGGATGAACGGAACAAGCAGCCTAGCTTTTCAATGAATCGCACATTGCCCTATTTTGAAATGGCGTGGAGGGAGCGTGGTGCGGTGTTAGAGACCCGGACCTGCTGGCTGGTTCCAACCGTGAGCCTCTTCGCCCTCTCTTCTACGCTACTCCGTACATCCAAAGATCAACTCGGGTTCGTTGGACAGCCAACCCACGCAGCCAGTAACAACCAGGAGAACAGGGCTGCGGACCGCGCCGCTTGTGCCGGGGAACCAACCTGCGCCGCCCCACCCCACCCCTTTCGGCCAGACGAGGCGCTGTGCTGTTGGGACGTTTTGCGGCTGAATGAGACGAAACTGCAGGGTGACATACACTACTGCAGCGTACCCCAGCCCTGATGTTTCGCCCCCGTTTGCCGCCCTTTCCGCCCCCACCATTGTATGTACATACCGGACGCCGAGACACCATGTCTGAGTTTTGGCCCCCTTCGCAGCGCCTAGCTGTCCATTCAAAAACCACGCTCGGAGCCCCGCTCCCGATTCAACCTCGGTGCGTTAGTAATAACCACCGTCGACGGCGTCACCCTATGGCGGCGCAGCGAAGAGCGGTTTGATGTCCAGTGCTCGTATGAGAAGGTGAGAAGCTGTGTTCGGTGGGTAGAGCTTCGCCGCCGCACCCCTCCCCCCGGCCGGAGGTTGGAACTTGGGCCGAAAAATATGCGGAGCGGTGGCGTACCGGACTTGTTCTCGGCGTGTGGGCCGAAGCCTTGTCGGAAGGGCCTCGAGGCTCGGTCATCAAGCTAAGCGGACTGCGCCGGTCCTAGGCTTAGTGGGAGACTTGGTGGCAAGGCTTTCTAGTTTACGACTCTGGCGGGTGGGAAGGCAGTTTCTCTTAGCTTCTAAAGTAGGATAGCCTCAATACCAAGGGGCAAAGCTTGGGCTCATATCTTGACCGGCCTCCCCGAAGCTTACACCAGACCCTGGCAGCATCCTCCAGTGTGAGCACAGACACAACGCTTCCCTTTATACCCACTGTACGCTTTTTACACTTGTTGGGCAATGGCGCTACTTATGCTGGCGTTTTGGGTTGTTCTGCTGTGGGGGACCGGCTGGACGGCGTACTCGGGCTATTGCTTATACTGCAACTACCTCGAAGCCCGCACGCTGGGTGTTCCGATCCGCATGATACCCATCGACCACCTCAACAAGCTGTGGCTGCTCGTGGACAAACAAGTCGTGTCCCTGGTCCGGCGGCTCCCGGGGCCGCTGGGGAAGAATAACTTTACGCGTTTCAACTACCGCGGCTGGCACGAAGATGACGGGCTGCGCGCCCACGACGAGATGGGCGACGCCTTTGTGCTGGTAACCCCGGCCCGCAACTGGTTCTACCTGGCGGATCCTGACGCCTTGATCGACATGTACCGCCGGGGGAAGGACTTTCCTCGCTGGGTAGAGATCACGAGTACGTTTGCGTTATCCCACTGCGCTGAAAGACGCTTGCTCACAGAGTACCTTAGAAATGCTGGACGTGTTTGGGGGACCGACCATTGCCACCGTAGGTAGAGATATACACTTCTTACTAGGGAACTTATTATTGACCACCAGCAGGCCTCGGGCGAGCAGTGGCGTAGGATGCGCAAAATAACCACTTCCTGCCTCAACGAGCAGTGCAACGCCGTGGTATGGAGCGAGTCGGCATCCATCGGCGACACCATGGCGCGGTATTGGGCGAGGAAGGGTGTTTTTACCAGCACGGGCGAGGACTCGCGCACCGCGACGCTGCACATTCTCTCCAAGGCCTGCTTCGGCCAGTCGTTCCCCTTCGAGGGCCATGACGAGCGCCAGCCGACCAGCCCGTCAGCCAGCTTCCGCTTTTCGCTGCTGACCGTCATGGAGAACGCGCTACTCATCCTCGCCCTGACCCCGGAATTCTTCACCCACCCATGGCTGCCGCTGCCCGCGGCCTGGCGCCGCCTCGGCAAAGCCTGTGACGAATTCCAAAGCCACATGCGCTCCTTCTACCAACGCGAGCTGCGGGCTCTGAACGAAGGTGGCGGCAGCCGGAAGGCCGACTACACGCTCATGGCGGCGCTGGTTCGCGGCTCGCAAGAGAAAGCCGAGGACAAGACCGAAGACGACCGGCGGTTCGCCAACCTCACCGAGGCCGAGATCTACGGCAATATGTTCGTCTTTGCCTTTGCCGGCCACGACACCACCGCCCACCTGCTCACCTACGCCATGTAAGCCACCCCCCTCCCAGCGAAAAGCTTTCCAATCTCACACCCACCCACCCCCCCCAACCAGAAGGTAACTAACCAATTCCATTCTACCAGCATCTTCCTCGCCGCGAACCCGCCCATCCAAGCGTGGCTCGCCGCCGAACTCCAGCACGTCCTTGGCGACCGGCCCCGCGAGGAGTGGTCCTACCAGCGCGACTTCCCGCGCCTGCGCCGCTGCCTGGCCGTGCTGTACGAGACGCTGCGCGTCAAGACGCCCGCGTGCGAGGTCAAGTGGACCGAGGGCCGCGCGCAGACGCTGGATGTGAATGTCAATGTTGACGTTGGCGTTGCGGGTGCCGGTGCGGGTGCATGTGCCGGTGCGGGCGGGTGGGGAGGGAGAGGGGGTGGGGAGGAGGAGGCCGGTATGGGCGACGTGGGTGGCGTCGGCGGTGTGGAGAGGAGGGCGGTTGTCGTCCCGCCCCGCACGCTCATCATCCCCAGCTACCTGTACGTGCAGAAGCATCCGCGGTACTGGGGGCCGGACGCGGCGGAGTGGCGGCCTGAGCGGTGGATTGCGGCGAGGAGTGGCGGCGCCGTAGGGGAGGGAGCGCATGCGGGTATGGGGGGGTTGGGCGTTGCTGGGGTAGGAAGGGGGAAGGAGGAAGAAGGGCATGGGGGGGTTGGCTACCAAGGGGAGGAGGTGCTGCTCCCGCCGCCGTCGAGGGGGAATTACCTCGGCTGGTCGGAGGGGACGCGAGACTGCCCCGGGAAGCGCTTCTCGCACGTCGAGTGGGTGGCGTTGTTGGCGGCCATGTTCCGGGACTGGAAGGTTGAGCTGCAGCCACAGGCGGGCGAGACGTTTGACGCCGCGCGGAAGCGTGTATTAGACTTTGTTGAGGCGGACACGGGCTACGGGGGCTTGCTGCTACAGATGATGCATCCGGAGCGGGTGCCGCTGGTCTGGAGTCGGAGGTGATGAGAGGGGGGCGGGGATGTGTAGACGGTCACGATATGTGATATTAGCCTGCGGAACTGATTACCAGGTACCACCTAGCAATATTTCAGGAGCACTGCCTACGTTTGGCTTGCGCAGAACAACCGCACGGTTCACTCCATGACTGTATTACCGGATTGTGAATGCAAGACTACCTCAGGTACCAGACACCTATCTCAGGTACACCTACGTTCCTTTGCAAAGAGCCCTCGCCTACTCGTACTCCCATGGACTTCCACTTATCAGATTACCGGGTAGGAGGTGGAATACTACCCTCATTCCGCCCACCGACAACGATCTACCCCGACTGGTTTCCCGTCTAAGTGACGGATGGTGGCAACGCATCAACTCCAAGTTTAACCAAATTTGGGTCCAATGTGGCTTGGCCCAACGTAGACGCCGGGTCCACCCTCCCATCATTTCTGTCACGTCGAAACGGACCATTCCACGGAAATTCGTCCCGGAGTCGGGACATGATCAGTGATGCGTGTGACGCCCTGTGCCGCCTGTTGCATAACAAGAGATCCCCATGCTCGGTGACGTGCTTGGAGGCCGCATTCCGTGCCGCTCTGCGGCTGTGGTGCAAGATGTGCAACTTGCTGCTATTCATACATGCAATGATGGTTAGCTCCGGAGTTGGTTGGGCTTTTTGAAGGCACCCCCGGGGTCACCCTTGCCAAGGGCGGGCCGCTAATGCATATGCAGGGCGGGTGTTTGGGAGCATCAGACGTGAGGCGAAGGCTGAGTCTCTTCTTATGCAAGACGGAGGCACAGAACATGCGCCTCGCCGTCACCAACTAGCCGCTCTCCCGTTCCAATGGACTGCGGCGCAGATGTGATCTATCATTCCCTTCACCGGGAATTGATTCTAGGCCTTGCGTCCAAGCCCCTAACCTCGACCGTGACCCAGCCCCTGAGCCTCCTGGACTCCCGGCCAACTCGCCGCCACACCCACTACAAGGGCGACGCTGCTGCTATGTTATGGTACGGCAAAACCACATCCCACTCACTCACCTATCGGTTCCGCGCAGTATTATCACCAGTAGCTCATCGCAAATGATCTCCCTACTCCTTCTTATCACCGGTGTCGTGACCATCGCGCTCTACCTCCTCGGCCGCCTCCTCACCAGCCTCCTCACCCTGCCACACGATCCGCGCGAGCCGCCACTCATCCACCCCAAGATCCCCTTCATCGGACACATCATCGGGCTCCTCCGCCATGGCACCAAGTACTATTCCATGATGGCGTACGTCCCATTCATCCCCCCCCCCCCCCCCCCCCCCTCAGTCGTCCACAACGCCCCCCCCTCCCCCCTTCTCAACCGCCCCAACTAACCCCCTTTTGCATCAGCAAAACGACCCCCCACCCCATCTTCACCCTCCCCGTCCCCAACGGACGCATGTACATCGTGACCTCCCCCACCCTCATCGCATCCTGCGACCGGCGCGCCAAACCCATCTCCTTCGCGCCCTACGTCGTCGAGTTCGGCCGGCGCATCCTCGCCGGCAGTCCCCACGCCGTGGCGCTCTTGTCGGAGGACCTGCTCGAGGAGCGTACCAACCGCGGGGGAGGGGGCAATTTGCGGACACAGACCATGGCGGCGATGCACCGCGCGCAGGTGCCGGGAGGGGAGTTGGATGGGATGGTGCGCGTTGTGTTGCGGTGTGTGGGGGGGGTTGTGGATGGGGTTGTTGCCGGGGATGGAGGGGTGGGGTTTGAGGGGGGGTTGTTTGAGTGGGTGAGGGGGTTTGTGACGGTGGCGGGGACGGATGCGGTGTATGGGGCGGAGACGAATCCATTTCGGGAGAGGGGGGGTCGCGGAGGGGTTTTGGTGAGTACCTAACCCCCGGGGGAGTTTGTTTGTTGCGGTTTGTCTCTTGAGCCAGCGGCTGACGGTGTCGTGTGTTGTAGGGCGGTGGACAGGGACTTTGCGATGCTGGGGCTCATGGTGCTACCCGATATTCTCGCGCCTCGGGGGAGCCGTGGGAGGAAGCGGTTCTTCCGGGCCTTTCGCGAGTACTACGCCGCGGGCGGGCTGGAGACGGCATCCTACCTGATCAAGGCGCGCTATGAGGCCAACAAAAAGTACGGCGTGTCGGACGAGGACATTGCGCGGTTCGACCTCGGCGTCTGCACGGCCCTTCTCGTCAACACGGTGCCCGCCGTGGGCTGGACGCTGTGCCACGCCTTCTCCGACCGGGCGCTCCTGGCCAAGCTCCGGCAGGGTATTGAGGCCGTGGTCTTTCCGCCGGGGAGGCCTCAGATAGCCACCTCCACTCGCTTGCTCGTCGATATCAAACGCATTGCAGAGGCCGTGCCGCTGCTGGAGTCGTTCGTCAGGGAGGTGCTTCGAGTGGAGAGCAACAGCGCGTCGGCCCGGTTCGTGCTGCAGGACACGGTGCTCGACGACGGCGCGGGGAATTCGTACCTAGTCAAGAAGGACTCGTTCCTGGGCATGCCGTCAGCGCCGGTACATGCCAACGAGGCAGTCTGGGGGCCAACCGCGCACACCTTCGACCCGACACGCTTCCTCCCCGAGCGGCAGAAAGAACGCAAGATCCCGGCCTCGGCGTGGCGCACTTTTGGGGGCGGCAACGCGCTGTGCCCTGGGAGACACCTTGCGCTGCGCGAGATCATGAGCATCCTGGTGGTTATGCTGCTCAGGTGTGACGTGGAACCGTGCGAGGAAAAGGGCCGGTGGAAGTTGCCGGCCAAGAGGCATCACATCTCGACGAGCATCTTGACGCCGGTCGACGACATCCGGGTGAGGATACGGCCGCGAAAGGAGTTCAAGAAGGTAAAGTGGGAGTTTGTTTGGGGGTTGGAGGCGGAGACAAGGTGAAGGTTGAGGAACAGCGAATGGTGTTGATACCGAGTATTCCGTCTGTTGAGTGGTATTTGATAGGTAGGTAGCCGCCTAATTAAGGCACAGTTCAGTTAATAGGAGAGAGTTCGCTGTTGTGAGATGCTTGAACTCACCCTTCTCTCTCCGATTTGAGTTGGAGTTTATCCAGGACCAGTTCGAGGGTATTAATTAACCTGACCCTACAACGTCTTTCACGGTCCAACGACATTCCCTTTTCCTACATGTATCCGCCAGAGCCCTTTCAGACAATTCATAGCCCCCAAAGAAAATGGTGTGCGATTGGTGCGAAGCCAAGACGGGCCGGGCTTTTGCACGACACATCAAATTGGGATGGAAGCCGTTGCCGAATTTTCCTTGCCAGTTGGTTGTTGCGTGGTTGGTTGTTTGTTGGTTCCGGCGTGCAGCAGCCCTTGCCAGCACTCATGTTTTTGAGTTTTTTAGTGCGCATCGGGGCCCGGGACTTTGCGTTTTCCGCGACTTTGACAATTTTCACCATTTCCACGACCACCATTGTTTGCTTTCCTCGAAATGGCGCCAGGGCAAAAGATGGCGGCTATTTCTCAAAGGCTCTATCCGATTTCGGGCCGTCGCCTGTATGGCACACTCAAGACAATGACATTCTCGGGTCGACCCCGCGCGTCCTCGAGGACAATGTCAACAGCCTCCGAGTCGGCAACAAAATGGAGAACCGATCCATTTTCCGTGGGCGACATTCTCTGTGGTAGCTCGGGGCGGAGTTACAACATCGAAGAGATCCTCGCCGACCGGCGGAAGCCACTGCTAAGTGTCTACCGAGCGAGGTGTGTACTCGGTCAATTCCTTGACGTTATTATCTTACGTGTTACGTCGAAGCTGATGGCAGGTTGCCCGCGGGAAGTGCCCAAGGAAACAAATACGTCATCAAAAATATCATCAAGGACAGCTTTGAATACCAGCAAGAACTGCAGAAACCACTGTCGGGACATCCCAACCTGCGGACCCTTGTCGACACCATACCAGACGGGGGACTCTTTGTGTATCCTTTCCTACGCGGCGACCTGCTCCGTTTCGCGAAAAAGCCATTGTCGGATAACTTGAGGAAGAGTATCCTGAGAAGCGCTCTTGTCGGCCTTGTGGAGCTCCACGACAGGAATATCATCCACTCGGGTGCGTCTTCTATCGAAGCCTTCAACCTCGCCCCGTGGGCGTGGACGATTGCTAACCACTTTGTAGATATCAAGCCTAACAACATTTTGCTGGACTACGAGGAGATCGCCAACCAAGAAATCAAGGTTCACAGCGTGCAGATCTCAGATTTGGAGGACGCAGTGCGCCTGCGACCCGGTGGGGCCCTGGCAGGGTGTATCTCCGGAAACCAGATATGGCGTAGCCCTGAAGCCTGGGCTCGGGCGAAGCAGAGCACCCCTTCTGACGTCTACTCTTTCGCCATCATGGCCATCTATGTGATGCTCAAGTACATGGTGTTCTGGCCGGGCGACGAAGCCGCCATGAGCACCGGCGGCGAAGCCTGGCATACTATCCTCTACAATCACATCTCGTACTTCGCTGACGAGGAAGGCATCCAGGGGCTCCTAGAGCTTATTGGGGAAGGGAACGAGTACTACGAGCGCTTGATTAACATTGGGGCAGAGGTGACAGCGAGACAGCCGTTTACCCTATGGCTCAACGTGGACGCCGAGTTCAGGGATTTGATCGTGAAGATGACGAACTTGGATCCGGCGAGACGGATAACAGCGCGCGAGGCTCTGGAGCATCCCTGGTTTCGTCAAGGGGGCCCCTGAAGGAGTCGGACGGCCTTTTTGGCCTATGATCGGATTCTATTTCTTGGGAACCGTCGGTTCTAGCGTCTCCCCTCTCCTCCCCCCTCCCCCACCCCTCTTTAGCTCACTGTCGTGAGGCGTCGTTTAATAGAACACGGGATCCCAGACCTTCAAGAACACCTTGGTGCATGCTTTGTCGAAAAACCGCGGGTGCGGCAGATTGTTTGACATGAAGATGATAAGAGTCGGGGGTGGATTCAGCCTGCGGGAAGAGGGCCCGAAGTCAGGCCTACCGTGTACTTGCGCTTCTCCAGCTGCCGTTGCTGTTGATTATTGAGTGCCGGATATTACGTGTTCTGCGGCCCTCTCTGGCGAGCACAGGGTTGCGATCCGCGCCCCGAGAGCGGAGGCCAGCCGCTCATTGGCAAGGGGAATGAGGGATCTGCAGTGGAACCGTTCCCCGGACAAGACGGCAGTTTAACACGGAAGCATGCCGAGAGCGGCCCGTCATTGGCCAGGGCACCTCACAAGCTTCCGCCTTTTCCACCTTGCCGTGCTTGCCTCGAGCCCAACGTTGTCGAACCATGGGGGCAGCCACAACCCCAGTCTGGCATGCCAGACTGCTCCCATCTGGCCGAAACAGGCAGGTCAACATCCCACAACCATGGCAGCTCACGGAAACAAACTCACAAAATCGTCGAGGGGTCTTGAGCCCCGCACTCGGCTGTCTCACTCGGCTGGTGGATCGTTGGGATTCATCGACAGAGCGGGGAGGATTGGTCGGGGGCCATTGTGCGACATTGTTTATGTCGAACCCTGGATCATATGTGCGGTCAAGGACCCGAGTTCGCCGATCCCTACGATTTAGAGCTCCCGCGGTTCCAGACAGCGAGTCCGCGTTTCCCTCCTTATTGTGAGCGTCCCCGCAACTTTATTCTCGAGTTTTGTGGGGAGCTTCGGTCTTCCAGTCTCATCAACACCGTCGGCCCCAACCCAGCGGTGTCACAGACTCCCACCAGCCACCTACCCAAGGTACCTACCTAGGTATCCAACACCATGGCGTCCGACTCCATCCACGAGCCCGACGCCGAGAAGGCAGGCCCAGGCCAGCATGAAGTCAAAGACTCGGAAACGGGCACGACCGAGGTTTGTCTCCCCCCTCCCCCCTCCCATCTTGATCTTCCACCACCACCACCACCACCTTCACCACCTTCACCACAACCAACCCACTCACCACCCCCCTCACAACCTAGCCAACCTACACCCCCACCGAAGAACGCGCCCTGCTCCGCCACCAAGACCTCACCATCCTCCCGCTCTCCGCCTTCATCTACTTCCTCTGCTACCTCGACCGCTCCAACATCGGCAACGCCCGCATCCTCAACTCCTCCACGGGCAACGACATGCAGACCGAGATCGGCGCCACCCAGCACCAGTTCAACATCGCCCTCATGGTCTTCCTCGTCGCCTACGCCCTGTTCGAAGTCCCCTCCAACATCCTCCTGAAAAAGCTGCGCCCGTCGCGCTGGCTCGCCTTTCTGATGTTCTCGTGGGGGGCCATTACCATGGGTTTGGGCGGGGTGAGGTCGTTCCCGGCGACGGCGGCGGTGCGGTTTTTGCTGGGCATGGCTGAGGCGGGGCTGTTCCCCGGGCTGGTGTATTATCTGACGTTTTGGTATCGCACCGAGGAGAGGAGTGTGCGGGTGGCGTTTATTTTGGCGAGTGCTACGCTGGCGGGGGCGTTTGGTGGTGCGATTGCGTATGGGATTGGGCATATGAATGGTGCGCAGGGCTTGTCGGCGTGGCGGTGGTTGTTTATCATTGAGGGGGCGCCGTCGTGCGCGTCGGCTGTGTTGGTGTGGTTCTTCTTGCCGGATTATCCCGAGGAGGTTTTGAAGGGAAGGCAGCGGGAGGTGGCGCTGGCGAGGTTGGTGGTGGAGGGGAGTAAGAGCAGTCATAGGAGTATGACGTGGGCGGATGCGAAGGGGACGATCGTGGATTGGAGGTTGTATGGGCATTATCTGATCTACTTCGGTGTGTCTGTGCCGTTCAGCTCCCTGTCGCTGTTCACGCCGTCCATCACCGCTGGGTTGGGGTATGCCGACTTGCAGGCGCAGCTCATGACGGTGCCCCCTTATGCGGTGGCTTACGGTATGTGGTTTCGGTTTCCCCGGACTGACTCCCCGTTTTTATTTTGTGACGGACTACTGACTAGGTATTGGTGCAGTCACGCAAATTGTGGCCTCGTACTCGGCAGACCGCTTCAACGCGCGCGGCCTGCACAGCGCGGGATTTGCCCTGATCGGCGCCGTCGGCTTCATGGCGTCTGCTCTGCTCCCGCCGGATGCCTACCTCCACCGCTACGGCTGTCTGATTCTTGCCTCGGCTGGCGCCTTTGCGTGCATCCCGCCCATGCTGGGCTGGCTCACGTCCAACGTCTACAGCACGGCATCGGTGGGTCTGGCCATCGCCATCAACGTCAGCTTCGGCGCTGGCATAGGCCAGATTCCTGGCGTCTGGATCTACAAAGCCGAGGAGAGAGATCGGGGGTTCCCGACGGGCCACTGGGTCAATGCGGCCATGTTGTGGGTGGTGGTCGTGGGAGCGGTCGGCTTGCGGGTGTTGTATGGGTACAGGAATCGGAAGATGTTGAGGGAGAGCGGCGGCCGGGAGGTGAGGCTGTACAAGCTGTGAAGGCTGGACTTTGAACATATGACATGGACCAGACGTAAGTCTATATACGCTTTACTGTACCTAGTTAAAATTGACATTGCTAGATGCCCATCTATCCCTATGAACGTGCCCTGACAGGTGAATCCTAGAATTGTGGGTAACTCGATATATCCAGTGTTTTGCGAATACTTTGAAGCGTACTTCTTAATCCTGGCGGGAGCAATGCTTACAGGAGGTTGGCGTAGGCAATCAGGTAGGTAGGTGGTTTCCAGTTAGGAACCTGGGGAAGCACCTAGGGGTTGGGGAAATAAATTAACTCAGTATAATATTAATAAACCACACTTTGGCTCTATCCAATTACCAGTCGTCGACTATTAACTCGTGACGGAGAGAAGATCTGGAAGACAATATCTCAGATCCAGCAGCTACCTACCCTAGGATGATAATCACTGATCAGGGGTATCTCTTCCCTTTTCAAGAATATGCCAAAGTAGAAAAACCAATGCTTCTAATTACCTGTCTTATTTCATCCAACTCCTCAGGAATTGAGCCGGTAGATCATTGACTCGAACCCCTCCCCAACCACCCGAGGACTGCATGTGCAGCCAGTCACATTACAAGTAATTCTTGCTCACGGCACCAGTGCTTTGATTTACCAAACACGACGTCTTTCCCCACAAACAGGGCAGGTGTCATCAAGTGACAGGACAATGCCGATCTCGGGCGGGCGGTCCAACATTGACAACGTCAAGGATGTAACACCACTACCACCAGGGGAGAAAGCCGGCAGAAGATCCCGAATGACACGGGAAAAGCCATCAGCATGGGTCCTTCCAGCCGGTAAGTCAAGCTGCCGGCCTCATATCCCGTGCGTGCTTCATATAATAGCCAGCCATCCCACAGCCCAATCCCACGGGACCGTCCCAGCAGACGCTGCTGCGCTCACTGATTGTGGTAGATTGATGTTGATTGCCAAGGAGCAATCAATACCTATAGTACCGCCCAGATGGCGCTGCTGACGATCATGACGCGCTTCGCAGTCCTCGTCGCCGGCACCGCCGTCCTGCTCGCCCTCCAAGCCTTTGCCAGTCCTTCCGGTCTCTCGCACGAGCCAAGGCTACGACCACCGCGGAAACACCAGCCGTGCGACCGGTCATTCTTTGCGTACGTGCTGCCTCGCGGTGCAGCCCTAGAAAATGTCACGGTCGTGCGGGATGGTGATAGCTACGGCGAGGGGGAGGCCAACGTCGCGTATCCCAAGAACCCCACCCATCTCCCGCCGCTTTGCGCAGTTACTGTCCGGGTGAAGAGCTCGGCGACGAGCAGCTACAGGTTTGGTTTGTTTCTGCCAGATGAGTGGAACTCGAGGTTTCTCGTCGTAGGAAATGGGGGGTTCGCAGGGGGGATCAACTGGCTCGACATGTAAGCACTCACCTACCACCCTGCTCACTTACTCTGTATCCCTCTGTAGATGCTCACAACCTCGCAGGGCGGCCGGCCCGCGCTACGGCATGGCCTCGCTCTCGACCGACACCGGGCACAGCTCCAAGACGACCAACACCACGTGGGCGCGGAACCAGCCCGAGAAGAAGGCCGACTGGGGCTGGCGCGCCATGCACGGGTCGACCGTGCTGGGCAAGAAGCTCGTGCGCGCCTACTACACCCAGCAGCGGCTCAGCTACTCCTACTACAGCGGCTGCTCGACGGGCGGGCGGCAGGGGCTCAAGGAGCTGCAGAACTTCCCGGACAGCTTCGACGGCGCGCTGATCGGAGCCGCCGCGTGGTGGACGTCCCACCTCAACACCTACGTCACCCAGGCCGGCCTGTACAACCTCCCCGAGACCGACCCCAAGCACCTCGACGACGACGACGTGGCCCTCATCGCCGACGAAGTCACCCGCCAATGCGACGGCCTCGACGGCGTCGAAGACAGCATCATCAGCAGCCCCGATCTCTGCCAACCCAACCTTGACACCCTCCTCTGCCCTACCACCAACAACAACCCCGACCCCAACCCCAACACCGACGACAACAACCCCCCCAAATGCCTCTCCCGCGCCCAACTCACCACCGCCCACAACCTGTACAGCGACTACCGCTCCCCCACGACCAACGAATTCCTGCACCCCGGCCTGACCCCCGGTTCCGAGCCACAATGGTACGTACTCATCAACGGCTCCGAACCGTCCCCCTACGGCGTCGGCTACGCGCGCGACTTCCTCTTCGACACCACCAACCCCCCCACCGACCCCTCCAAAAACACCACCACCTGGGACTGGCGCACCTTCAACGAGACCGTCCTCCACCACGCCGAGACCCACGACCCCGGCCGCGCCACCGCCGACGACTATGCCGCGCTGGCGGCCGTGCGCCGCAGGGGGGGCAAGGTGCTGCTGTATCATGGTACGGGGGACGGGCTGGTCCCGACCAAGGACACCGAGCTGTACTACCGGCGCACGGTGGAGGCGCTGCGCGCGGGGCGGCGGTGGTGGTGGTGGGGGTGGCCTGGGTCGGGGTCGTTGGGGGGGTTATGGCGGTGGGTTTGGGGGAGTGAGAAGCCCGGGGGTGGTGAGGGGGGTGAGGGGGGTGAGGGGGGTGTGGATGGGGATGGGGAGGATGATGGCGGGGTGGGTGATTTTTTGAATATGTTTCTTGTGCCGGGGATGCAGCATTGTGCGGGGACGGAGGCGGACGCGCCGTGGAGTTTTGGGGCGGCGTCGCAGGCGGGCGCGCTGGGGAATGATACGTGGTCGGTGCCCGGGTTTGAGGATGCGCGGCATGATGCCCTGTTGGCGTTGGTGGATTGGGTCGAGGAGGGGAGGCCGGTTGAGCAGCTTGTCGCGACAACGTGGGAGGACCCTACGGATCCGGCGTCGGGGGTTAAGAGGCAGCGGCCGATTTGCGCTTGGCCCCGGCGCGCGGTTTGGGACGGGAGGGGGGATGTTGATGATGCCGATAGTTGGTGGTGTTCGCGCTGAGGGTTGAAGCTGAGGGTTGAGGGTTGGGCCGTTGGGATGCTTTTTGTTCAAGTTTGCCCCGCATTTTTGCCCATCACCCCTCGGTGCATGAGTGCCGGCCGTGTGAAGGGATTGTTGGAGCACCTTGGCAAATGAAATATGGATAGATCAAAGACGAGCTTCTCCCTCCCCCATCTGCATCAGGATACTAACTACCTTACGTATTTACACGTCGATTGCCGGGCAGGTTTCGACATCGGCGATGTTGTAGAGGCCCTTGACGAGATCCTTGCCATCGGCGTCGAAGCTGTGGACTCGTTGGTACGAGCTATTTGCGGAGAACAGAAATGTGGGGCGTGGCTCGAGTATGAGGTTCAGAGATCTTCGTTCAATCAAGCATTCCTATGAGTGACGAAGGTTGCTTTTCTCAAGCAGGAATGTGGGGCAAACGGGGTACAGTAATAACCAAGTGCTCGGCCAGCAATATCTGTTCCCCAAAGTGCTGTCCAGCCGAAGTATCACATCCTTCATCTGAAGTCACTTGTTTGTTGTACATCATCCATATCTCGCGGACACCTCGTTCCTTGTTACACCATGTTTGTGATGCTATGTTCATGCTCTACTTCGCAGTTAGATATATCCTGTACTTTGAGGTCTCCAGCTTTTCACTCTGTGAATGCAAATCCCTGTTCGAGCCGGCGCTGAAACAAGTGGGCGAGCTGACCGCAGGGCGACCGAACCCTGTGGTGGGGTCCAGGCAGCCCCTCTGCCCCGCACTCAGATTTTTGGCTTTGCCTCTCATCGCGTCGCGTTAAAATTTTCCCACTTTCACACCGCAATCAGTAACGACCCGTGAACGCTGTCGACCCGGTTCTCCCTTATCCGACATCGAAACTCGACAGATCAACCAATATGCGTTACGTTCTCGTTACTGGCGGTGTCATTTCAGGTATTCCAGCACCCCGCACGAGCAACATTTCCCGATCCGAGATGCGATGGCTAACGAGGAGCAGGGGTTGGGAAGGGCATCATCGCCTCATCCACGGGCCTGGTCCGTAGACACCCCCGCGTGTGAATTGTCAATTCGAGAGGATGTTTTGGCTCTAACCCGTCCGGCCACAGCTCCTGAAAACCCTCGGCCTCCGCGTCAGCTGCATCAAGATCGACCCGTATGTCTCAGTCGATGCGGGGCTCATGGCCCCCGCCGAGCACGGCGAGTGCTTTGTCCTATCCTCTGGTCCGTAAATCCATGAGTTTCCTCTTTTTGTGGTGGTGAGGATGCTGATATTACATAGGCGGTGAGGTCGATCTCGACCTCGGCAACTACGAGAGGTACCTCTCGGTGCGTCTCACAAGCGAGCACAACATCACCACCGGCAAGGCCTACTTGAATGTCATCCAGAAGGAGCGCCGCGGCGACTATCTCGGAAAGACCGTGCAGATTGTGCCCCATGTGACAGACTCGATCAAGGAGTGGATCAGGCGTGTGTCTAAGATCCCGGTTGACGGCTCAAACGAGGAGCCTAATGTGTGCATCATCGAGCTTGGGTAAGTTTGATATGTGTTCTGCTTGATTATCAGGTCAGCAGCTGACTCGGTTTTCAAACAGCGGTACCGTCGGTGATATTGAGAGTGTAAGTTCGTTGTTAACTAGAAAATGCGCCCAACTCGTAACCCCTCAGGTCTGGCTTGGCTGACACCATCAAAGATGCCGTTTATTGAGGCTCTCACCCAACGTAGGTTTCCCCAGAAAGCAATGTTTGATGTAGCTAACCCTTATAGTGCGCCACGAGGCCGGGGCTGGCAACTTCCTGAGCATTCACGTCTCCTATGTTCCCACGGTACACGGAGAACAAAAGACCAAGCCCACGCAGCACGCCGTCAAGTCAATCCGAAGCCACGGTTTGATCCCCGATATCGTCGCCTGCCGCTGCGAAACACCCCTCGCCGAGTCCACCATCACCAAGCTCGCGCTCCACTGCCAGGTCGAGGCGGAGCAGGTCCTCGTCGTCCGCGACATGCCGACCATCTACCAAGTTCCCCTCCTCCTTCGCGAGCAGAAGCTCATCCCCCAGCTCCGAACCAAACTTGCTCTGGATCAGATCACAGTCTCGCCCGAGATGGCCGCGCAAGGTACAGCACTCTGGGATCTGTGGACGTCGGTCGTCACGCCCACGTACCAGGACGAGGTCAAGATCGCGCTTGTCGGCAAGTACGTCACGTGCCACGACGCCTACATCTCGGTCGTTAAGGCCTTGGAGCACTCGGCCATGACAATCCGCCGGAAGCTTAACCTGATGTGGATCGACTCGGAGGATCTCGAGCCGACGACCGGGGGTGGGGCCGCGCAGGCCAAGTACCACAAGGCGTGGCACGACATCTCCACGGCCTCCGGCATCATCGTCCCGGGCGGGTTCGGACACCGCGGGACCGAGGGCATGATGAGGGTGACCAAGTGGGCCAGGGAGAACAGCATCCCATTCCTGGGTGTCTGCCTCGGCTTCCAGGTTGCGGCGATCCAGTTTGCGCGCGATGTGTGCGGCATGCCCGAGGCCACGTCGGAGGAATTCGACGCCCAGGCCAAGGACCGCGTGGTGGTCAACATGCCCGAGCTCGACCGTCAGAACATGGGCGGCACCATGCGTCTAGGCCTGCGGAAGACCATCTTCCAGCAGGACACAGAGTGGTCGCGTGCGCGGTCGCTGTACGGCGGCGTCGAGGTTATCGAGGAAAGGCACCGTCATCGGTATGAGATCAACCCTGAGCTCGTCGAGACGCTTGAGAAGGCTGGTCTCCACTTTGTGGGCAAGGACGAGACGGGCGAGCGGATGGAGATTTTCGAGCTGAAGGACCACCCCTTCTTTGTTGGTACGTATTGGCAGTTGAATGTTGACTGCTTCGTGGAGGTGCTGATTGATATCCAAACAGGGACGCAATTCCACGCCGAATACCAGTCGCAAGTCGTCCACCCCAGCGTAAGTGCCCATCCGTACCGCACAGCATGCCCAGGCTAACCTGAAGCAGAGACCGTACCTCGGCTTCATCGCCGCGAGCGCGGGCTGCCTGGACGACGTGCTGAAGCAGGAACCGGTGGAGCGGTTCAAGAACGTCACACTCCTGAACGGCACTAAATAAGGAGCGCGTCGATACGAAATTATGGAGCAGGACTTCAACCCCACCGGTCGTAGGAGCCTATTTATAACGGGAGACGTTGCGAATCAGGCTTCTTGGAGAGGACGCTTACGATTCCGCGACGGAGTTAGTTCATCTTGGCCGTAGACCACCCCGCGCAGCAGATATAGGGTTGTAAATGCTCGCTGCAGCGCATTATATACACGGGAGCCTAGATTTGACCTTGGAGTTCAGGGTGTTGCTGGGAAAAGGCGCATCTACGGAATACATGCATGCACATATAGAATACCTAGACATGGCCGGCGTTCAGGATACAGGGGAGGTCATCTTGGTTTGCGCGGGCAGCCTCATAGCATTATCGAATATAGTTGCTTCATGAGTTCTCCCTTCTCGCCTGTCTATACCCGCATTCTCGGTGATTCATTAACCCAACTTGTCTGCAGCAATACATCGAACCGCGACAGGTTTCTGGCTAGGGTGCAGACAAACAAGTGGGGAGTTTATCATGGGTTTGATCCAATTTCCTCTTTTCACCGAGGGCAACCGTTGCACCTCAACAACATGGAACCTCAAACACCCCATTCTACAACCGAGGCGGCGACATCATGTATATCTAATCAACAGAGTGTTTCAATCGACAATCCCGTAAGCGGCCCGTGGGCATGCCGCGAACGAACCCCAGGTCGCACCGTCATCACATTCACGGCTGAGGGACTGCTAACCAAGACCGCGCAGGGAGTGAACAACAAGATATTATTCCAGTTGGCATCCGCCAACGCCAAAGTTGAGATTGTCTGCAACCAGGAATATCAAAACATTACTTCATACCAACCAACACCCCTTTGTCCGGCTCCTCAAGAGAGCTCTTCTAAACCCAACGCCATCTATCCAACCTCTATCCGCCAGACAACTGAGTGACAAATCGTAATAACCGGGTATCAAGACAAAACACTAACAAATCAACACCAACACCCCGCCGCACCGGCACCACACCACCCACCCCTTAAGCCATCCCAATCTCAACCGGCTTGCCCTTCACACTCCGCCACTCCACCGCCACCGCGCCCAAGATACTGATCGCCGACAGCGCAGTAAACACCACAAAAGTCTGCGTCAGCGAATCATTAAACGCCAGCTTAATCCCCGGCAGCTGCGCCGGCTCAAAGACCTCATTGACGCTGGTGGTGCCCACGGCCAGAATGGCCGCCGGGTCCGGCAGATCGGGCACATACTCGGCGACATACTCGACCAGCTTGTTGGTAAACACGTTCTGCGACACAGCCACAAACAGCGCGCCACCCAGCGTCTGCATGAAGACGATGAGGGAGGTGCCGGTGGGGACGTCGGCCATGTCGAGCACGGTCTGGACGGCCATGAGCGGCTGCTGGAAGCCGATGCCGATGCCGGCGCCGATCAGGATCTGGTAGCCGATCCACATGCCGCTGCCCGTGTCCGGGGTGAAGGTGGTGGTGAGGCCGTAGCCGACGGCGGCGAGGGCGCTGCCGGCGATCATGAAGGGCGTGTAGTAGCCCCAGATGGAGACGGCGGCGCCGGCGACGACCGAGAGCAGGACGAGCGCGATCAGCATCGGCAGGTTCATGATGCCCGAGTCGACCGCGCTGGCGTCCTTGACCGCCTGGAACCAGATGGGCAGGTAGTAGATGGACCCGAGGAAGGCGCCGCCCAGCGCCATGATGAAGAAGCCGGCGGACCAGACGCTGCGCTTGGCGAGGATGCGCGGGGGGACGGTGGCGAGGTCGCCTTGGCGGAATTGGAAGTAGACGAAGGCGATCATGAGCACGCCGAAGAAGCAGAACAGCAGGATGACGCGCCAGCTGCCCCAGGCGTAGGTGGTGCCGCCCCACTGCAGGGCCAGCAGGAGGGAGACGATGCCGGGCATGAAGACGAGGGTGCCGAAGGGGTCGAAGCGCATGATGCGCTGCCAGAGGGTGTCGCCGTTCTGGATGATCTCGCGCTTGGGGTCGGGGAAGAACCACCAGATGACGACCATGGTGACGGCGCCGACGGGCAGGTTGATGAAGAAGCACCAGCGCCAGGTGACGTGGTCGGTGAAGGCGCCGCCCATCAGCGGGCCCGAGATGCTGGCCAGGCCGTACATGCTGCCGATGGCGCCCGTGTAGATGGGCCGCTTGGCCAGGGGCACCGAGTAGGCCAGGATGGTGAGCGCGCCCGAGAAGATGCCGGCGGCGCCGACGCCCGCCACGGCGCGGCCCACGATGAGCGTCACGCTGTTTTGGGCGACGCCGCAGATCAGGGAGCCGACTTCGAAGAGGAAGATGGCGATTAGGAAGACATATTTGATGGAGAAGAATGTGTAGAAGCGGCCGAAGAGGAGCTGGAGGGCGGCAGTGGTGAGGAGGTACGCTACATTAGGGGTTAGGATCAGGCTGGACTTGGAGTGGACGAGAAGGAGAGGCGTGGCATACAAGAGGCGTACCAGCCCACATCTGGCAGGGAATGGAACTCGTCGGTGATCTTGGGGATGGCGGTTGCAATGATGGAGTTGTCTGAGAGATCGGTCAGTCTGGTTGAGCGCAGAGGCCGGAAAGGGAAAGGGGGTGCGCACCCAACGCCATCGTGAACACACTGAGACACAGGGCCAGAACAATTAGGCCCAGCGTCAAGCCACCAGGGTACTCGGTGCCATCTTCTCGAGTAGGTGTCGGCTCGAGCTTCTTGCCCGTCTTAGAGGTGGCCGTAGCCTGCCGAGCGAGCGCATCATTCTTCTCGGTCTCGACTTCGTCCGACACGCTTGCTTTGCTGGGCGCGAGGGTAGCAGCCTCCGACTCGGGCAGCGGGGCGGCGAGGCCCGGCTTGGTGTCCATAGTGGTTGATGTTTTTGGTCGATCAGGGGTGTATGTCCAGATCTGGAGTTGTTGTCAGGCGAGGGGAGGCTAGACAGAGCCTTATGCTTTTTCGATCACTTCTGATGAGGTGAGGGAGGACTGATGGGTTAGACATTCTTGCCGGAGGGGTCTGGGGTCGAGGGCTTTAAGAAACGAGAACTCCCGACGGAGCGGCTGAGCGCCAAGGCGTCGAAAGGGGCAGCGAAGCCCATGAGGCGCTGCGGTGACTGGCATGTCTCCGGGCCTGAGAAATCCTTGGGACCGGGAGTCCGAACAAGCAACCCAAGCAAACCAAGCAACGGCCCAAGAATCTCGCTAAAGTTACCGCTAGCGCGGTTCGATCTGGGCACACGGGTGCCGGGATGCCCCGAGTGCGGCACTGACGTCTGGGTGCCGCGCTGGATGGACTTTTCGGCATTCTTGGCTGCCCGACCCTGTGGCGCCTCAAAACAGAAACGGGGCAATTCCCCTCCGACCCGTCCAGCCTTTGTTCTCGAACGCTGGAGAACTTCCCGTAGGTGAATAAGCATTCAATTCGTGCCGCTCGCCCTCGGAGTCTTCTGCTGCAATTTCCCCCCGTTCCATCGTTGCCTAACAAAAAGTGTCCAGTTGCGTTCGATGGCGTGCGTGCGTGCATGCGTGCATGCGTTGCGTTGCTCTGGTCGAGTCTTCCTCTTTTGGAAGGAAATAATAAAAACGTTGAACTTATGAGGCCCGTGCTGTTCCAGTGCTGACGCAGCGGAACGACAAGGAAGGCACACCCGAGTGTGACCTTTCGGGTCTGGTAAGATGACTCAATCACCGCCTGACAGGGCAGAAACTTCCGTCCGTCGCACGAAGCTGGAAAGAAACAAATCGCCAGGGTCTTGGCAGGACGACCCGGGGTGCCGGAGACATCAAGCGCCGTTTGACGCGGCTCAAAAAAGACCCCGGCGGATCGGCAGGGATTCCATTCCTTTTTTGAACATGACGGGCAGCATGTTAAATCCTGCAAACTCCGTCTCCGGCCGAAATCGCCGGGGCATTTTCGATGTTTCTCGCCCATTCCGCTTTCCATCAAGCTGTTTCTGTCTTTGTCAGATCTGGGGAACTTTGACGATGTCCTGGGCCCCACCGCCGGGAGCGGCCTTCGCCGAGACCAGCTGTGGAACCCGGGATCGCCATACAGTGGAGTTTGGGAGAGCTTCTTCTGACCTCGGAAAGATTTTGTTGATGGCAGCAATGATACAAAGTAACTCGCGAGAGAACCTTCAGGCTGTCAAACACGCAGCAACCGCCCTGGCTTGCCCCGCATCCCGCACCCCCGTAGTTATGTACAGACATAAATCCCAACCATCTGGCCAAAATCTTGTCACACCATCGTATCCCGCCCCCAGTGCTCCCCCATTCCCACGACCCAGGCCCGGCAGAAAATAATCTTGGATGACGTGAGCTCGTGATATTCCCGCTGCTATTCTCAGACGCACAGTCACAGTCACCGCACCGCAACGCAACCGCCGCCGGCCGACAGGAACCATGCGTCGAAGGATCCACCTGCGCCGTGAAGGCCCGTACTCCATTCCGGTTCGATCCGATCGGGACCCCGGCGGTCGGCAAACGGTCGCGTCCTGGCCGAACCTCACCTCCGTTGTCAATCCCTGACTACCGAATGCAGGGAATTACCTAAGCATCGGCAGTGTCGATATCAAAACCGCCCTCGTATCTGCAGGGACGAAAAAGCTGGGTTGAAGGGCGGCACACTTCTCTTTTTTTCTTTTTTCCTTTTTGAATTATGAACTCGCAAGAAGCTCACAGTTCTCGAGAGTATAAAATGAACAAGTAACAGCGGTTTTAGTAAGCCAATACGGCCTGCTCCTGGGACTTGATTATACACTACATGTAAGTAAGAATAACCGTTCGTCTGGTCAAAAAAGGAAATGGGTTTAACAAAACTGCGGCCGTAACGAAATTCTTACATAAACACATCTGGTGAACTCGGGCCAAAATATATACACCCCACCGTGTCGAATGAATCTAACCTGGGCTGCTTGGAACACTACAACCTCCACAGCAAAGAATTTCTCACTAGCCCATCACCGATGATTCCATCCCGCCAAATCCCGTGCCCCGTACATGCGGGCTAGCCCGGCGTGGCTCGTCCTCCTCATCGATCGCCTTTACCGAAGCAGGCGTGAAGTTCCTCGAACGTTTTGTGGGTATGCCGCTATTTACCTTGTTCATTCCCTTACCGCTGCTGAGAACACCGGCGGCAACCTGGCTGTTAGAAGAGCTCGGCTCCGTCTGCACGGAATTGCTGGGGGTGGCCAAGGACGAGCCACTATTGTCGCATCCAAGGCTCGCCATGATGGATCCAAACTCGGCACAGGACGGGCCTGAAGCCACCGAGACCGTAGGCGTCGTATCGACGGTAATGGTTCGGTCGAGCACTGCATGCTGGTTATCCTTGCATTGGTTGTGGTGATGAGCCGGAAGGGGGAACGGTTGGTTCAAGAGGGACCGCGTGAGGGACGAGGCGAAGTCCGAGGGCAAAGTTATATGCTGAATTGTTTGAAGCGGAGCATCCTGACCGTCATCGGTGCCCCCGGTAGGTGTGTTGGTTGGCGCCTTTAGGCTCATAGGCTCGTCCTCCAGGCTAGGCCCAGAGATATGCATCGCTTCCGGTATCTGAGCAGAGACATAGTCGGGCATGATCGTGTCCGAAGCGGCTTGCCTTTGTTTCCGGCATCCCTGGGGCCAGAATGTCAATCCATCCCACGGGTCGCCTGGTTGTCCGTTCGCTAACGAGTTAGCCCACTCGCGATACGCGGAATCGCCGAACGGGTCCGGGAACGGTGCGTTGATCGATACCGTGTCGTCGTCTAAGTAGGGCATTTGCAGCGTCGGGTCGTCGAGCAAACCAGCCCCTGCCTGGTTGCGAAAGACGGCATTGGTCACGGCCGGGGCCGGAAAACCTTGATTCTTGAGGTGTCTTAGCGGGACCGACTTTCTGCGAGGCGAGTGTGCGTGTGAGCTCGGCCCGTCGTCCAAATGATATGTTGGCACAGGAATCGCGGGATTGAAGGCCGCACATTGCCACATGGATTGATTCGGCCAAGCGATGGCGTTGTTTTCGAGTATCTCTGCAAGACCTCGTCAGCGAACATACTACCGCAGGACAGAAGTGCTGCCCACCTAGCGGCGCATGCTGGAACGAGAAGGCCACAACGTTCTTGACTCGCTCGATAGGAGCAGACAACGAATCTCGGGGAAACCCTTCGCTTATGACGACCTTGATGCGGCCAATGTCATCGCCCGGCCTCCAATGGTTTTGGAAGAGGAGTTCGCGGCGGAAGTGGGGGAACCTCAGCCGCTCTAGCTCGCCCGTCTTTGTGAACTCTGCCCCACCGGGTCAGCATCGTCTGAGATTGTTAATGGGGCATGGGTGTCGAACCGCATGTGCTGGTTATCAGATGTGGGCCGTTGACTTCGCGGTCGAGAACGGTGGACCTGGATGTCGGGTCAGTGTATGGGTCGACAAGTCGTCAATTTCACCGGACGAAACCCACGCGACCAGGCGCCCATCAACCAAAATCCGCGCCTCAAACTTGACGAGGTCCGTGTGCTTGCTGTAGGTACGCGTGAACTGGCTGAGATCGGGCCTGCGCCAGCAGTGGATTGAGATTTGGAACGGGGTGCCGGGCGCTAGGCTCGGGATGAAGCACGTCATGGCTGGCATGCCTACCGCGCCATGGATGTGGGCTAGCTCTAGGTCGGGCACGGCATGGCAGGCGACCTTGAACTCCTTGAAGGGTATCTTCGAGTCGCGGCCGTTGGGAAAGAGGATAATATCCCAGTCCTCATAGCGCATCCTTCCGACCGACGGCGTTGGTCTGATCGGGCACTTTAGAGGGGTGACGTGGGTAAGAATTGCTCGATGAGAATGGAGAGTTGCACCAAGAGAGGAGAAACAGTAGGCCAAGGAGAGAAGGCAAGACAACAAGCTGCCTGGGCAAGCAAGTAAAACCAAAATATCATCCGAATCCGTGGCGTGGTGGGCAACGATTCTAGAAGCAGCCCAGCAAAGTCAGCCGGAGACCTCCACCTTGGCAGATTGGATCGTGTTAGCGAGGTCAGTTGGGAGCACCAGGCAGTGGTACTGTTCTGCAGAGCACATGTCTGCCACAGGCCGCTCCTTCCCCCGACAACCTCGCCACTGCCTGATATGGAGGTGCCGTCCCGCTCTCGGCCCCGATTATGCAAATGGAAATCTGCAATGCGGAGTGATTGGTCGTCGTTGGTTGGTGCCTGTTTATCGGCCACGCTGCTCAGGTGTTGCCCGGGTTTCGAGTCTGGAAATGCCGATGGAAGGCGCAGAGGAGTTCTTCCGGTTCACAGGCGGAATGGGAATCCCAGTGGCCTGCAGCTGATGCGGAACCCCGGGAGGATTTGGGGCCCAGGTCGGAAAGCTCTAATGGTTTCTCAAGGAACCAACTGGTGACCTCGTTCATCTTGAGAATCTGGAGAACAAGGAGAATACATGCTCCTTCCAGGATCTGGAACTTAAACAGTATGGATGAAAAGGGACAAAAGGACTTGATTGGCATTGTTAGCTGGCTACTACTCGCATATACACAGTCCCCCCCAGTCATCTACGGGTCCTCATCGCCCTCCATTCTGGCCTAGAGAGCACCGTTAGCGGTCCGTCGTCACAATCGCGGGGGGTCGGCTTACCCTCACAGCGCCAGCGCCGCCCAGCTCCCTCTCCAAGCCACCCTCAAACTCCCGCGGGTAACTGGTCCGGTCGGAATACGTCAACTTCACGCCGTAGCAGACGCTGAGGAAGACGGCAACGAAGACGCCGATTTGGAAGAGTCCCTTGCCAGTGCTGACCCATGTGTACTCCCACGTCGAGAAAATGCCGAGGATATCGTGATCTTCGTGCACCGGCTCGCCAAAGTTCCTCCGCTCCTGCTTGTCCCACCAGTCGGCATGGGGGTCCCTGAATTGGCGCTTGACACGGGGAGGGTTGATGTAGCCGCCGTTCTGCGCGAAATTGTCAGCCCCAGCTATCCGCTGTTCTGGCTCCAACTGAACACACCATATCCGGATCCTCCGCTGCGGTAAGCTTGGGGTAGTCGGAGTCGGGGTATTTCTCCTCAATCTTGCTCTTGCCGACCATGGAGTCGGGGAGGAAGGTTCGTTGCTGGATGAAGGGAAGCCGTCGCGCCGCGGGGAGGGCAGCCGCTCGGAAGGGCGACGCCCGCACAATGTGGCGGGACAGCATCTGCAAGCCGCATTAGCACCAATTTCCCATGGTTGCGATTCGAAATGTAGCGGACGTGCCTTGGCGTTTGTGGTGCCTCAATGCCAATTAGTCGTGGGAAAGCGATGATGTCGATTGAATGCGCAGCTCGCTAGCTTGGGAGGTTTGAGGTTGTGGTTGGACACCCGCAGCTTTGATTGGCCGTAGCGCCCCGCTTCTGTCCTCATGGGGGGTTCATTCCTCAGGCATCCACAGCTCGCACCCAACTGCCAACCCCGGGATTCGCCTTTGCGCTTGCAGGAAGGGTGGAATTTTTTGTCGGCTGTCAAAGTTTTGCTGACAAGGAGCATTTTCAACACAAATCACGCCGCAGCCAGCCTCACAGAGTCGTAGTCATATCCAAATTCTGATACGGAATAACTTGAGGTTTTAGCATTCGCCTGACCCTATTTTCGTCCTGCCAGATGCCAGATTCGTCGAGATCTCGGCCGTCTTCACGTCGCGGTGTCCCTTGTCACTATGACAGAGATCGCGTCACCCAGCCCAACACACACAAATCTGCCTCCAGCTCCCGGCGAGAATGGTCAACACCACGAGGGACCGCCATCCACAACGGGCCCTGAAACCACAAAATCCGTCAAAAAAGAACCCGATAATCCATCACAGGCCACTAACGGATTCGATAACCATAACGGAGCTCTTGAATCGCCCGACGAGCAGCAGACCGAGGCCGAGCATCCGCAGAGCAACGGAACCCGCCACGCGCGAGAGGCGACGAACGCAGACGATGGCCCCCCTGCCAAACGACGCCGAGTACGTGACACAACGCCGAACAACACGGTGCGCAAACCGAAGCCCGAGTCGCCGCCATGGAAAAAGATCGAAGCTGAGGGCCCGACAAGGTTCACAGGTGGCGATGGTCGTCGAAAGTCGGGGCGTATTAACACCGTGCCCCTCGAGCTGCAACCTGGCGATAAACGGATAACGAGGCGAGTATCGCATAATCAACAGCCTAGTCCGCCTAAGAACCGGAATGGCTCGAGTAACGGCCATGGACCGAACCATAACCCCTCAGCTACGAGTGCATCCGCCAAGCGTGCCGTGGCCTCGAGCAAACAGCTGCCGTCGAGGCCGCCAACCAACAAGGCTCCTCCGCGAAAATCTGCAGCACACGATTCGAAGTCAAGCACCCGTCGCCAAGTGTCTCCGTCAACAAGACAACCTGCCACGCCTGCGAAACAATCTCTTGGCACGCGCCGTTCGACGCGTCATCTTAAGGAGATCAACGACGACGGCGATGAGACACCCAGCGGGGCGCGCACGAATCCCCGTATTAAAATACGAGTCAGGCCCCCGCTGACGACGATCCCTCTTGTCCACCGCGAACAGGCAAATCTACGCCCCAAGCTCGGGCCGAGTTTCGAAGAGTTCTTTGGGCGCGCTGCAGACATACCGGTGGAGGAAGGGGGCCTCTTCGTTTCGGCTGACGATGGCCCACGATATACGGAGGAGACGGCGTTGGAAGATGCGCGAGTCATTCTGCGCGTGGAAAAGGAGGTGGAACCTGGCGGTACCCTCACCGAGGAGAGGTGCTCAGTGTTCGTGCCCGAGCCGGAGGAGGAACCGAGGCACTGGGCGCACGCAGACCATCTGATCAAGGCGATGTCCAATTTCCGGAAACTGATGCTCAACGAGCAGCAACGACACCGAGCCGCGGCTAAGAGGCTTGCCATCGCTTGCGAGGCCGAGTGGAGACGACGAAACCCGCAACCGAAAACAGCAGAAGAAATCGAACTCGAGCAGGTCGAACAGAGCAAGGCTAGGTGGCGACAAGTGAACAAGGTTATGACGGGCACTTGGGAAAACGTCAAGGCGGAGGTGAACCGCACACGATTGGCGGAATGGGAAGCGGAGGAGCAGCAGAGGGTGAAGGCTGCGCTAAACAAAGCTGTCAGCTTCTCGGAGAAAAAGCTGCAGGCCAGGCAAGCGCGCTTTGATACGGAAGAACTTTCCGACCAAGACCTGACCGACGATATGGTCTCCGATGGTGACGATGAAGACGGCTTGGATGGCGACTCCGACGCGTCCGATGACATGGCAGAAGCGGATGTGGATGATGAAGACAACATGTCATCCTCGGATGACGACGAGGACAAGCAATCTGAGTTGTCCGATGAGGGCCTTACACAAGAGCAGCTGCGGGAGAAGTATGCCGATTTGCCAGCATTAGATACCACATCCGACCTCAAAGCGGGTTCGGACGGAGCTGTCCTAGGAGACGAAACCACAACTCCGGGTCCCGATCTCGAGGACACCAGCGACGAGTCGATCGATATGGATGATGACTTGGGGTCGTCCGAGGAGGAATCAGAAGAGGAGGGAGAGGAGCAGGGCAGCGACGAGGCCGAAGAGTCTGATGGTGAACCCGGCGGGCTCCTCGGGCTTCTGTTCGGAAAGTCTGAGCTGAAGAAGCTAAAAGACGAGGCTGCTACCGAAGAAGCCGTGACACATGATGTCGACATGGTAGATGCTGATGCTGTCCCGATACCCGAGGTGCAAGCAGACAACAACCAGCATGATGGGAGTGCTTCCAAGGAGGGCGAACAACCGCAAACGGCCGAGACACCGGTCACTGTGGCGGTACCTGAACCACGCCCTGGACTTCTGGCGCGATCCGAGGATGAGGTTACCCAGGAGTTATCTACAGGAACTGATATGCGGGATGTCGCAGCACAACAATCTTCACTCCCCACCGTGAATGGTGCGTCAACGGGGTCGGCTACACTCCTAATAGGGAGCATGACGTCCTCTCCAACGACTGTGGAGGATGTTTCCATGACAGATGCTCAGGGGGGCGTGGAAGGGATGTTGTCAAAGACCGACTCGCTTCCGATCCCATCAATAAGGCACCACAGCCCCGAGACCGAACCGATCACCACAGTGCGCAGCCCATCCGCAACTCAGTCGCCGCGAGCTTCTGACGACACCAAGCCCACCGAGGCGGAGACGCCTACGTCGGTCTCTCTGCTGCACGCGCCCAAGAGCGACAGCAGATCCACGTCGCCACAACCCGCAGCGCCCAAAACCGAGATACCCTTCCTCCTACGCGGGACACTCCGCGAATACCAGCATCTTGGTCTCGATTGGCTTGCGGCGCTCTATGCTAACAACACGAACGGCATTCTCGCTGATGAGATGGGTCTTGGAAAAACCATACAGACCATCGCACTGCTGGCACATCTCGCCTGCCACCACGAAGTCTGGGGCCCTCACCTGGTGATCGTGCCCACGAGCGTCATGCTCAACTGGGAGATGGAGTTCAAGAAGTGGTGTCCCGGGTTCAAGATCCTCACCTACTATGGTAACCAGGAAGAGCGGAAGAGGAAACGCCAGGGGTGGACCAACGATGACGTATGGAATGTGTGCATCACGTCCTACCAAATGGTCCTCCAGGATCAGCAGGTGTTCCGACGAAGACGGTGGCATTACATGATCCTTGACGAAGCCCACAACATCAAAAACTTCAAGTCGCAACGGTGGCAAACGCTCCTCGGCTTCAACACGCATTCTCGGTTGCTCCTGACCGGTACCCCGCTGCAAAACAACCTTACCGAGTTGTGGTCGCTGCTGTACTTCCTAGCCCCTCCCGAGAACGGCGAAGGCGGGTTCGTCGACCTCAAGGAGTTTCACAACTGGTTTTCTAGACCCGAATCACAGATCCTTGAGAGCGGGCGGGAGCAGCTGGACGATGAAGCACGCGCCATCATCTCAAAGCTGCACAAGGTTCTCCGGCCATACCTGCTCCGCCGTCTCAAGGCGGATGTCGAGAAGCAGATGCCGGCCAAATACGAGCACGTCGAATTTTGCCGGCTCTCCAAACGCCAGCGCGAGCTGTACGATGGCTTCCTGTCTCGTGCGGACACGCGGGAAACACTAAACTCGGGGAATTACATGTCGATCATCAACTGCCTGATGCAGCTGCGGAAGGTGTGCAACCACCCGGACCTGTTCGTCGACCGGCCAATCATGTCGTCGTTCCGCATGCAGCGCTCAGTTGCCTCGGATTTCGACATCCGCGACCAGCTCGTCAGGAAGAAGCTACTAGCCGTCAAACCGATGGAGGTCGTGAGCCTCAGTTTCCTCAACATGATCCCCACCCAATATGAGGGCATGTCAAGCACCGACGCCGACCGGATTTCGCAGTTGAGCACCCACCGCATCCTTCTGGACCTTAGGGAGGCACAAAAGACCCGGGCCAACAATGCCTACCATGCCTTGGACCCGGCCTCGGTCAAGTCGAACCTCGTGTACCTCGAGAGCGCTGCGCGGTGGGGTCGCTTCGAGGAGCTGCAGCACTGCGTTTACCTGAACGCGCTCCGTCGCCAACAACGACCCATCTACGGCAAGCGGCTCGTCGATATCTTGACACTAGATACCCACCGCCGCCCCTACAAGCAACGGCCCAAGGTGCCCCAGAAGATCATGAGCTGGTTTGAAGAGGACTCGTACCTTCTGCGCAGCGCCATCCCGACACTTCAGCAGCGGGCTGACTCGATGGAGACAACCATTACCAAGTTCGCCTGCGTTACCCCAGCTGTCGTGACGGGTGACATGGGAAGACTATTCTTGGGGCCACAGGGAGTGCAGTCCTTCGTAGAAACGGATCTGACGCTGTCGGCACCTGTCAAGTATGCGCCGTACATGCCAAAGGAGCGGCCGGCAGACCCGTGGCACGAAGCGCGCATGCGGCTGTCGATCCAGTTCCCTGACAAGCGTCTCCTCCAGTACGACTGTGGCAAGCTGCAAACCCTCGACAAGCTCCTTCGCCGGCTCCAAGCGGGAGGGCACCGCGCCCTAATCTTCACCCAGATGACCAAGGTGCTTGACATCCTTGAACAGTTCCTCAACATCCACGGCCACAAGTACCTCCGGCTAGACGGCGCGACCAAGGTCGAGCAACGGCAGATTCTCACAGACCGCTTCAACCACGACCCGCGCATTCTCTGCTTCATCCTGTCGACACGGTCCGGGGGTCTCGGCATCAACCTCACGGGCGCGGACACGGTCATCTTTTACGACCAGGACTGGAACCCGGCCATGGACAAGCAGTGCCAGGACCGGTGCCACCGCATCGGGCAGACGCGCGACGTGCACATCTACCGGCTGGTCAGCGAGCACACGATCGAGGCCAACATCCTGCGCAAGGCCGGGCAGAAGCAGATGCTGGACGACGTGGTGATCCAGGAGGGCGAGTTCACGACCGACTACTTCAACAAGCTGTCGGTGCGCGACGTCATCGGCACCGACGGCGAGGTGCTCGCCAACGAGGACGACGTCGCCGCCAACGCCGCCATGGACAGGGTCCTCGGCGGCGTCGAGAGCAGCAGCAACCCGCGCAGCGCCGGCCGCGTGCTGGAGCAGGCCGAGGACAAGGAGGACGTCGCGGCCGCGCGCGTCGCCGAGAAGGAGATCCAGCAGGACGACGCCGACTTCCTCGAGCAGCAGCCCGCGTCGGGCGTGTCGAGCGTCGGGCAGGGCACGCCGCGGGAGAGCACCACCGAGCCCATGTCGGCTGTGGGCAAGTCCGGGTTGGGGTTGTTTGCCGAGTCGGCGGAGGATGGGGTGGTTGTCGGGGAGGAGGAGGTGGTGGAGGTGGAGGTGGAGCACAATGCGTTCGGGGAGCGGATGCGTACCATCGACGATTACATGGTGCAATTCATGGCCAGGGCGCTTGAGAACACGCCGCTAGACTTGCCCAGGGATAAGAAGAAGGGCCGGAAGAGGGGCAGGGATACGAGGAAGCGCTAGGTGGAGGCGTTGTGTGCGGCAAGACATGGCGTGGCATGGCATGACATGGCGTGTTGGGTTGCGAGTGTATTATAATTAGCATTCTTTGGACGTCCGCATACGCTTGGGATGTATTGTTTGGGTTTGGTATAGATAGGGCTGTGTTGGCCCAAGACTGGGGGAATGACAGACATGACGAGACGTGATCTAGCGGCGGTTTCTGAGGAAGTAATCAGAGGAATCCGCCCACCATCCCGAGTATCATTGCATTCGGAACATATCTCCCCACTAAAATACTGACCCAATCAAAACATTACTCGCACGTCTCATAATCACATGCCGCCCTAACCACCACCGTCCACCATCACCACCATCACTACCTACCCTCCCCTTCTTCACCGGTTCTTCTCCCAAAACTCATTCCACGCCTCCTTCTTCACCCTGATCTGATCCGTCAGCCCCTGCGTCAGCGACGCCTCGGGCGCAATCCCCACCAGCGCCGCCTCGATCCCATGCCACCAATCCGCATGCATCTCCCGCCAACCCCTACTCACCGCGCCGTCCACTTTCCGCACCACATCCCGCCCGAACCGCACCGCCAACGGCGCGCTGCCCGGGACCCCGCGGCAGTTGCCCTGGCTGCGTACCTCGCCCGGCAGCACGACCAGGCTGTCGATGTGGGATGTGGAGGGGTCGGTGGTGAACTCCCGTGCGAGCCCGGTGCCGAGGGCGCGGTTGAAGGCCTTGGTCGCGCCGTACATGACTAGCCAGGGCAGGCCGATGTAGCCACCGGAGGAGAGGGTGAGGATCAGGGAGCGCTGGTTGGGCTCTGCCGGAGCCGAGAGGGTGGGGATGATGAGGGCGGTCAGGCGGGCCATGAAGCGGGCGTTCTGGTTGATGACGGCGTCGACGTCGGCGCAGGTGTAGGTGGCGTGCGTGCGGAAGGGGGGGTTGGCGACCGGGTTGCCGCCGACGTTGTTGACCAGGATGGTGATCTTGAGCGGGGAGAGGGAGGCCAGCGCGGTTTCCATCTCGTCCGGGGTGGCGGTGCGCGCGTCCATGGTGAGGGTGCGCACCAGGGTGGCCGGGCGGTCCGGGTGGATGGCGCGGAGGGTTTCGGCTGCCGAGGCGAGCTCGTCGGGGAGGTGGCCGAGCAGGATCACGCCGAAGCCCTGCCGGACGAGCTCCTGCGCGATGCCGAACCCGATGCCGGCGCTGGCGCCCGTGACGAGGGCGTACGCGTCGGCGTCGCCGCGTTTGTATTTCTGGAGCGGCTTGGAGGGGGTGATGAAGTGGAAGGAGAGGAATTGGGCGGCCGTGTACAGGCAGAGCAGCACCACGCCGGCGCCAATCCCCGCGAGAGCGCCGAGGATTGCGTCTTCCGTCTTGGGCATCGCTATCTTGGGCATGGTCGCGGTTGAGGAGCCTGGGCTCGATGAAAGTGAGGGACTGGAGGTGGGACGGGAGGTGGATGGTGAAGGTTTGTTTGTCAAGTGAAGTTAAATTCTTAATTCAGTCACCAACACGAGACAGGGGTTCAGCTGCACGCCAATCATTTGCATCCAATCGACTGCGTGGCTGGCTGGCGATCTCAGCTGCTGTGCCGCTTTGGATTTCGGTGTGGAAACTCTTGGATTGATGCAGTGATGCCCCTGAGTTCTCGAGTTTCACGCGTAGGACATACTACGTACTGCAAGCGGCTCACAAACGGAGGACAGCCACAATGCTCACAATCGGAGAGTAGTCACAATCAACACCCATTTCATTACTCCCCTCTATCTTCCATGTAAGCACTCAAAAAGACCCCTAATCCGTCTCCGGAGGGCAAACGGCACCCTCTACCAGCACATCCACCGCCGCATGCACGATGAGCGCAGCCTTGCTACCGCCGGAGCAGCTCGGATAGCTGAGGGGAGTAGTCGAATAGGTCGACACGTCGGCCAGGCCCGCCTCGCCAAAAGTGAACTGGCCCGGCGCGCACTTGTCGACGGGCAGGCAGTCGAGGTCGACATGGACCTCGGCGAGGGCGTAGGGCGTGTCCAGCCGGTAGGTGACGGTGACGCGGCCGGCGACATCGGCGGTGGCCACCCAGTCGCCGACGTCGGTCGCCTTGGAGATGTCGTTGTTGCCCGCGCCCACGTACAGCGGGCCGCTGATGCGGCCCTGCAGCTCCGCCAGCGTCGGCGTCGCATACCACCCCCACCGCTTGCAGCCCTGGCCGGATTGCGTGTTGAGCGGGGTGGATTTCTCCGCGGACTGGTAGCCGAACGCCGTGCCGAGGCCACAGGGGGTGGTGACGGGCGGCTCCTCTGGCTCCTCGGGCTCCTCGGGCGTGCAGGCCTCGACGTTGCAGGTCGAGCAGCGGTAGACAACGCCGATGTAGGGGGTGGTCGTGTCGCGGGACACGCACTGGTTGGAGGCGTCGCGGCTGGTGCAGGCAGGCTGGTTGGCGAAGGCGACGGTGGACGCGTCGGTGGCGGACTCGGCCTCGCCCGAGAATTGGAGGTAGAAACCCAGCGCCTCACGATCGCCGTTCGGGCACATGCCCGACAGCAGGTCCGTGATGGGGGTGGTGGTGGAGGAGGTGCCGAGGATGTCGCTGAAGGGGAGCTTGCAGAGGAGGCCGTCGCCGCCGGCGTTGGGACCACAGACGAGGTTGTTTGTGGGAGCAGATGGCGAGCTGCCCATCACCTGCCAGGCGACAGCGCCGCTCTTGTAGGTATACCCGGGGAAAGACTCAAAGTTGAAGTGGATGTTAGGCCCGACAAAGTCGAGGCAGACCCTCGACGAGGCGGTGGGTGCGTTGGCATTGCCGATGTAGATGGGCGGGCACTGCTCCGACAAGTTGTTCTCGAGCGAGAGCTGGAGCGTGTGCTTGTCCGGGTATGCGGCACCGCGGAGCTTGCAGTCGTTCTCGCAGACATCGTAGCCCGTGCGCTTGAGGAGCTTATGGGAGAAGTGCCCGGGGGCAGCGAGCGCGAGGCCGGCGCCGGCGAGGACGAGGGAGGAGGCAGTCTTCATGGTCAGGACGAAGGGACAAGGTTGAGGACTTGTACCGGTCAAACTCGCCGGTGCACAAGACGAGGATGTTGAGATATTTGTATTCAGCCCATGGTGCACGGAGCTGCCGTACCTGAGAAGCTAATATGTGGAGATGAGGCGGGTCTGGACCAGCATCGTGAGTTGTTTGTAAAGGGCTGGCCCCTGACCCGGCGAATCACTGCCAGTGGCGTTCCACATCGGATCTCAGCTCGCCCGACGCTATCGTTTTTGCAACAGCCTATCCCGAACAGTCCAGTCCGGAATGGGGCTTGCCTTAGCGGCTGAACGAGGCCAATGCGCCGGGACATCCGATAACAACTAGTACCATCTCATTCATGCCCGATCACTTCACGGAACGTGGCGGCTATGACAGGTCTGGCCGGGCCGTGGCTGCATCTCAGCCGTACAAGACATATGTGATTCCTCGCAGGGCCTAGACCGCAGCCACCTCTGACATGTCAAACCACAATCCTCCTCACCACCACGCCCGCAGCCGCATAGCATAGCGCGCTCACCACATACGGCAAGCCCAAAGCCCAGCCGCCAATCCGCATCCCCGTCACCCACAAGCCCGGCATCACGACGGCCCCCACCAGCGTGCCGACCGTGCGCACCAGCATGACGACCGAGAACAGCTGCGCGGCAGGGCCCTCGCCATCTCCCTCCCCATCCCCCGACGACCCACCCGCATCCGCCGCCACCATCCCCGGCGCCCTCAACAGCGAATACGTAAACATGGGCAGCGCAATCCCCAACGCATAGACCAGCAACGCCGGCACGAGCACCCACACGGTCGGCGACACGGCAATCGCCAGCGCCCCGAGCACCGAAAACACCAAACACGCATACGCATGCTCCACATTCAGCCCGTCCGCCCCCAACCCAGGACGACGAACAACAGCAGCAGCAGCACTTGCCCTGCGCCGCCACCGCAAAACCCTTGGCACCACCACCACCAGCAGCCCGAAATTAAACACGGCCTTCGCCGAGAGCAGGTAGCCGACGCTGGCGAAGCGCCAGGCGTAGCGCTTGGAGACGTAGAGCGGGAGGAGCTTGGTGTCGGAGGAGGCGAGGGAGGCGAGGAAGAAGACGGTGAAGAGTAGGACTAGGTTGCGGGTGGGGTTTGTGAGGAGGGTGCGGATTGTTGTGAGGCGGGTGGTGGTAAGGGTTTGCCAGGTTGGGGTTGTGGTGGTGGGAGTTGCTTGGGGGGAGGGGGTGATAAGGGGGGCGTCTTCGGTTTCGGTTGGGTCTGAGTTTGAGTTTGAGTTTGAGGCGGTTGGGGGTAGGTCTGCGTTTGATGATTCTGGTGCTGTTGATGCTGCTGTGGGATGGGCTTCCTCGTCGGGGGGTGTGAAGATGGTGCTGCTGCTGCTGTACGGGGCGGGGGGGAGAGGTAGGGCGGAAATGACAGGGATGGCGAGCAGGAGGATGCCGATGCCGAGCCAGAAGGGCAGCCACAGGAGGGCGGTCATGGTGGCGGAGGCGAGGGCGGGGCCGAGCTGGAGGGAGAATATGGAGGACACGGCGTTGACGTAGCCGAAGAAGGTTGCGCTGGGATGGTGTTAATCTCTCGCTCTGCGGCGTGGTGGAAGAGGGCAGAAGACACACCGGAGCACATGGTCGTCGGTGAGTTCCGAGACCAAGGCGTAAACGATGGAGTTGAACACGCAGTCGCCGCCGAGAAACGAGAACACCGGCGCGGCTACGATAGCCTGGACCGGGAGGACACTGTCAAAGTAGCCGACGGCAAAGGTCCAGACGAGTAAAAAGACGCGCGGGACGAGGTTGAGATACAGCACGAAGCGGTGGCCATAGTGGTCTGCGAGGCACACAAGCGGGATGGTCATGACAAAATCTATTACATCATCTTAGCATACCCTACGGCCAGCTCGACATCGACATATCCAGCGAGGCTCCTACCGCCAGCAACCCACGACGCCTCCGTGATACCCTGGAGCCAGCCCAGCTGCTGCTGCACCTCGTCGATCTTGCACAGCTCTTCCGGCACCGACCCGTCCGGACGCAGGACCGAGGGCGTGTGGAAAGCATAATGTTGGCGGCACAGGCGGCTCTCAATAACGCGACTCACGGGGAGCTGATACAGGCTCCAGGCGAGATTGACGAGGGCGACGAGCAGCAGCAGCGGCCGAATGGCACGGCGCGGCGCTGATGGCGGGATTGGCTTGGGCCGCGCACCCGGAGAGCGACGCCTTGGACGCAGCATGCGATCGGCATTTCCAGCAGCAGCAGCAGCAGCAGCAACAGCGTGTGGTGTGGTGGCAGCGATGGTGTTTGCCATGAACGGAAGGATCCAATTTCCAATTGCCGGTTGCTGGGTGCGAGGAGCTGTGCTGTGTGGTGGGGGGAGCGGTGAGCTGAAGGAGCGCCCACTGACGGGATAGGCAGCAAATTAATTTGGGGCCTGGGAAACCCAGTGAAGACGACCCGTGCCGCAACCCCGCTTCTTTGTGTCACCCCCCCACTGATCCTCCCGCTTCCTTCGCAAGGCTCAAATTCCACCTCCCCGTTGCTCGCTATCACAAGAATATCTCATGAAATCCGAAAACAAGCCCAAATCGGAAGAATTGAGATGAGAAAAGTGCACCCCGTGGGTGGGGGTGATTGGAGATCACTGCCGGATCAGTCTGTACTTAGGTATTTTCCTCCTGTTCTTTTCTCTGTGCAATCACCGGACGTATTCTGGCGGAGCAGACTTGGGTTGTTGGCCGTGTTCCAGCGGCGAGTCCGGCTGGCCTGGGCTCAGGGGCGACACGCTCTTCGTCTGGGTAGTAGTAGTAGTAGTAGTAGTAGCGGCCTCTCCCTTGGCCGTGTCGAGCTCGGCGCTGTCGTGACCATGCCCATCCAACTCGAACTTGCCATTGTCGTTGCCCATCTCGACGCGGAACAGGCGGCCATCGACCTCGTAGACCGCGCCCATCTGTTGCATGGGTGCCGGGTCCTGCAGCTGAAGTTGCGGATAGTATTGCGGTTGGTCCAGGGGCTTGGGCTCGCCGAGTTCCGACACCGGTCCGGCCGATAACGTGCCCGATCTGTCGCTGGAAACCCGGGTGTGCGTGCCCTGGGTGGTTCTGCGTGATCGCCGGAAATACCAAAACACCAGGCCGGCGGCGATCAAGAAGAGCAGCCCGCCGACGACGCCGACGGCGATGCCGATGATGGTGCCCTGGGACATACCACCCCCGTCTGAGGCAGCGACAACCACCTCCGCTGTTGGCTCGATGTTAGCAATGCCCCGCTGATATTTCCCTCTCTACCGAGAAGAAAATAGAAGGCAAACTCACGAGGCGGATCGCTGTGGTCGCACAGGTAGACCTGCGAGCACGTGGTCGTCTCATACGTGTACAGGTCCTTGACGTATTTCTGGTAGCAGCTGAAGTTGCCGTAGCCGTTCTCGCCCGTGCCGGCGAACTGGCCCTCCTCAACGCGCGGGCCGAGCGTCGCCCGGAAGACCACGCCCGTGTCGGTGAAGAGGCCGGACGTGTTGGTGTTGACCCACAGCGCGGCCTGTCCCGGCGTAGTCACCACCACGGCTACATCCTGCGGCGTCGGGCCGGGGTCCTTGGGAAAGTAGGCGATCTGCGACGACACCACGCCACTCCGGTCGCGGCAGTCGGCGAGGACGACATGCTCGCCCTCATCGCGCGTGTGCAGCGAAGACGAGGGGTAGCCAACTGCAGCGGCGCCGGCTGGTGAGATATAAGAGGGGTTCAGAAAGAGACTGGCGATGAGGACGAGGTTGGGTAGCCGTAACCCGGCGGTTCCGGCCGCGCGCCGGCGCTGGGTTGGTTGAGGCGTGCCCATCGGAAATTCGAACAACCTAGGTCGGGTGGCGGATCGGGAGGAGAAATTCGATAAAAGAGCGGGAGCGGGCGGGGCCGTCCTCGGCAAAGGGTCCGGAGGTGGGACGATTGGGGATGGTTGGTGGGAATCAGTGATTGGAATGATGGATCGCAGCAAACAGACCCGACAGACAGGAACCTTCTTCTTAGCGTCGTTGCAAAGCGGACGACTTAGACGAGATTAGTTACGAGGGACGAGTCGTCACATCTCCAGGGAAGATGCTTTCTCAAAAACGGCGAACTTGCCCAAAATGCAGAATGTGTTTTCCCGCCTCTTGTCAGCATTGAGAGCCCATTTTGAGGGGGTCCAGCCGACAGCCACCCAATAGATGGCGTGAACAGGGCTGGGAAAGTTCTTGATTTTCGATCAAGGCCACCAATGAACGGGGCAAGACGGGCACCCATGCCGGCATTAGTGCTGACGCGACTTCTTTTTTGGTGCACCGACGGGGTCTGGACCGATTTGGATTGAAGATGGAAAGAAAGGAAGGTGGGAGCAACACAACGGCATTTGGAGATCCGCAATCAGGTGGCCTCGCGTGATTTCCGTGTTTGGACCGAAAATTCGAGATTCGACTCTGGCACGTGACGCGTTAACGACCTCATTACCAACAAGAAAGAAAAGAGTGGCCCTGATTTAATTTCGTCGGGTGTTTGTTTCACTTCGTTGAGATCCGGCACCCTCCGAAGCAGCCACCCGCGATTCATCAAAACCCCGATTCGAATTGGCCGAGTTGAGTCTGACAATGGCGGACTCGGTCAACCCGCCGACCCGCAATATCTTTGCGCGCATCCAAAATGCCACCGACCATGAGCTCCGGACAGTGCTTTCGGGTCTCTGTGCGGATGAAGCAACCAGGAAAGAGGCAATGGAAATGTTCAGTCGCCTGGAAAAGTTGAAGGGAGGCGACCAGCCACCCACAACGCTGCACATATGTCTCAACTGCAAAGCGTCCTACAGCGCGGGCCAGAACACATCTGACGCCTGCCGCTATCACCCAGGTGAGTGCCCTTAGTGATTAACCCGAGTATATAATAGAACATGCCGAGCACCGACACTAGAAAACTTAGGCGTCGTTGATATCAACCACGAGAGCGAAGCTTGGGAAGACTGCGACCCTTGGCAAATCTACGACGACGACGAGATGCGGGAGGAACACCCGGAGGGGTTCATGTGGACCTGCTGCTACAAGCCCCTAGATACCGCCGGCTGCAAGCCGGCCTTCCACCAGCAGGGTGGCGCAAAGGCGCCAGCAGCCTCACCCTCGCTGCCCGCTGACGAGAAGGGCGGAAATAAACGTGCCCGCCGATCCTAAGTCAACACCAACGCGGCTATGGCTCAGTATAAAGGAGCGATTGATAGCGGATCTATCAGTACATGTACTAGAAATCTCTATCTTGAAAGCCACCCCTCCACCACCCTAGGCTACCACTGATCCCTTCAATATGCTACATCTTCGTGTCGGAAAACGGCGTCCAGTCGTTCAGAACCATGTCCACCGTCCGCTTGGTCGCCTCATCCAGGTCCTCCTTCGGCAGCCCCAGGATCTGCGTCGCCGTCTTCCGCGTCGCGGCGTAGTCACTCGCGTCGTTGGTCGCGTCAAAGATGTCGCCATACAACGCCTTAGCAAACCCGTGCCGATCCCCCTGCTTCATCTGCACAATCCCCTCCTGCACACGCTTGACCACCGGCTCGTACAAGATCTCCCAGTCCGCGTCCGACGTCCCCAGCACGCGGTGCAAGCTGTCGAGCATATCCCGCTGCGACACGCGGAAGCTATCGACCAGCAGCATCCCACCCTTGAAATCAGCCAGCGCCGGCGACGCACCCGTCTCAGGCAGGCTCAGCAGCGCCGCGAACGCGCGCCCGCACTGGTCCCACGTGCTCGCGGTAACCGTGCGCCGCCCGTCGTCAAAGAAGGTGACCCTGCGATCGCGGATCTCAAACCCAAACCACTGTTGGCCCAGCGCCAGGCTCCACTCATACCAGAACCCGGACGACATGGTCACGGGGCTGGACACGCCCGTGTCCACCACCTGCCGCACGCGCTCGATCGCGAACCCGGAGTACATGTCGTGGGGCCGCGGCGCCGCCGGCTGCGGGTAGCCGTAGACGTTGGGCATCACGTAGGGCACGCCCGCCTTGCCCGCCGCCGTGACGATCTTGCCGTGCAGGTCCTCCGGCGCGGCGACCCCCAAAGTGATGGCTAGGAACTGCTGTCCCTGCAACGCCGCCACCAGCGCCGCTTCGTCGTCGTAGTCGACTTCCACGGCCTTGACGCCCGCTGGGAGCTTGCTGGCGCTGCCGGCCCGGGTTAGGGCCGTTACGGTGTGCTTGCCGGTTGCGACGAGCGCTTTGGCGAAGGCGCCGCCGATGCGGCCTGAGGCCTGTGAGGGGGTGTTAGTGTTGAGTGGTTATGGGGGGTTGGGGGGTAGGGTGGCACTTACACCGATGACGGTGACTCGCTCGAGGGGCTTGGTGGACATGAGGTTGGTTGGAGGACGAACTGTCAAACTGGTGGTGTTTAGGTTGGGAAAGGGAGGTGGATGTGAAGATATCAGGCTCAAGGCTGGTTCTGTGACGGCTGATGGAGAACACGAGAGAGTGGATGGGGACATGACGTCGGTCATCTTTATACCTCGCCCTCTTTGGCCCTGACATATCTCACCTTCAACGATCTCAACGACCTCATAGGCTTCCGTGCGCTAAGCTCAGGGGGCCGGAATTAAGGTCGGAGATACGCCAAGACATCCCCGGTGCAGTGGCTTAGGAACTGTGGACACAGAGAAGCGATGTGACAAAGCAGGCCGATTAATCAGGAATCCGGAAGCAAACGAGATGCGAAGCTGTATTTTTGGAGCGAGTACGTTGTCTTGCTGACAAAGTGTGGTGGCTTTTGTGTGTCTCTGGCCGCAGAATTTGGTCAGCACTGATGCGATGGTCGGACTCTGTGGCTTGTGTCCCTACACCATCATCATGTCATAGAATCCTTCCACGGCGGCTAGGTCTCCATCGTTGCAATCTCTCCGGCGTTTGACTCGGATTTAGCCCCCATCCCGTCAAAACATCGGGACACGGCACTTTGAACACCCCGATCGCATGTTTTCTGACGAGGTTTGGTTGAATTGGCGGATGGTGGCTCTCCTCGGAGTCGTGAAACTTGTGATTATCCCTGGGTCAGGGGCTTACCAAGACACCGTGACTCTTCCCACACGTTGACCGGAGTCTTCCTACCGATACTACCTGCTGACCGAACCCCGAACTAGGCGTCCCGGTAAATCTCTCACATCCTCGACTAACATTATGAGAATGATTGGAGGTATGAGCGCGGATAACATGACCCTATGGTAGCGAGTAGGTATGCCTGTTGGAGACGTCAAGCAAAGTTCTTCTGTTTTAAGAGTGTGGTATTCCATCCGGCGGTGGATCCGCAGGCTTTTAGAGGGTATTGGAACTGCAGAAAAAAGTCTCAGAAAGAAAGGAGTCATGAAAAAAGGCACTATGAGAAAAAGATGATGCTAACCTCTTTTTTTCTCAGCAAATGTCGCGAGACCGCGACTTCCCTTCGGCTTACGGTGAGTCGAGGGCGTCAAATTCCACAGACTGAGAGGGCAGTCCCTATTGTTGTCAGTTGAACGTGTTTCGCGCATATACTTCATGTTCAACCGGTTGTAGGGCGCCATCTGGGTTCTGCCGTGAAAAGGACTGCACACTTGGTTCTGAAGAAGACCGTATGGTAAGTCGCAAAATCCCCCATCATATACATCTATCACGGGGCCTTGCGGTCCTTTAGCAATGGTGACTTAGCTAACGAAGCCTTGTTTGGGATATTCCTAAGGAGAGACATGAAAACAACACGGAACAACTAGCTTCTGGATTTTTGCTGGTGTCGGACCGGGGATACAGCTTTCATTTTCCCAGAGGCGGTCTCGTCTTTCATTATAGTGTAGGACGAAGTTGTCTTAGTTGCTACCTCAAAGACAAGCGTGCGTAGGTTCTCACCAACATGGTAGGTAGGTACCTAGTAGGGAACTGACAACCACTTGGGTAATTAGGTAACCAAGTCTGCAGACCCCAGAAACTCACTTAAGCCTAGCGGTGGCCTAGTTCTCGGCGGTCAAAATGTTCTGGAAGACTGGGTGATATATTCAAGTCCCGCAATGTCACCCTCAAGAGGAGAACCGTTACACCCGGAAGTTGCCCGGGAGGGTCCTTGAACGCCGGCCGCGTTCGCTCACCTCGGACTCGGGAGCACTTCGAAGCTTGCATATGCCGTTTGTAAACCGAGGAACCAATGGCAAATGGCGCCAGCAGCATTCTCCGGATGGTACCCTGTAGTATATGTCCCCCAGGACCTCGACAATCACTACTCAATATCCAATCTTCCGGAACCGCCAAGGCAATACCCGCCGCCTAATAAGGTCGTGGTCAGACCTCCTGTTACCTAACTACAGATTGCCGTATGGTTCCTACTTTTTCCTCCGCACATGTGCTCACTTTAGCCAGAGCCAATGACAAAGCTGATGGCATCACCAAACCCGGCCACTGCAACGGTTATCTCACCAGATATGAGCAGTTCCTTGGGAGCATTTGGAGAAATGGTCAGCGGCCCCTCAATATCCGGAATTGAAAGCATATTGCTGTTGGAGATTGACCCCTCAGAGCCCGTGCTGGCCATGGGCTCACCACTACAAAATGACGACGTTTGTCCCACCCCGTACCCAACGGGTTTCTTGCCAGTCAACCTTTGATTCCAACACGAGACAAACATGCGCTACCATATCTTGTCGGCCCTCGCGGCCTCGGCAGCCATAGCAGCACCGGCCGCAACATCCTACGACTACATCGTGGTCGGCAGCGGACCGGGTGGCGGGCCGCTGGCCGCAGACCTCGCGCGAGCCGGGTACTCGACCCTGCTGATCGACGCGGGCGGTGACGAGGGCGAGAACCCGACGTACACTGACATCCCCTACTTCAACGAGGCGGCCAACGACGAGTTGACGCGGTGGGACTTCTGGGTCAAGCACTCGGACGACCCAGAGCGTGACCTCAAGTTCGAGCACACGACCTGGGACACGGGCGACGGCACCTTCTACGTCGGCCTCGACCCCCCAGAGGGTGCCAAGCTGCTGGGCATCCAGTACCCGCGCGCCGCCGTGCTGGGCGGGTGCGCCATGCACAACGCCGGCGTCTGTTCCATGCCCGCAGATGACGACTGGAACATCATCGTCAACAAAACAGGCGATGAGAGCTGGTCGGCCGAAAACATGCGCAAGTATTTCAAGATGATCGAGCGGAACGAGTACCTGCCCGAGGGAGACGAAACCCACGGATACGATGGTGCGTTTTGGCCTTTTCCTTTAACCCCTGAATCCAAGCCCCTTTATCCTCCCCGACTAACACCACACGCCAGGCTGGCTCGCCACCTCGGTAGCCGACAACAGCTGGGCGCAGAACGCCAGCCTGCCGGGCACCAAGATCCTGCGCAAGCTCGCCGAGCTCACGGGCCAGGACCCGGACGCGGCGGCCGACCTCGTCAACCGCGACATCAACGAAGTGGGCAGCGACGAAACCACATCCTTCTACAACATGGTCACCCACGCCGACAGCCAGGGCAAGCGCAGCAGCCCCAACAACTACGTGCGCGCGACGCTGGCCGACCCGGCCGGCTACCCGCTGACGGTGCAGCTGCACACGCTCGTCACGCGCGTCCTGTTCGACAACGCCACCGTCCCGCGCGCCGTCGGCGTCGAGGTCATGGAGGGCGCCTCCCTGTACCGCGCCGACCCCAAGCACGTGGACGGCACCACGGCCCCCCTCTCGCAGATCACGGCGAACCGCGAGGTCATCGTCGCCGGCGGCGCGTTCAACTCCCCCCAGATCCTCAAGCTGAGCGGGATCGGCCCGGCCGCGGAGCTGACCAAGTTCGGGATCCGCGTGGTCAAGGACCTGCCCGGGGTGGGCGAGAACCTGGGGGACAACTACGAAGGGTCGCTGCTTGCGATGGGGGCGGCGCCCATCGAATCCGGCCTGATCACGCTGCTGTTCCGGACGCCCTCGGCGCCGACCGCCAAGCGCAACATCTTCACGTGGTGCGGCGCCTTCTCGTTCGAGGGGTTCTGGCCGGGCTTCCCGACCTACCACGGCCCGACGCAGTACACGTGCGCGCTGGTGCACCTGGCGCCCAAGTCGCAGGCCGGGTCGGTGCGGCTGGTGTCGGCGGACCCGCAGGACAAGCCCGAGATCAACTTCCGCTTCTTCGAGAAGGACGGGGAGCAGGACCTGCTCGAGCTGGTCGAGGGCGCCAACCTGCTGCGCGAGGCGTGGGGCGCCGCGGGGGAGCCCGTGCTGCCGTTCGAGGAGAAGCACCCGTGCCCCGCCGGGGAGGAGCCGTGCGAGGACGCGGCGCAGGCCGAGTACTTCAAGCTGCAGGCGTACTCGCACCATGCGACGTCGACGTGTGCGATCGGCGGGGACGGCGAGCCGCTGGCGGTGCTGGACTCCAAGTTCAGGGTCCGCGGCGTGGCCGGGCTGAGGGTGGTGGATGCCAGTGCCTTTCCGGTGGTGCCGGGCGCGTTCCCGAGCTGTCCGACCATGATGCTGAGCGCGAAGGCGGCCGAGGATATTCTGGCGGATGCGAAGGCGGCGGAGGGCAGTTAGGTGAGGGGGGATGGGAGGGAATATCGCACTCTTAGATAGCTATATAGCTTCGGCTCACCCACCGATTACGGATAACTGAGTTAGTGGCCCCATTGATACGGACCGAATCTGTCTTACGAGCTCGCGAGGTTCGAAGGACTAGGTTCCTACCCATGAACCGGGTTATCCAGCCTTTTCCGACAGTTATACGGCTTACTCCTTATACCTAGAGTACTCGGCTGGCGAACTCCCTGATCTGTGCGTGGGTTGGTGGAACGCCGAGGGCTTGCTAGGTTAAGACTCATTGTGCAAGGTGATCTTCTTGTACCTGGCTAAGGGTCTAAAGTGGTTTGGCCGCAGTTAAACGGCTCTAGGTGCCCTAGATGCGGTAGCGAAGAGTAGAGCGTAGGATGCCGAAGTCCTTGTAGATACTTCGCATTGAACAACGGCCGTACCGGTATTCGTCAATTGTATCTTGCAAATCTTGTTCAATACAACGCATCTTGAACTAACAGAGTTATATTCAAAAGATGGGCTAACGCATCTTGAACTAACAGAGTTATATTCAAAAGATGGGCTTATTTGGCCAAAGATTAACCGAGTTATAGTAAGTTGAAGAGGTTGGGTTGAAAGAGCGGTGTGGATATACAAAGTGGGCCAAAGGGGGGATGGGCCAAAGGGGGGGATGGGCCAAAGGGGGGGTACCCGACTTAGTATCAGAGTGGTGGTATGTCGTATCAGAGTGAACTGGAGTGGGGGGCCGAAACTGACTGACTGACTGACATTTCCTCGGGGCTTCTTGTGAGAGGCCGCGTAATATTACACGGTAATTGAGTCCAGAGAACCTTCCAGTGTGACAAAATCAAGGTCAATGCAAGGCCAGGAGGAAATTGAATTCTCTGCGCAACTGTGACTGAGAGGCAAGGGGCCGGACATTCATTCAGAGAATAATACTAACAGCTGACGTACTACTGTGTACTGTGTAATTAATAAACATCAAGCCGTCTCCGCAGCGGCACTTTCAAGGAACGTCACCAGCTCCCTTCTCGCCGAGGCAACCACCTCCATCTGCCTCCCCCACCTCCCATCCATAGTCTCCTCGGCATCGAGCTCGGGCCGCCGCAGCTGCACGAGGATCTCAGCCGGGGTCCGGCCCTGGAACCTGGCGCGGGGGTCGGCACCGCACTCCTCCACCAAAAACCGGACGAATCCTGCGCGGTCGGGCGTGTGCCGGACGCCGCGGCAGTCTCTTTGCCACCTGGGCGGCGGGTCGTGCGGCGCCCTGGGCGGGTGGCCGGCCAGCCAGCGGCAGATGGAGTGCAGCGCCATGGGGCCGACTTCTACGTGCCAAGCATCATTTCGCCAAGGTTCTGTCTCGGACCGGCGGTGGCGGTGGTTCGCATCGGCGCCCGCGGCGAGCAGCGCGACAACCGTCGTCGTGGCGAGGTCGCCAATCTTGTGCGCCCCGGCCCCGTGGTACCCCAGGCGCCCTTGCGGCCCGGACCGCGGGCAACTCGCCTTGGTAAAGGCGTAGGCGTAGAAGAATTCGCCTAGGTTGAACGGGTTGAGCAGGCGCGCGGTCGAGGATATGATGCGCCTCCAGGCGTCGAGGATTATATCTTCCTGCGTCTGCGGGATGATGATTGTAGTGTTATCCGCGGCGGACGACAGCGATGACGACGAAGAGGCAGGTGACGGTCTATAGTAGTCGTACTTGGCGAGGACCTCGGCCACGCGCTCGATTCCGCCCCTGTTTCTGGGGTGATAAGCTGCGAGCATCTCGAGCGCCGACGCAAAGGCCGGCGAGGCGAGCTTGGCCAATCCCCACTTGTCCAGCAGGTCCGTGACGGGGTCACGACGGACCGACCCTCTGGACACCAGCACCCAATGGGGCAAGTCCGGGCGCCATCGCTCCTGGGAAGCGTGTATTGGCGGGCGGTCGGGGCTCATGCCGCGGTCCAGCAGGAACCGGAGCGCATCGAGAGCCTGTGGGCCGCCGCCGTCGTCGTCCCAGCAGTCGATTGCGTCTAGGAAGACGACCAGCGGGTTTGCGAAGGACATGAACCAGCGTGACGCTCCGAGATACGGCACGCAGACGCTGGCGTCGGCGCCACGATCCAGTAGCATGTCGGCAATCTGCCGGAGGGCGGCCTGGGCGGGCGGGTCCAGCAGCGACCCGGCCAAGGCGTGTGCCAAGGCGCAGAGGGGGACATGGAACGGCCGTTCGGACACGGGCTGCCGCTGCAGGTCTGGCGGTCCGTCAGGGCAGGCGCCGTGATCGAGCAGGAGGCGGACGAGGTCGGGCGAGAGCGTGAGCACGGCAGCGGAGAGGGTCGATGTACAAGGGCGGCGTGCGGGGCCGCGGAAGAAATCCGGGCTCGCTCCGAAGTCGTCGAGCAGCGCGCGAGCGAACTCGACACGCTCATCAAACGCCGGGACCGGTGACGACGAGCGTGGCGGGGGGTTGCATCCTTGCATCAGGCCGAGGAGGGCCTCATTGCGCATCTCCTGGTCGAGCTGGTGGGCAAGATTGGCTCCCAAGAACAGACGCAGCAGGGCGGGGCCGTCCGGTCCCCGGGTGACGAGCCGGATCAGGGACCGGATCGAGGCGACCGACGTGCCGGGCTCGTCTAGGCGCGCGCCGATGGAAAGCAGGTGCGAGAACGTGTCGACCTGACGGCCCCTGGCGGCGAGCTGGAGCGTGAGGGCCTTGACCGTCGACGGCTTTCCGTCCTCCCTGTTGCTTCCGCTGCTGGTGCTCCCTCCGACGACAGCAATGGGCTTGCGCTTGGGCACAACCGAGGCAACGGGCACGGTACTGATAGACGTGCCGAGGCGAAGCGCCGCGTCAATGGCGGCGATGCAACCGGTCCGGCAGGCTTCACGCAGCCCGCCATCCTCGGCCGTCGAGCGATGAGTCGGGGATGGGACGTGGGCGGCGGGCGGGTTCGTCGCGCCGCTGATGCTCAGGCTGGCCACGAGCGGGCGAACCGCCTCTTCCGGGGTGCTGGTGCCGGTCTTCTCCATAGACAAGGTTGATTACAGTACCCAGGCAAGAGGGAATGACACGTCTCGGGGAGTATCCTGGGGCTGTATGTAATAGCTGAGGCGGGTATGTCGAACCTGTTTGTTTGCTTGATTGTTGGGCGCGCGCTGCTCACCGTCGGTCGGTCACACTGCCTGTTTCTGATTACTGTGTAGTTGCATGATTGGCATCCCACTGTCGGCTGTCATCAGTCCAGGTACCGGGTGCTGGGTGCTGCCTGTTCGATAGAAGATATGGGGTGATTGATTTAGGTTGCGTTGTTTTTCACAAGATTGAATTAATGTAACGCTTCCAACGTACTTCCCTTATTGTGGGCTAGGGAGGGAGCAGAGGGACGGGTCGGCTGCAGGCACCGTGTTACCGGATTGGTTATGGCCCCAACGGCCTGCACTGTTGGGGCCCCCGAAAATGGCGGCACTGCCCAGCCAAATTCGGCGGCTGGAACAGGAAATCGTAGACTTAATGTGCAAATTACCGTATTATATCCTCCTCGCTATATACCTTCCTCCTATAAGCCTATACCATACTACCTGCCTGTATTCCCTAGGTAACCCCGCCCTATATATAAGTTTACAAATTTCCCTTCTCCCTTCCTCTATTCTGCTTCCTCTTCTCTTCTTTTCCTTATACCGTAGTTAACCTTTCCGTATTAACTCTCTTCCTCCTAGAACGTTTTAACCTCCTCTTTTACATATATCCTACTCGCCAATCTCTCTCTTCTTATATATAGTATAAAGCCTTATAGAATATTAATTATAGTCAGCTCTATAGATAGTGGTAACAGTAGATATTATCCTGGTAATAATCCTAATTATAAGGTGCTGGCCCTATAGAAATAAGGCCGAATATATAGGGTAAATACCGGCTGTAAAGGAAGCTATTTAGCTATAACAACTGTTTAAGGAACTAGAGGGGCTAGCCAACACTAAGCCGAAGACTATCGTTATCTAGGTACTCTAATAACTAGGGGGCTATTACACTAGCCAAAAACCCAGCCAACCACCAACGGACAAAGCACATCGACATTCAACAACACTTCGTTGGGGAGAAGGTAGCCGAGGGGAAGATTACCGTACAGTTTATACCCACAGTAGAGATAGTAGCTGATGGTTTAACGAAGCCGCTGGCGAAGGATGCTTTTCTACAGTTTAGAGCGGCACTGGGCCTTGTAAAGGAACTACAGGGGTATACAGAGCTCTAAGCCAGTAGGAGCTCTGAACCAGTGGGAGCTATACTCGCGGGCAACTGCGCCCAGAAGGAAAAAAGGGGGGGGGGGGGGCTCTCCGAGCCACAGAGGGGGGAGCAGGCATTGAAGCATGTCTTACGGCTCTGAGTGGGAGTGCTGAAATGGGTGTAGAGGCCACAAGACACGGAGGGCAAGGGAGCCCCTGTAACCGTTCTCTGTATATAGACAGAGGGCATCCCCCTCCTCTGGACTCTGCAATAATGAAAGCAATCTTACGTATAACCGTCTTTCTCAGCAGTACCTAACTTAGTAGTATATACATGTCCACGGCCACAGTCCCTCAGTATAGCCCGACCACACGACACACTCGGAGATCCCCCGCCCTTAAACTGCGGCGCGGTCTAGCCGTTGGGAGAATCCTGACTGGATCCTGCCGAGCAGCACTGCGGCACCTAGCGGGGGACGAAGCGCACATACAGCTCGGGTCGGTTCCACATGACGTGGACGGAAAAGTCGTCATCAAACGACTTGTCGTGGCCCCTGACGCCCTCGAGCTCAAACGTCCACAGCACCTTGGCCAGGAACAGGCGGGTCTGCGACCACGCAATCTCGCGCCCCGTGCACTGGCGCGGACCCAGGCTGAAGGGGAAGAAGGCCTTGAGGTTGTCGTTTGCATAACGCGTGTCGTAGAGCGCATGGTCGGCTGGCAGCCAGCGCTCCGGTCGGAACTCGAGGGGGTCGGCAAAGTAGCGCTCGTGTCTCATGGCCGTGAAGGAGCTGAGTTGCACAACGATCTGGGAGCGTCGACTTGGTCAGAAAAAAGCGAGCCAGGCACTCGGGTTGAGACAGAGAGACGGAAGCAGGCCGTGTGACACTCACCCCTTTTGGTACATAGACCCCATCAACCACAGCACCCGGGCTGAGGCGTGGCATGCCGGTCGGAGTGGTCAAGTGCACGCGGAGCGTCTCGTGAATGAAAGCATTGAGATACTTGAGGCGGGCTAGTGCTTCCGGGGTGATGTCCTCGTAGCTTTCGAACGCGCTGCGAATTTCCTCGGTCAGGATCGCCCTGGCCTTTGGACTTTTCAACAGGAAGAAGAGGACGGCGTAAAATGTGATCTGGTACTCCCCCAGGAACTTCAGTGTCAGCGGACGAGAACCCAACAACCAAGGCATATATTTTCGGTTCAACCGACCTGCACCGGGTCGAAGCCAGCAATAAACATCTGGAAGGCCACCTGCTCAATGTGGGTGAGCTCCTTCTTGCTGGCCGGTGGCGGGTCCTCGGGAGAAATCATGTAGTCCATGAAGTCCGGGTGCTTCGTCTTGCCTCGCTTGTCGATGCGTGCCTGCACCTCGGCCTTGTTGGCCTTGAACACGGCAGGGATGGACCGCATCACTCGGAGCGGGACGAAGACGGGTGCCAGCAACCCGATAATGGTAACCCTTTTGGACAGCTGGACCAATGTCCCAACAAAGCTCGTGCCGCGGATTGTCTCGACAAAGTCAGACGTCTTGCCGTCTTTCAGATGAGTCAGCTCGCGCCCATATGCTAGGTCGGCCGCCATGTCGATGGCGAGCCACAGCAGCCAGTCGTTCATCGGCAGGCCTTCGGGGCGGCCGCCGACCTCCTTCATTCGCCGGACGAAGAGATCCAGGTATGCGTGGACCAAAGGCTCCTTCTCCTTGGTGGCTTTGCTGCTGAAGGCCGGCAGGATCTTCTTGGCGACGGCCTTGCGCTTGGCCGGGTCCGACTCCCAGATGAAGCCCAGGTCGCCGGCGCCAAAGTCCATCAGGTCCGTCTTGAGAAACACCTCCTGGTGCTTTACCGAGGCGCCGTAGATGTCGGTGGCCGCCTGCGGCGTGAAGAAGACAAGCTCGTTGGGTCCCACGCGGACGACGTGGCCGTACTCTCGGAGCACCTGCTCCTGAAACCAGGGATATCGCCCTCGAATCCTAGAAGGAGTCAGTGTTGTGTCGGCTGTCATGACTGGAGCCCGTCCACTCACCAATGGTAGCAATAGGGGATATAAGATATGGCGGCAAGCTTCGGGCCGGGAAACTTTGCAGCCGGGTGGAAATACAGCAGGTAGACCGAGCGTCCGATCGCAGAGGCCACAGTCGCGGACGCGGCCACCCAGAGAAGCCATGGCGACCATGTCCATGTGAGGTCGAAAAAGCTCAGAGTGCCCATTTTTACTGCTCGGTGCTCTCTTTTCAGTCAATGAACCAAAGGGGATCCGAGAGTCAGAGCTGTGCGTGGGAACTGGGCAGAGTTGCAGCGAGACAGGCACCTGTCCCGTTTTAAGGTCGACCAACAGGTGTACGCACATCCATGCATGTCCCTTTCGCCGCGCAGTTGGCTCGCACAACCTGCAGCTGCCTGGTGCCTACAATCCGGAGCGGAATTCCGCCCGCAATTACACGAGGCTGGTTGCAGTGTTCTTCGGAACGCGCGTTACGGACAGTGGAGTGCAAGAGACGGTTCATCTGCTTTTTAGGCACTGACGGCGGCTCATATGTGACATATGTCGGCGTTTCATTGCTGCTCAGTTGAGAGGTATCTAATTAGATACAACAGGGACGACAGCTACCCAGGTTAACGGTTTGGGTATTTCTTCAATTGTCGACTCTATAACATTGAAACCATGACTTTCGGGTTCGCAATTACTACCTACACAAACTTGTCTAGTAAAGTATTACACTATCTAGAGGTACCTTAGCTTATCCCGCGCTGCGAACTTCCAACCATTCAGTCAGCATCAGCAGTTGAAGGCCGGCCCCCAACGAACCGTTGGCAAGTACCGGCTTGTCGTTGGTCGGTTACACGACACGTCGCACTCCGCACTCAGCCACGGGTGATCAGTCGAACTCGAGAATCGGACTGAAACTCGAACAGCGACATAGCTCGAATCTGCCGCTGGCTCCGCCCCTGACGCCGGGCTTGACTGGCAGGCAGTGCATCACGATGCACTCCCGTCCGGGTACGTTTCCGTTTCCGTGTCCGAGTCCACTTCCGGCTCCGGCCTTACTCCGCCAAACTGGAACTCCGAGTCGCTGGCGGATCCTGCTGCCGCGCCAATGCCTAGCTCGACGCCAGCGCACACCGCGGTGTACTCCTAGGATGCAAGTAATTTAGCGTTTGAGCATCTTGTCTCGGCCGACGACACTGGCAGGACCTTTGTTCCCTTTGACACAGTTGCCGGTAAAGGGAATGTGTCGCCGCCGCCTTCTGGCCAACAACTTGAAGAACAAGACAACAACCCCCTGGGGAATATTGTACTCTTACACACATAGCTCCGATATACCCGCCAATGGGGGTGAGCCGGGTGAGCTGGAGGTAAGCTGGGTGAGCCGGGGTAAGTACTCGCCCCTTTTGGCTCACCCGCTCGCGCGACGCCGCGTGAGCAGGGGTAAATTCCCAAAGCTGAAACCTGTATGATGCCTGCCTGGCCATGATCGATCGCGATACGATTGGCTGGACGGGCTGCCTTCACACTGGACGCCTCGTGGCGGCGCATTTTCCAGTTTCCACGACATACCATAAGCTACCTACCTGGTATACCTACGGTGGTCGATGGGGCTTTGGGGGCCAGTCATGGGTGAAAGGGGCGTTTGTGTTGGGTTTGGCTCAGGGTTTTAAACACATGGTGCATGTTAATTATTGTCAGTTTTTGACCTGTTGCAATATGTCATTCTGATTCAGTTCGTACCTAAGCTACTTGTTGCCCCGATATATGCTCCCATATGCTATTCCAGTCAATACATGTAGTTTCACGTGCGTCCCTCCAGGTCATGAGTCAATCTCCAAATAGAAACCCTATGTTCAGTCCACATATAACCTTATCCTCCTTCCTCTCATCATGACATGCTCGCATCCGCCTCCGTAATCTTGACATAACTATCCACAAACCTCGGCAACCCATAGTGGAGCTCCGACCACGGCCTCTGATGATTCGCAACCTGAAAGTCAAACTGCCTCATCAACTATTCACTGTCAGCATCTTCCTCCTCTCGCAACCATCCGTCAGCAAACCCAGGAAGGTACTCACCTCAAAAATAACCTTATTCAGCTCAAACATAGCAATCTGCTTCCCACTGCACATCCACCTCCCCCCACCAAACAGGATATCCACGCTCCTGGTCCGATACGCCTTCAACTCGGCATCACACTCGGGCTCCATGAACCGCTCCGGCCGGAACACATGCACATCCTTGCCAAACACCTTTGCGTTGCGCGTCGCCGCCATGGAATTATGGCCTATGGCCGTTCCGCCGGGGAGGAAGATGCCATCGATGGTGTCACCCCCCGGGGGTACCTTCTTGTAATGGCCGTAGTTGGCCGGAAACCGCATGCGCAGGGCTTCCCAGATGACGGCCTGAAGGTAGGGGAGTTCGAGCGCCGCCTTGAAGGTGATGGGCTTATCGGGGGCGACGAGACCCGAGGCGATGGCGTCGCGGATGACGGCCTTGAACTTGGAATATGCGCGCGGGCTGGTGGCGAGGTGGAGGATGGCGCTGCAAAGAGCGTTGGAAGTGGTGTCGGAGCCGGCGAGGATCTGCAGGTTGGCTTCGCCTTCGATCTGGTGCTGGGTGAGGCCGTTGCGCATGAAGCCGCCGACCATGTCGTTCCACGTCTTGGACTTGTTCTTCTCCTCGAAGCGCTCCGACACGATCTTGTGGATGACGCCCTGCACGCGGCCGGGGCCGGTGCGGTCTGTTGCCTTGGGGCCGAGAAAACGCAGGCCGATGGGGGTGAAGACGAGCCGGCGGATAAGAGGCACGTCGAGGACAATGGCCATAAATTTCATGACGTCGTCGACGCCTTCAATGTAGCCAACCACATCTTCGCCGTTGTCGAGATGGCCGAAAGCTTTGCCGTAGCCAAGTCGGGTGATGACGTCGAGAGTGAAGTAGCGCGTGAGGACGGAGAAGTCGATGGCGTTGATATTGTCGGCCACGGAGAGGTATTTGCGACGGATGAGGGACATCAGCGCAAGGGCTTGCTCGTCAATGGCGACCTCAAAGTCGGAGCCGACCTCGCGGCCGCTGTATCCGCTGGCTGTTTTGGCCTTCATGGCGTCATGTTCCCCCGTGTCGATGAGGCAGGCGATATTTTCGTAATCCGGGTGGAAGCGGCCGCCCCGCCACCATTCGTGGCGGGGGTACTGGCTCCGCGGCGCCGAGATGCGCCGCAGGATGTCGGGGTCGTTGGTGACGACGTAGCCAGGCGCAATCTGGACCAAGGGCCCGCCATCGGCGTACCGGTTGTGGAGGTCTTCGTACAGCGGCCCGCCGTGCCCGTTGAGGGCGAACTTGTAGAGATGCCAGACGTAGGAGAAGCGGGCCAAGAACGGGCCGGGGATGTGTCGCGTTCGGTACAAGCTTATCAAAGCTGTGACGACGTACCAGGCGACGAAAGCCCCGGCAGACCACACCGCGAGGGACGAGATGCTAGTGATGAGCATGGCGCCAGATGTTTGCCAGATGTCTCTTTCCGTCCCAAGTTTCGCACGAGCTGGCCTCAGTTGAACAGTTCCAAAGAAGAGGTGAGCAGATTAGGGGACGCATGTCAAACGATTTAAACGCGGAGCGGGGAGGCGAACAAACCCCGTAGGTTTCATCGGCGAAGCAGGAGAGGGCGGGAAGAGGCAGCTCCACGCGCATGAGTGCATCGCAGTCACTTACACGATGCGGGGTCAAGGTGATGTTCAGTATTGGTGATTGGTGAGGTGGGTAGTGATAACGCACTGCAGTGTGTCACATCAACCGCTGCATCCGGCAAGGTTGCGTGTCCGGGCCTGGTTAAGGCACACTAGACACTGCTGCGCGGTGCATTCCGAGACTTCAGCTCGGCTCGACTGTATGGAGGCGCCAATCCATGTCATTGCGAGCTGTCACAATCTCTTTTGTTAATGCCCCTGAAACGCTTAGGTTGGGAATTCGGGGCTGGGCACATGCAGCAAGACGTACATGGCATCTTGACAGGCCTCCTGAACATTATCACACGCCTTCTCCACACAGACGGGTTGGTCAGCTTGGCTGAGACACCCCAGGTTACATGGCCTTGGCCATCGATGCTGGCATTACATATAACCAACACCAATGTCAGCGGCAATGCGGAGCGTGGCGACCTTCTTGATTTCGAAGCTGCAGGCAGTAATGGGGTTAGGAATGACGACCTTGTGACCCTTGCCACTTTTGTTTCGCTTTGCATGTACATGTAGTTTCAGGTTGAGGGAGGCCTGGACGTCCTCGGCGCGAAACTCAACATACGACTTCCTGACCCCAAACCACTTCATCTTGGCGTAGTTTTAAAGTACCTACCTACCTATTCTGCATTCTTCTATTCCTGAGTCATACATCAGAAAGAGTGGCGATCAAGTGATGTGTACATGTAGTAGGAAGATACAGCATTGTTCTCCCGCAGCGTGGCTGTTCTGATCCGGATGAGACCCCAAGGGTGGCCCGACTCCGTCCGATGTTCATTCGCCGCAGGTTGCTTGCCCCCGCAGGATGGCCGAGACGGGATTCAAGACATCATTCAAAGTTTGGTTGAGCTTAGGTATAGATAACGGACGGGATATACCCTAGCTCCTAGATATTTACTTTATACTTATACCTATCCAGCCCCTTATACCAGACTATTATTATACCTGTAGAGTTATACATCCCAAAATAGCCGATATCGCTAGCCGCGAACTTCTTGGCCACTCGAAAGTTATAGCTAGCCACGAATAAGTCGATCTCCGAGGTAGGGCGCTGCAATCCCAGAAGCCGGAGAGAGCGACGGCGCCTATAACAGCAGAGTTGGTGCCCTCGAGGGCTTGAGACGAACCAACGGCGAGGTCTGGTAGTAGGGCGTCCGGGATCGAATTGCGGCTCATGATAGGCGGTCCTTGGGCATCCTGAGGAACAGTCTGGGGCCTGCTAGCCACGCCGTTTAGTTTAGACCCAGAGGCGGGAATATGGCACTTTTGCGGGCATGGCTTCAGTTCTTCTCCTAGTCGGGGTGAGCCGGTTGAGCTCGGGGTGAGCTGGAGTAAGCACTCGCCGCTTTTCGCTCGCCCGGCTTCAAAGTCCCGAAGTCGGTATTGCTCTACGACTTATGCCTCGTCGTTGAAGCGATGCTTGCTGGGTTAGCTGGGTAAGGCAAACACACTGATTATTACCTAGGTAATTGCCGCTATACACTTCCGTACTCGAGGGGAATTTGAAACTGCTCTAGACGCTGTGTTAAACTTCGGGATCGTCGCTCTGGTCCTTTGAGCAAATCGTCACTGGTTAATTAGACGCCAACCGTTGTCGTTGAAAAACGCCCATAGTTCGCTGCCACTCCACTCCCTCCCACACTCGTTTCCCCCCTCAAGACATGGATAGGGTAACCCAGCGGTCCATAATATTCCCCTGCCACAATGGTCTGATCTTGCTCGCCCAACCCTCCCCTCGGCCCAGTCTTGGAATCTTGGTTGGTATCTGAATCCACCTTGTGATGAAAGAACCAAAACAACCACGGCGCATCCCCCAGCGCCACTGCGACCCCCCCGCACTACTAGTACGACTCGCGCTTGCTCACGGGTTACATCCGACGCGCCTTGAGAGGCTTGGTTGGGGCCCGATTCAAAACCGGCATATCGCGGCATATGCGATGCGATCACAGACTACCATCCTCCAATGCTACGAGCGGCAGCCGGCCTAAAACGGACGAGTCCGCAGCGGGAGCGGGACGGAGCGTGAGCTAGTTACAAATTGTTTTGTCTTGGGCTCTGCCTGTGGGGAGCTGAGAACCTTGGAGCCGGCATGACTATTGGGCCATCTTGATGCATGAGCATCGCCAATCTTGGCCCTTTCGGGCAGCTGCATCGAGAGAACTTCCCACGTCCTTCCCCTGGTGGAAGAGACGGCAGTGGCGGCATTGTTTACAGAGAAACCCGTATGGACCTCGTCTTTACCCCCTCGTACATTAACGCCTTCGCTTGAGAATGTAAGTGGTCAAACTTCAACTTGGCTTGACTCCTGCTCCGCAACTTGGCGTAGGCTTGGGCGCCGACGTCCCGTTAAATGACGCAGGCGAACTACGAAACGAACCATAGTACCTTATGTTTTACCAAGTTTTTCCATGCACGCTTTCGCGGCTACAGCGCTTCGCGTAAAATAATCGTCTTCAATGCCCCCTCCCCCCCCCCCCCCCCCCCCCCAACCAAGTATGCGCCTAAGGGAGGAGTGGGGAATACCAAGGTAACTACCAGGTAGTGAATGCCGCGTTGGACAATTCGACCCTTCGCCCTTCGCATCGACGGGCCAGGTACTCAATCGACCCCCAGGGAGTAAGGGCATATTTATGTACCTTAGATCCGCTTGAAGGGTGCGAATCGAACGCAAACCTGGAACCGGCAAGCGACATGGGCGGCGACTGATGTGAGGAGGGCCTGCCCTTCCAGGTTTCCAACCAAATCATGTCATCGTCGGGCAGTAATTAGCATTGGTTCAAGTTGACCACATGTGTCCGGATGTCGATACGAACACACCTCACGTACGACGTAGGCTCACGGCCTTCTTGGTCAACGACGGGCGATGTAACGGGGGATGGGCAATTATGCATGTCGCATGACCTGCCAGATTCAAGTTGTTTAGGTAATTACAAGTGGGACTGGAGACTCGGACCAAGCCTGTCGGAGACGGCTTTGACGGGAAGGAACGTGTCTATGGTCGACCGTTGGACCTAGGTAGTTGTGGCAGGAGCCACCCCCACGTTGCGAATGAATCTGAATTTGATGGATTTTGGGAAATGGGCCCCGAGAATAGAACTCTGATCCTCTTTTCGTTCTCTATTGGCATCTCCTCACCAGTTCATTCGTTCGCTCGTACATACCATTCTGGGCCTGGCGTCACACCAACCTAGGTATTCGGTCTCGGTACTTATACACTACTCACATAGCGGTCGCAATCTTCTCCCCTTGCCACTGCCGCACTTCGACACACACCGGAACGTAAGGTGGTGATTCCCGTTTCTATCAAATCCCCATACCGACTGCCGCGGCCAACCCCTTGACCCATCACTCGCCATGGATGACTTTTGGGACCTTTTCGGCGTCAAAAAAGATATCATCGACGCCATCCAAGCATTTGGGCTCCACGACGGACATCTCCTACAATGGACGATACGGTATGTCGCGGGGAAGAACTACGTCGACCAGCCCGCCCGCAGGCGACTTCTGCTTGTCGCCGACCTCGTCGAAATTTGTGAAGACGCGTTGTTTACTATGACCCCAATACTGCTCAAGGATCCCAATGTCCACAGCCTTAGCGATGTTGCCGTTGCGTACTACAGCTCCGCGAAGGGGATGCGGGATGGTCATGTCATTCGCCCTCCACTTCTCTACCGAGTCCCAACCGCGGTGCTGCGGAACGTCGTCGCAAACGCCGATAACGTCATGATTGACGACCTAGCTCGAAAGACGCTCATTCGCATCATGGATCTGGCTGTCGCCGAGCAGTTTGACGCCCGTTCCGGCGCTCTGAGTCACTTCATTGCTCAGCCCGCTTGCAAGTCGGAGTTATCGCAGGTCCCGAAGAGTACCGCATTGAAAGTGCGAGAGGACCTGGAAACTCTATATCGCCTCCATCCACTGGTAGTCGATGCCGATGACATCTTACCCCTGATGGGCCTTGGCTATACGTCCGCCCACAAGATTGCCAGCCTGAATCAGTCCGATTTCATGCGGGAGGCCGAGAATCGCGGCATCATCACTGAGAGGGCCGAGAGGATCTATCTCGAAGCCGGGCGTATTGACCGACGGAACGATGCCGTTTGGGTAGACATCGTCAAGGCCCGGACCGACGTTCCTGTCCTCTCCATGTCCGGCTTGAACCACGCCACTCCCTCGGATGACGGCCAAGACACCAACCTGACCGCCTTGTTCAACGACCTGGATACTGTTGCTACTGAGAATAGCACCTCTGTTTTGGGCCCGGCGTCCTACCTGGTGGACCTTTTGCAGATGCTTGACCGTGCCAACCTGTCTATCAAGACTGTTGACCCATGGACTGTCCAGTCCGCCACAAGCGCCCGCGACGTGTTTCTTCACCGACGACCCGACATTGCCACCGCACACCTATCTAAAGTTGACACGGAAACTCCGGTAGCATATCAGGATTTGGCCATTGAGATCATGGAGCAGTATCTCAGCCGCAGCCTTGGCTTGGGGGCCGACCAAGAAGCCGACGTCTACAAAGCAGTCAGCCACTACGTGGCTCCCATGGCCACTTTCCCATACAACCATGCCATTGCCACTAGCCGTCAACTTCTCCAGGCCAGGGGGTACTCACGCTACGAGCTTTTACGGCGTTTCCAGTCTGACTGGGACTTGGTTCGCCGCGCATTTCCCGACAACCCGGCGTGGGAGACGAGCGTGGCGGCTGCCGCTGCCGAAAACGTCCACCAGCGACGGCTCACGGCTGAAATCCTCAAGCTGCAGCCTCTCGACTTCCAGGCCATCACCCAGGAAGCCTTTTACAGCCCCGCCTTCGTCCGGCTGCTTGGTATTTACGACGCAGGGGTGACTTCCAAAACCTACGAGGAAGTCGTGGGGGTGCGGCAAGGTGGGGAGTATTGGGGCTACGAGGCATACGCCTCTGAACATGGAGGAGATCCGTACGGGGGAGCCACGTGGAAGATGGTTGACTCTGCTTCCGAGATCAGTTTGCGGCTGATAAAGGACCAGCTGCTCGTCCGTTCGGGGCTATCTTCCTCGCAGCTCAACATGGTTCTGAAAACGCGGTACATTGGCAAGCGTCTGGTGGTCACGCTAGCGAAGGATGACAGGTTCAGCGATCGGCTCCAGGACATGCGTCTTCAGGAGTCACCTCTTGTTGGCGGCAAAGAGGTTGCCGGAAGGCTTTCCAAGCGCACGTGTCTTGACCTTCAGGCCTTCATCCGACTCTACCGCCGGCTGGGTTGGCCCATTCAGACGCTTGATGCAGCCATCGGTGTCCTGGCACGCCGGGCTCAAATTTATGAAGATGACGACCATTATCACCATGTTCTGGATGTCGCCTTTCTAGAACGCCTGGCCGCCGCACAGCAGCTGTCGACACGAGTGGACGTGCCCCTGGTGGAACTTTTGCCGCTATGGGGCCCCATGGACGCCCAATTCTCAACCTCGCTCTACCCCAAGCTCTTCCTGCATCCCCAGCTCGTCCAACAATACCCATTGCTAGTCCCCCTAGCCAGCGGAGAATTCCTTCCGACCGCAACCTTTGGGGAAAACATGGGCGCTATTCTTCATGCACTGCATATCACTCATGCCGACCTGTTGACGCTCATGGAAATTACCCGGCAGGACGCCAGGACTAGCTGGAACCTGGAGACTATTGCGGAACTGTACAGGCACCAGAAGATGAGCCATTTCTTGGACCTCCCGATCTCCCAATATCCCAAATGGTGGGAATATTGCCAGACCATGGCCAACCCGTTCCTTGATCCTCAAAGCACCTTGACCTCGTTGGGCGTGTGGCTGCGCCTACCCGAGGAGATCCCCTCTGTGGAAGCGGTGCTCGGCTTGGTTACCCCCCGCCGATGATGAGAATGATGACGCTCCGACTGCGAAGCACCGCGAGCGGACAGCGAAAGACCTGGCCTTCATTGCGCAAATCGTGCAAAGCGTGGCCGATGTCGAGTCGCAATACGCCCCCTTTGTGGCGGACAATATTTCGGACATCGAGGAAGACCAGCTTTTCACGAATGAGAACCTGTTAGCCATGTGCTCTCGTGTTTTGGGCCCTGTCGCCTCTAAGGCGGCGGTGGAGGTCATAGAAGGTTTGTCAATAATACCTCCCTACCCGCCATGCCTCAAACCTCAGACGCGGCTCTAACACGCTTCTTTCTTAACGCAGGCCGCATCATTTCAGACAACGGCATTCTTCGGATCTTCAGCGAGAGTTTCAAGCTGCAGGAGTCCGAAGCAACCGCCGAATTTCTCAAGCCACTGGAGTCGGACCCCCTAGACTTTCAAAAGCGGCAAGAAGAACTCAAATCCCGCCGAAAGAAGGCCATTTCCTGGATGATTCCGGAACTGAAGCGTCGGGGCATAGATACCGCAGTGCAGACAACCCTGTCCATTCGATTTCCGGATGCGAATCCCGAAATCCTCGACATTTTCCTTTCAGGAACGGCCTCCGCAGATCATAGCTACCGGGAAGTTCTGGCGCAAGTATGGCACGACGTTCGGGCAGAGTTGCCCATGGCCTCGAAAATCTTCTTCTTCCCGCCCGACACAACTGAGTACACCTTCATCAACCATGCGGGCGAAGGGAAGCTCAGTCTTGATGACCAACCTGTTGATTTCGTCGTTGCTGGCCCGGTGCTCGTCACTCAGCCACAGCCACTACGTCAGGGTCAACCATCGGTTCTGGAATTATCTGAAGGGCTTTCCCTGAAAGGCCTGACGTACTTCACAGCCCACGGCGACGCACGCTTCGATGAGACGTCAGCAATTCCAGTACCAGCAGCCAAAGTGATCTTCCAACACCTGTTCCGTTTGGAACGGGGCCTAGACATGACCAAGACCGTCAACATGGGCCCCATAGAAGTCGAGTATTACCAGAAGCTCACGGTTGACTTTTCCGCCATGAACTTCGATCAGATGACCACCCTCTTGAGCTTTTTGTGGAACCGCCAGCAGTTGGGAGTCCCCGGCGCATCCCTTGTCAGCTACTATCAGTACCTTCAGCGTGCTTCAGGCCGTGCTGCCAATCCCAGCGACACGGTAGAGGAGAAGGCGTCGTTGGTCGAGCTCGTATCTGAGACCTGCCGGGTCACAAAGCTCACGACCGAAAGCGTTTCCCTCTTTTTTGACTTGCGGTGGCCGGGCCTGTCAACCTCGGAGCGCGTAAAAGACTTGTTGGCCCGGGACCTATCACCTCTCCACCAACTGGCCGACTGCTGTGAAATGTCAACAACGCTGGGGATCCCCATTTCGACGCTCCACGAATGGGCTCAAGCTCCTCGCTTGCCCAACACGGCCGAGGACTTTGACTCAGCCAAGCAGCTGAAGGCTTCCCTCTTGTCTAACAAGGCGGAAAATGCGCTCGCCCGCGCTAGGGAATCCCTCGCTTCGACACAGCGACGGGTCCTTCAGGAAGCCCTGTTTCGGGTGCCGATTCTTCAAGCTAAGAAGATCACCACGCCTGATAGTTTGTCGGCCGAACTTCTCATCGACACGCAGATGGGACCAGGAATTCAGACATCGCGGATCGCCCAGGCCATCGACAGCGTCCAGCGTTTCGTGCAACGCTGTCTCATCGGCCTGGAGAAACGGTACGGCATCGCCACGACTGGAATCGACCAACAGCTGTGGGGTTGGATGAACAAGTATACGCTCTGGCAGGCAAACCGAAAGGTCTATCTCTACCCCGAAAACTGGGCGGACCCTTCGTTGCGTGACGACAAGACGCAGGCCTTTGAGGAGCTGGAGAACAAGATGCTGCAGGCGAGCCTCAACAAAGACGTGGTCGGCCAGCTTCTCCGGGAATACGTCTATGCCGTCCACGAGGTTGCCGACCTTGACCTCCAGGCCTATCTGTGGGAGCGGAAGCCCCCGTATTGTGGTAACTACCACTTTTTTGCTCGAACGCGCGCCGCCCCCTTCAGCTTCTACTACCGCCGGTTGGAGGCAAGGAGTGACGCACGTGGATCTACTCTGGCAAAATGGCTGCCGTGGGAGAAGATGGAGGTCGACATCCCAACCCACGCGACGGACGGGGATCATCAGCCACTTCTCAAACCCGGCAGCTATCTCATACCTGCTCTCTTCAAGAACCGCTTGTTCCTCTTCCTCCCACAAATCACGCCGCGGACGGTACCTGCTGCACCCCCAACTGGCTCCATGATGGAGCTAGCAAAAAGCAGCTCCATGCCAAAAAGCCCCCAGAAGGGCTGGGAAATCAAGATGGCCTGGGTTGAGATGCGGAACGGCAAATGGTCGCCCAAGTACGTCACGGCAACTGGAATCGACGTTATGGAACCTGAGCCTTCTCCGTCTGGCCCGCTGGTATCGGTGGAATCATTCAATTTCAGTATCGAGCCAACCACCAGCGACAAGACTCTGACCATCGTGGTCGAGAAGCTGGTACCCGACCCGGAGAGCCATCTAGATCTACCAAGACAGATCCGTTCGAGACTAGGCTGCTTTGAGATGCAAGGCATGCAGCTGCGCCTGGTGGGCACATCGCCCAGTGCAGCCGTCAGTTCAGCCATCGCTGGCAAGGTTGCCTTCTCTCGCATGTTGCGCAAGGAAAGCACCAGGGACAGCGAGGAGCTGCGGGCAAGCGTCGAGAACTACGAAGTAGGCATCGACCCGGAGGCAGGGCATCACTCGATGCTGGCAGTGCCCGATCCCCCGGACATGGCTGGCGGTGAGTACGAACTCTCATGGCTGCTGTCCTATGACCATTCACAGTTCAAGGGGGTCTCGGGTCTCGTGGTGGAACGGTCTGTGCCGGATCAAGCGGCCCAGTTCTACGTTAGCTACCCACCCATAACCAAGGACGGAGCGGTCGACACGACCCAAAAGACGGTTGACACGACGCATTCCTTCACCCAGGATACCTCGCTCGTCCTCACCGAAGAGATTGCCGACAACCAGGGCTACGAGTGCATCTTTGACGCGCTGGAGTCGCTGCCCAAGGATCAGCAAGACATGGCATTTGGGTATTATAACAACAAGTACAGCGAGCTAGCTACGCCCAGTTCGGTGTACAATTGGGAGATCGGTTTCCACGTTGTCGCCCTGCTCATGGAGAGGCTCCTAGCCACGCAACAGTTCGATCTCGCTCTCGAGGTTTCCCGCATGGTGTTCGACCCTAGGCGTGATGACGCCAACCTTGATGTGCACGCCGAGCTGGGCCTGGAAGCCGGCGCCCCGGGGCCCTTGTCTCGGCTGGACAACTGTTGGCGGTTTTTCCCTTTCAAATCTTCCGAGCTACGGCTGGCTGGCTCCGTCCGAGACATTATACAAAGTCTTGTACCTGGGAGCAAGCCGGACGACATGGTCGATTGGGAGGCCCACCCTTTCTCGCCACATCCTGTGGCGCGAAACCGGCCTGCCGTTTACATGAAGCGGTTTGTCATGAAGATTATCGAGATCTTGATCGCCAGCGGAGATCAATACTTTCGGCAGAACTCTTCTGAATCGGTCGGGTTGGCGACTCAGCGCTACGTCGAGGCTTCTGAGCTCTTTGGACCAGCTCCTGTCGAGATTGATCCGCCCACCAAGCCTGTCACCAAAAGCTACGACGACATTCGGGGCGACGTAAACAGCTTTGCTACCGCGGCGGTGGACATGGAACTTGAGTTCCCCTATTTCATCAACCCCGAACTCAGGGGTTATGGCGTTCCCGAGCCCCAGGCAGCTTCACACATGAACGGCACCATCGGCTTTGTACGGTCCACATATTTTGGTGTCCCTGCCAACCCGCAGATGCAAGCCCTGCGCGATCTCATTGACAACCGACTCTTCAACATCAGGAACGGGCTGGATATTGACGGCAATCCTCGCCGTCTCCCCTTGTTCGATCAACCCCTTGACCCTGACCAGGTTGCTTCCGGTGTGGCTTCCGGAACAAGCCCGTCGAGCCTTTCAGAGGGGCTGGACGGGGGGCCCATGCCCAACTACCGAGCCAGATACCTCCTGCAGAAGGCATTGGATTTGTGTGGAGAGTTGCGCGGTTTCGAGGATTCGTGTCTGTCGATCCGGGAGAGGCGTGACTCCGAGGCCATGGCCAACCTGCGGGCGAGGCAGGAGGTCGGGGTCTCGGCCCTCATGACTGAGATTAAACAACTCCAAATCCAGGAGGCAACGATGGCTATTGCCACGCTTCAGGAGGCCCGCGAGTCGCATGTCTCGACGCTGAAGTATTATCTCGCTCTCATGGGCGAGTCAAAAGATATCAAGATCCCGTCCGCCGTGAATAAGTGGGAAGACTTTGAGTATGGCATTGTCGAGCCCGGGAAGGGCGAGTTGCGGATGAGCCCGGAGGAAGCGCTGGAATCGAGGTCGTCTGATGCGGCAGGCTATATCGACGTAGTAGCCAGTGGAATGGAGTGTGCTGGAGGTTTGCTCAAGGCCCTCCCTGAAACCACGATCGAGACGCAACCCATGGGCGTCGGAGCGGCCACAAAGTTCGGCGCCTCTAACCTTGGAGAGGCCATGATAGCCAGTGCCGGTCTGGTTAGACTCGGGGAAAAGGCAGCGAGCGAGATAGCATCCCGAGCAGCTCGCAAAGGCCAGCTGACCCGCCAACTCCAAGAGCGCAAACTGTCGGCCAACATGGCAGCTCGCGAGATCCAGAGCGTCGACACCCAAATCGCCACCCAGAAGAAGCAGATCGAGATTGCCCAGGCAGAGCTGCGCGCACATCAACAGCAAGTGGCCGACACGGCCGAGATGGAGGAGTGGATGCGCACCAAGTACACGTCGGAAGCGCTGTACTCGTGGTTGGAGGCGCAAACACGCAAGTTGGCCTACCAGACCTACCTGTCGGCGCTCGACATGGCCAAGACAGCGGAGCGCGCCATGATGTTCGAGTACGGCCCCAAGGCCCGATCCCTGCTGTCGAATTCCTACTGGGACGGATCCCGGGACGGGATGCTGGCTGCGAGCCAGCTCACGGCAGCGCTGCACCGAATCGAGAAGTTCTACATGCAAAACAAACCACACGACTACGAGCTAACCAAGACCATCTCGCTGCGCCAAGTCTCCCCCCTCGCCCTCGTCGACCTCCGCGCCAAGGGCGTCGCCGAGTTCGAGCTCCCCGAGGTCCTCTTCGACCACGACTTCCCAGGTCACTACTGCCGGCGCATCCAATCCGTCTCGCTCACCATCCCGCGCAGCGCCGCCACCGTCGGCCCCCCCAACAGCGCCACGGCCGTGAACTGCTCCCTGCAGCTGCTCGAGCACCGCTACCGCCTCCAGGCCGGGCGGGCGACGGGCACCGAGTACTACAGGCCGGACCCCTCGGGCAACGACGCGCGCTTCCACACGGACCGCATCCCCATCTCGTCGGTCGCGCTCAGCACGTGCAAAGACGACAGCGGCACCTTCCAGCTCGACTTCGTCAACAGCGACCGCTACGTCCCCTTCGAGGGCGCCGGCGTCGTCAGCAAGTGGAAGCTGGAGCTGCCGGGCCCGTTCCGGCAGTTCGACTACGCCACCATCGGCGACGTCCTCGTCACCGTGCAGTACACCGCGCTGGAGGGCGGGGCGGCGTGGAAGAAGCTCGCGTCGGACGCGGTGCGCGAGTTTCGCAGCGTGTTGCAGGACGAGGATGGCAGTGGGGGCGCGTTCTTGATGGTCGATATCAAGGCGGATTTCCCGGACGAGTGGAAATCGTTGGAGGCGCAGCTCAGGGACACGAAGACGGGCGAGGAGAAGAAGCCGATGGCGATGGATCTGACGCGCATGCTGGACATGCTGCCGTTTTGGAGCGTCGGGCAGCATGTGACGTTTGAGAAGGTGTGGATGACGGTGCAACCGGCGAAGGGTGGGTGGGAGAAGACGGGTGTTGTGGAGGCGCTGGGGGCGGAGATGGAGGAGGATGTCGCTAAGTCAGGGGAGGGGTTCAAGGTGCTGGGGCCGGGTGATGCGAAGGATGTGAAGGATGTAAAGATCGCACCAGTGAGGCTGAAGGGAGTGATGCCGAAGGGTTGGTGGGTTGTTGTGCAGTATACGCAAGGGAAGTAGGTGTGTCGGGGTGGAAGGTTGGGACGGGGGGAGTAGAGGGGCTGGCACGGTCGCTGCGGGTGTGGTCAATGAGGACTTCCATCACAATGGCAAACGTGGCAGGTCCCATTCTTGTGTGAGCCGGACAACGAGATTCGGGGGGTGGAAGGGGGAACTTGGAAGGGGCAGAGCTACAGCCAAGAGGCTGAAAGAGAGGGAAGAGTTGGATACGGGCAATGGCTCGCATGTGAATGCGCAATTATGTAGATGAAGTGAGGGAGACTACTGCTGGCAGGTTAAAAGCGAGCCCACAATATTCGAAGCAATCCTTTTCTGAATTCTGGTTCTGTTAATTCCACATCACACAATGACAGGTTGCCATTGCCTCTGTCCAGTTTCCCTAGTCATCTGGGATCGACCCGTACTAACTGCAACTTAAATGCCCTTCAAGCGCACATCGAACACGAATGTATATCTCCAACGAACGGTCCTAGTAGTTTACCAGGCTGTGCATGACTCCATCTCCCATCTACACCCAAAAGTCACCTCCCCAAGTAGTTCATAACCCCCTGACCCTCCTAAATCTTCCCCTTAATCTCCCTCTTCCACCGCTCATCCACCATAATCACCCCCCTCCTCCCCACCACCCTCCTCCCCTCCCCCCGCACCCTCTCCTCCGCCCCCCACCTCTCCAACTCCGCCCCCAAAAACCCCCCCGCCGCCTCCGCACACTCCCCCACCCTCTCCATCGCAACCAGATGCCCACAATCCAGCACCACCTCCCTCACCCTCCCCCCCGCAACCCCACCACTGCCCCCCAACCCGCTCCCCGTCCGCTCCATCTTCGCCCTCCGCTCCTCCGGCCGCGACATCTCTGACTTCCCGCCAAAGACATACAGCACGCTCGGCCGCAGCTCGGGCAGCCGCGCGAAGGCTTGCAGGGGCTCGGGCCGGTAGAAGGCGAATTTCGGGTATTTGCCCCTGTCGTTTGCGGCGGCGGCCGCTTCGGGGCCGAGGCCGAGGCCGGAGGGGTCGAAGTCGCGGAGGTCCCGCGAGGGGTGGTAGGTGGGGCGGAGGAAGGTGAAGAGTTCTTGGTGTTTGGTTGTGGTTAGGGTTACGGGGGTGTCTCCAGGGGTGGTGGTGGTGCCACTTGAGTGGGAGGGGTATATCTCAGTGGGCAGGGCGCGCAGGCCGTGGTGGATCCAGAGGTCGAGCACGCGCGGGTCCCAGGCGCGGTAGAAGGGGGATTGGGCGAACTTGGCGGCGGCGGCGGCGCGGGAATCCCAGATGTCGCGGCGGTTGGTGGAGGCGGCGGCCGGGCCGATGCCGCTGTGCGAGGTGGTGATGACGGGGTCGAGCAGGACGAGGGAGTAGAGTAGACGCGGGTGGCAGAGGGCTAGATATGTGCTGAAGGGGGAGGGTTAGTGGGCTGGGATGGGGTTCGTGGTTGGTTTGACTTACAGCTGCGCGCCGCCCATGCTGTGGCCCATGCCGACCAGCGGCTGCGGCATCTCGTCACGCTTTTGGTTGATCAGGTTGGCGAGGTCTCTTGTGTGGTCCCACCAGCTAGCTATACGACGCTGTCAGTTTCAACTCTGCCTTGGGTGCCCTTAAGTGCCTCACGGTCGTTGCCAAGGATCTTCTCGTTCAGCACGCCCGACTGCCCCTGGTTCCACATGTCGGCGATCCAGATGGACCGGATGCGGATGCCGGTCTCTGCCGTCTTCTTCTGGAGTTCATCCCAGAGCGGCTCGTATAGTTCCTACGTTTGGATGTTAGGAACTGAAAATGGGAAATTGAGTATATAATTGAAACAACAAGTGCGATGACTGACCTTGGGAAACCCATTGGCATGGGCGGCAATGATGGTCACATCGCCGGGCTGGGGATTCGGGTTGTCGAGTGGGATATACTGCTTCACAGCGAGTCTCGGCCTGTCGGCGTCGCCATTCGCAGTTGCTGTTGCGTATTCGCGGGAGTGCGCGCAATTAATGGTGTGCTCGACCACGCGGAAGAATTGTGGCATTTTGGAGTTGGGGTGGGTGGGGTTGGTTCGCGGGGAATTGGGACGAGTGAGGAAAGAGGTGTTTTAAGATCAAACGACCGCGTAATATACGGAGAGAAATGAAGGTCAAAATAGAGTTCGGTTCGATGTGAGGTGTCTTGTCCAACGTTCTTGGCGCGTCACATCCCGCTCAACAGCCTCGGCCCGGGGTGAGTGGGACTCACTCAGTTTGTTTCCGAGACACAACCGCCGCCGTGATTCGGTTAAGCTTCTCCGTCATGCAACAACCAGGCAACAACCACCTTGACGTCCAAAATGATTTGAGTGAGAGACAGAAGTCTTCATTTCATCCCCAGTAGAAAAGACAACCTCAAGCCTATATTTATTCTCATACTTCTTTGTACATCATTTACTCACTGAATTCCCCCCCCATTTCTTCCGACTCCGACATTTTTGACACCCCAACCGTATTATTTGTTGAGGGCTTCTATTCATTTCCGTAAGCACATCACTGGTTACCCCGTTTTGTAAACAATATCAGGCGACTCGTCATTCACAAATTTCAAGGCCTACAATAAATGACCATATGGTACCCGTAGATAAAAAGACATTATGCGCTAGGAGAGCTGAGCGAGTGAATGGAAGTGTGGTCCGTCCAGAGTTCGGCACCAAACTGGAAGCTCCAAGTCAAAACCATCCCTGGCCAACAAAAATCACCGCTCAAGCCACCACAAAACTCTTCTCCCCCCATCCGTACTTCCTCTTCAACCGCCGCGAAAGGATGAGCAGCCGGTATTCCTCGAACTGCGACTTGTGGGGCCGGTGCACCGTAAACGACTGTCTCAGTCCCAAGCTCTTGGGCGGGACAAACGTGTAGACGGACCCAAACTTGGGTAGGACAGAGAACCCCAAGTTAGCCATGGCCGCCATAAAGTCCGCCCAGCTGACAGCTCCGCGCGATTGGGTCTTGTCGAACAGCGTTAGGAATACATCGGCTGCTGATGCGCTCACCTCGAAGGTGCGGAGTGGCTGCGCGGATTCCTCTGAAGACGCCTCAGCAGCAGGGGGGGCCTCAGTCGGGACGATTTCGTAGATGGACGAGTGTGCAGGGCGCGTCTTTTCCTTCTGTCTCCGCTGCTCGACGCGCTCCTCTTGTGGCTGCAGGGCTGGCACGGGGATGGGCGTCCAGTCCATCATTTGTTGATGCTGAACGGCTTGCGCCTTCGCCTGTTCCACTCTCTTGGTCTTTTCCATCTGGTACTGATCCTCGAGGACGGCGAAGCATTCGCGTACCAAGTCCTCGTATAGGAACCCCATCTTGGTACCGACCTTGTCGATGACGAACTGGTCGAGCTTCTTTAGCGCTCCTTCGGACATGCCCGGCTCCAGTAGGTTGCCGATGGGGAGAGCGAAATCGAGAAGGTCGACTTGGTCCTTGAGTTGGACTACCTCGGCCTCGAGGTCCTGTGATCGCGAGACAAACATTTGCCCCTTCGTGCGCGAGACAGACGGTATCGAAATGGCGGGAGAAAGGTCCTGGATGAAGCTGATGACGACAGCAAGGTCGCTCAGCGCATCGGCCTCCCTTGCCTCAATCCGATCGCGAGCCGAGGGGTGCGAGTCGTTAAACTCGGTCAGTTTCTTAAGCCAACCCGCGGCATCCTGCGGGGTCGTTTCGGTTTGGCAAAGGCGCATCATGTAGTAAAGCTGCGCATCAGCCTTCGCGAGTTTCTTCACGTTGCACTTCATGAAGACGTGGGCGTTACCAGCCCTGTCGTGCACGCCAGGCTGCCGTTTGAAGAACTGGGAGCCCGTGCCCGTCTGAACATGGCGCTTGAAGAGGGCCTGAGCACGGGCGAACTCGAGGTGGCAGACGTTGGTTACCTCTTGCAAGGTAATGGCACGGTAGATGTCATCGTCAGCGGCTTTGGTGTTTAGAAGGTCGAGAAGTCGATAAATGTAGTCCCAGATGGCGGCTCCCTGTACCGCACTGTGGATCGCTTCGAGAATAGCGCCGCTGATGTATCGGTCGCTGTGGGCAGGTAACCGGCACCCTTGCTCGTCTGCGATCAGCTCGGGCCGGGTAAAGAACCAAATGTTGACGGCGTGGGCAAGTAGAACAGGCTCGGCACAGAGTAGACCAAAGTACTCGTCAAGTGTGTCCTTTTGCTCCAGGGCGCTGGCGATTAGGTCCGATAGGGAAACCTCCTCCGGCAGCCGATCTTGGATAGTCAGCTTTGCTAAGGCCGCTGATGCCGCCTTGTCGGACTTTTGGGGCATGTCCTTGTTCGCTCTAGTTTGGGATCCCTGGTCTAGGATGTCGTCAATGAGAATGACGAGGCACTGCGTCAGATAGAGTTGCCTCTGCAGGATGAGCTCTCCCCTTGACTGGGGGACACAAAGGCCGGCGCCGATGGCAGGCGCAAGAGCAGCCGGGAGCTCGCTCATAGCACCACGCCGTATTTCGAAAGACTCGCCATATTGATTCTCGTCCAAAAACAGGGTGAAGCATCTGTCGAATCTGCGTACGTGGCGGAGCCCTCTTGTCTGCTCCATCTCAGTGATGAATGCGTGATCGCCCAGGCCGCCGTGGTTGCCTTCGCAGTACTGTCGGAACAGAGACGTGGTCGCGCGGTGCTTGATGAGGTCGAGGAGGAAGTCGGGTCCTGAATCTGCGATGTCGCGCAGATTGCACTCCGGGATGAACTTGTGGACATTGCCCAGCGAGGTATCCGTCGGGTGTCTCAGCACGACGCCCTCGGCGGCGCCAGCCCGCAAGCATGCTGCACGCTGGGTCGCGTCAAACGATCGCCAGAGGGTCTGGATTGCTTCCTCGTGTTTCTTGTATTTTCGGCCAAGGTCTGCATGCAGCTCTTTCAGCAACCCCACGTTCGTTGTCGCCGCGTTCATGACGGCGACGCCCAGGTTCGGGTGTCAGGGTCGCGGGAAAGCAGGAAGGGGAATGGAGTACGGGCGAATGGCGACGCCGCAGGCGATGAGTGTGTAGGCGGCGAAGCTTTTACTGTTCTTCAAAGAGAAGTGCAAGTGTGCGAGACGGTGAAATGGTTTTCGTCACGGCGGCGACCTTGCTACTGATAGTAGTCGAGGCGGGGCTGCACTTTACCCCGCCTGGAACCTGCCTGCCGGAATACACAGGAGGCCGTATGTATCGGGTACTTAGATGCCGTTACACAAAGTGATGTGAGCGTCATCAGGCGTGATCCACGAAAAACAATGCGGGTATAGTTAAGGTCAGAAAATAGGAAGGCCACCACCCATCTTGGCACCCAAACTCGCCCAAACTCGGGTTGGGTACTCTGTGAGAATGCGCCACTTTCATGCAAGAAGGTACGGTTTTACATTGAAACTATATGGAGCAAAGCATTTTCTATTTTGTCACTCGTGGTGGGTGACTGCATTGGCTTCAACTTGACATTCAACCCTTCCCATACAATTCTCCACACCAAAGTCCGAAAAAAAGTGATGGACTATTTTCCGACCCCGATTGTACCTAAGATACCGTACTTTAGACGGGCAGAGGTCCTCGTGCCTGGAGCGGATCACCACGATGAGTGAGGCTGGGAAACGGAATGGGGAAACAGCGAAGTAAAAGACTGAGCTCGTACAGGATAGGAAAAGAAATAGCAAAAACTTGGGATTCGCAAGGAAAGGATCTTCGGCGATTCGAGGGAGATACGGTAAGGTATCTTACCCTCTCAAGCTCGTCGTGGTTGGCAAGACAAACTCCTCTGTGGCCAACCTCCACTCCAAGTTGTCTCTTTGGAGTAGATGAATGGAGTCTTGAAACTATATTTCGACTGGGTGCAGGTTCATCCGCCGCGAGTCGATGGCATCGCCGCATCCCCACCACCCTCCGGGTGTACATGCTCCTGTCAATCTTCCAGCCAGGTGCCGTGCATGTAATCGTCTCTTGCATATCCTGCTCGTCTGCCAAGCTTCCCTCTCATCCTAGATCGTATATTGACCATGTTGGATTGCTTGTAAATGATATCGTCGGTCGGTAGACCAGAATTCATGGACGATATCCTTCTCAAGGGATCGTCCACTTGAGTTTCCTTTCGTCGACAAGTGCCTCAACAGCTTCAGTTGCAAAACGTTGAGTCACAGACCCGAAATAGTACTGGTAGATAGGTACTAAATGGTGTTAGCGTCACCCTTGAGGCCGCCCTAGCAGCTCGAAAACCGGAAGTCCCCCAATAGGTAGTGTAATAGCTTTGCTGTGATGGAGCGTATCTGTGACATGGTGAGGTCTAACGTTTGGAGTTGACTGGCAGCCATGTCCATCGACAGTGGGCCTGCGGCCATGACTGTTCGACTGCTCATTGGACTTCACACAGGGGCTTGTCGTGCCAGGAGGTCCCCTACTCTGGGCAACTTATTGGGTAGGTATGTGACGGCTTCTGGGTCTTGGCTATTTATAGTAATGGGTATCAGACAACCTCACCGTGACATTATTCTGGCTCCCCTCGTTCGGTTCCCAAGTCCTGGTTTCCAAGCCTGAAATACCAGTCGGCGAAGCTTGCGGATCCAGAGACTTATACCATGTCCGCCAGCCCACGTCCGTGTGATATAGAGCCATTGCGAGGAGGGCAAGCAACGCAGATATGAGTCCCAAGGTCAGGTACACGACGGCAAACCCCAGGCCGGGCATCTTGCAGTACGGCTGACCGCCGGCGTAATGCTGCCACGCGGCCACGGTGACGCCGCCGATGCGACCGAAGCAGCCATACGCGATGGCGAGGAGAACGAAAGGACCCCCAAAGAGCACCGCCGGGAACGCCATGAAGCCGTAGAAGAGAACCGACATAAACCACGTATCGTTTGGCCGGTCGAACCGCCACAGCAGCAGCGCCAGCGCCGCCCCGACCACCACCACAACACCCACCACCATGACCACCAACCCCACCGCCGCCCGCCGCGTGCGCGGGAAGCAATACTTCCCCACCAACAAACACAGCCCAATCAACGCCGTCGGCAACGACGGATACGCCCACAGACTGACCCCCCACCGCCTCGGCGAATACTCGGGCAGCGTACAAGCCTGATACACCGTCACACCCACCACAGCCAGACTCAACAAGTCCGCCCCGACGCAGGTCACCAGCTTCCAGGTCGTAAACTCGGGCGCGCGCCCGTCCCGCTCGCGCCGCACGCCCAGGTAGTACAGCGCCGCGTACTCGCCCGTGCCGCGGCCCGCGACGAGCGCGTACAGCGCCGCGCACCCGGGCGCGTTGGACCGCAGGCACGCCCATGCGATGGCGAAGAGGAAGCCGGCGAGGCCGACGCGGTCGTTGGCGTCGGCTGCCGCGTCGGGCTTGGGGTTGGTGGTGGTGTTGTTGCGGTTGTCGAGCTGGTTTTGATACTGGTGCGGGTCCTGGTACTGGTGCTGGTCCTGGTACTGGGGGTTATCATCAGACTCCCGTTTCTTCCACAGCAGCGGCAGGTCGAACAGCCACCAGGTAAGGTGCACGATGATAAAGGTCAGGATCAGCGACGCCCATGTCAGCGGCGTGACGCTGTCGCAGGTGGCCGGGTTGTGCACGTCAGGTATGGTGCGGCATGAGATGTCGGTCCGCGGCTCAATGGTGTAAGTTGCGGTGGTGTATCGCGTCGTCGTCCCCGTGTAGACATCCAGGGTCTCCCCGAACGCCACGCGCGGCTGGCCGGGCGTTTGCGTGTACGTGGTTGTTTCCGTGCTGCCCGGGTAGTAGTCGGTCGAGCAGGACGCGCCGACGAAAGATACCCCGGGCGGAACTGTCTGGCCCGGACCGAGGGTGAAACAGCGTGCTTCGATGGTCGCCGGGTAGGTGTGGAGTATGGTGGTCGGCGCTGTGTATGTTGTGGTGGGCAGGAACGCGACCTCCCCGCTCGAGTACTGCGCCGTGTAGGTTGAGGCAGGTCTAGTCACTGCGAGACATGTCGTGGAAAGGGACAGTGTGGAGGTTGGGATAGCCATGGCCGCGGCTTTCCATGGACGTGAACATGGACCTCACAAGTTATGTGCCCCGCGACGCACCAGAGCCTTGTGCTTGATATAAAGCTACCCGGAGGAAAATGAGACCGTCTGACTGGGCCCGCAATTCACAGCCGCAGCCTGTTGATCAGTGCCAAAAAAGGCAGGCGACCAGATCCTGCGCCAAACCCATGCAACCCCTTGATCAACACCAAATCCCACGAGTTCACAATCTCGAGCAACTCCCTCACGCGTCGTGAGGGAGGCCCATCCAACTCTTCCTCCTCCATACCCCCCAACCCTCACAACCTTCTTCAAGGGGGTTGGCCGAGCGCGCTTGCCACAGTATGCACGGTGTGAGTTCTCTGGACAGGAGAATGGGCTTTGCCTAGCCGTTTTCCATTCACTAATACACCTAGGATGCATCTCGGTCGCCTATCGCGCTCGAGATACGTTTCTGTACTTCGGAAGGTCCCGCTGCCGATATCTGGGCTTGGAGCCTTGGACTGTGTCCTCTTCGCCCTCCTTACTTTTACCGAGTCTTCGGCCGGGGCTTCGGAAGACTAACACCTGTGTCCGCCGTGCTACAAACTGAGACGTGCGGAGGGGACGTATGCCCGAGAAATGGAAGTCTGTCACATCCGCCCAAGGACACTTGGACACGTCACGCCTTGTTCACAAACTATTTCGTAGGCAGCCTGAACGTCCTAGTCAGCGGCTAGGTCGCTCCATATCCCGGATTCATTAGATCATTGGATCCCGCGGTGTCGAATTCGCCTACATCAGGTACCGAGGCATGATTCCTGGAGAACTTGTGGGAAACATCCTAGAGGTCCATGGATAAAAGCAACCTAATATTATGTCAACGGCGGCAATGCAGCTCGGGCGGTAGGAGTAGGATATCTCCGGAGTTATACTATCGGCATCGCATCCGTTGGAGATATCTCTAACCTGCACACTGGCTCTCCCGTACCCTATTTCACCCCTGGCCGGAAAGCAGACGCGATGTTGATCTTGCACTTCATTCTAACCCGGCCGTCATATATCGCGTAGCCTTACCCATGTTAGCCCCGCTGCTCCTCCACGTTGGACAAGGAGTAACTCACATCGCAGGTCTCGGTCTACAACCTTGATAACCATGGTGTAGGTCACCCGGTAGTGCCGCTTGCCCACCGGCTTGCCATCCTTGTTGAACCCTCTATCCACAGGCTGTATCAGACCCTCGTTGCGGAGAAAGGTGAAGTCGACGACGATTTCTCCGACTTCTTCGGCGCCGGCATTTTTGGGATGGCTCAGCTGGTAGTGCGAGTCTTTGGATCGGTCTGACACGTACAGGACCTCCCTACATATCAGAGATCGCATCGGAAAACAGTCAAACGTGTGGCTGCATAGAAATGGGGTGCATGTCCAGACAGGTTCGACTTCTTGGCCCTGGGCGCTCATGTCGTTGATTAGCTCCGAGGCCAACAAGACGGCCAGGCAGGATTGGTTGGCGTTGGGAAGATGCAAAAAGACACTAACCAGTTTGAGCACCCAGTCTATGGTGTTAAATGCGTAAGCTTGCCCATCGTGGGGGTCATAAGCCCTCTTCCCCTCGACATGCTCAGGGAACTCTCCCCATATTTCTGTTCGTAGGATTCCGTAGCTGGACCTGGCGTATCTCCGCGGACCTCGCTCTTTGTTAAAGGCGCGGAGTACAGCACCGCGAGCAACCGCGGTGGCTCTAAGATGCATCAGCATGCATCTGAGATGATGGGGCATGTAAGTGCGGATATGAGGACTGGACGTACGTGTGGGGTGGATGTAGAAAGGTTGGCAGTGGGCAGTTCTTTTGCTCACAAATGCTTCTAAGGCGACCGCTAAGATACTTCCGGAGTGAGACTGACCCAGCAAACCCACCGATGAGAAGAACTTTCTGGATTTCGCGTTAGCCTCCTCTCAAGAGGAGACGTTAAAGGGGGGTGAGCTTGACGGACCTCAATCTTGACGTCCTTTTCCAAGGCCTTGCCAATTTGCTCTTCCATGATAGACCCAATGCCATCCATACGATCGAGGAAGATCTGCTTGATCTCATTCCTGACAGACAGTCAGTAAATTAAAGGTTCAGCCGTGGAAATGCGGTGGTGCAACCGAGAACGTACACGGGAACCTTCAAGCTGCCCCGGCCGAAGCCTTTCGCAGGATCGGGGCGAAGACCAGGGATATCGAATTGCTTCGTGCCCTTTGCCGAATAACAGTTGAATATCCGTTTGAGTCTGTACTCGAAGTCGGTGATAATGATCTTTTCGATACAGCCGCTGATCGTTGTGTCCTCGCTCTCCAAGTATGTTTCGTCGGCAAGGCGACGTCGAAGGAGCTCACGGAAGCTTTCATTGATGTAGCTAGATCCGTAAAGACCACCTATTTTGTGTCAATAAGCCTCCTTGGGATTGCTAGATGATTACTCTGATGCTTACCACCCGGCGGTACCACTTCTCGGGTGAGACGCAACGGCGTGGTGGTGCTCACGGTGTAGGTATTGGCGTCAACAGTCCCGCCTCCTAGGAGGGTGAGTATTAGCGATACGCGGTTACGCAACATCAAAGGTTCTTTCGAGGTATGTACCTGCGTCCAAGAGGACAAATGTATCGCCTGGCTGATGACCATGCATGTTAGCAAACTGCCCTGTGGCCGGGAAATTTCGGTTGATTCGAGGAGACATGTTACCGAGATATCGCGCGATTCAGCTAGGACAAATGCAGCGGCTGCTTCTGGTTCAGAGACAATGAAGAGATTGTCAATATTATTGTTCTCAACGTCGACGCCTGAAAACCCTGCCTGACCCATGGCTATTGCCATGGCTGTTTGCATGTCCCGACAGGCCTTCTGGCTCCAGATGGCCGGGACGCAGAGGATAGTCTCCAATTTGTAGCTGTCGTCAAACCCGGCATCTTCGAGTTCTGCTTTTGCATGCCGCAAGAGGCACGTCAGGAAATCGGCGATGACATCGCGGGGGTCCTTGATGATCCTTCTCCGTTTGAGCTCCTGGAACGTCACGCCTAGTTCGTTCCGAATTGTTTCCGTCCGCTCACTGTTGTCGAGAAGGAGCTTGAAACGAGCCAGGGGTTTGTTCTCCGGATTGGCGTGGGTGGCAGATCTACCCCAAGCCTCGTGCGCTCCGTATCCCCAGCGGAACGAGACTGCCTCGTCGACAGACATCTGATCCGAATCGTAGGCGTCCTGCCCGCCAAATATGGTTAGAGGGTCGTCCGGATCTGCTTCAAACTCGCCGATGGCAGGCTCCGGTACGTCCTCCCGTTGATCCTCTGTGGAATCCTTCCCCCTGGCCACCAAGTCTTCCTTCTTTCGAAAACCTCGATCCAACGGGTATATTAATTCCGTCGGTACCTCACTTCGCATTTCGTCGTCTAACCCCCCAAAGGTTGTGTCGTCGGGATAGCTTTGTATCGTACGTATGCGCGTGGGATCGAGACAGCCGGCCGACTCTCCTGGTTCCCCTTCAAGTGCGACGTATGCAACCGCCGAGTAGGTGGTTCCAAAGTCGACAGCCATGATTAGACGTTTGGACGAATCGGGCACTTCTGCGTCATCCAGAAGGTGATCTGGAACATGCTCGGGTACGACGTTGTCCATGATGCTTGGGCGACGGTGGATGGGAATATCATCATTCTCAGCCAGGGTCACTGTCGATTCTCTGGACCTGTCCATCGCAATGCTGGGAGGGCTCTAAAAGTGGACGAAGAAGAGGCAGACAGATCGTTGGAGTAGCCGCTGCTCCTAATATGCCCAGGTATCGAGGTACAAGTACCTTTGCGTGGTTGGCCTCAGCTCTCAGCTCAGGCTCACTTCCTGCCAATGCTCCCCCCTGTCCCCTGGCCGAGATGTCCGGCCGCGATTTGACTTGACACAGGCTCTCCCTGCTCGGCGCCTCGCAGCACTGAACAGGCACACTCCTGCCAGTCAACGAAGGCAAGCAAGGTCTTTCCGCGACACCCACCCGGCGTCACAATGTCGGCAGCCAATCACGGAGGCAGCCAAGATGCATGTTGGTGATTGGGATGCATGAAACGAGCTGCGTAAGAAGCGCCACACACACGTCGCGTCATAGCCTGCAGGGGGCAAGGCTGAATTCAGCCCGGCGCCCCGTCGTCGGAGTCGTGGCCTTCCAAACATGTACATAATTACCGCGCCATTCCCGGCTCGGGAGAGTGACTCCCGTGTCTCCCACCAGTCGCCGTCTCGTGATATACGTCGACAGCCGTGCTCGCCGCTCAGAGCCATGGCGAGAGGATTGAAACATCGCAGCAAACCCCGGCCGCCGACGTTCGTTTGGAAGCGGAACGATATCAACATTCTTCTGGCGTGCCTGGACTATTGCCTCCAGTACGATCTTGACTTTGAGACCATAGCAATTGCCCACATCGCCAAAAGAACGGGCAAACAAGTGACGGCACAGCTGATTCAAAGGGCACTTAAGCAAGAAACTAGGCGGTATGGCCGCGAAGGGCAAGGGACGGTTCAAGACCTTCTCTCCGAAGGGTCTATTTTCCTCGAAGGCTACGATGATACCGATCGTAAAAATATTCGCGAGCAGATCGGCCGTATTGAACCACCTCAACTTCGGTACCGGTTGAGAAGCACATCTATGGAATCGCCATCCCGATCTCGCACGCTCTCTTTGAATCGCCCTCAGCGTTTAGAGACATCGGCTGTGACCAACCATTCCCCGCCAGAGTTGGTAGGGCTAGACGTGTTGGTCAATAAGGGCGAAAGGCAGGTCCGTACTCCCAACCAAACCGAAAATACCTGATATGATGCCGACTAAACCGAGCTCTAAGACGGCAGCCCATGGATCGACTTCTCAGCGTGGCAACAGGGCACCAGGCCGGGAAAGGACAAGGACTGCGTCCCTACCATCAAGAGTTAAGACGGAACATGGTCAAGGTCAATGCCAAGGTCAATCTGCCGAAATCCTCCCTCGCGTTTCGCCAACGTCGACCGCAGCAGCAGACAACGGATCTCGGGTGGCAGAGCTTGTGCAGGAGCTGCAGAGGACTGCGAGGGAAAACAAGGAGCAGAAAGACTACATTTTCACACTATCCAACCGGCTGTCCGAAGCAGAATATGAATGCGCCAAAGTACGAGAGAGCGCGAGGAAGGCGGCTGAATATTGCGACGACCTTGTTATGCAGCGAGACCTCCGGTATGAGAATTCTGTACTCAAAGGCCAACTCGGGCAGATGACTAGCCAACGGCAGACAATCGACCTCGCTAGCACCGGCTCGCTTGGACCCTCCCCTCGGACCATTTGGCAGGAATTCGAGTGCATCGCCACGGATGTCAAAGATGCATGCTCATCGGTGGACATCACGATCCCCCCCGCGTCCGCTGGCACCAGCGCCCATAGGGGACAGGGAAGTAAGGAGCCAGAGTCCGAGTCCTGGATGCGGCGCGCGGCCCATTGCAGCCTCGATCAATACTTGTCGTCTTTGGCTATGGATACTAGCGTATCCGAGTTCCATATTATTAGAGCCCTTGTCGCAGCGGGGATCAGCCAGTTGGTGTTCGAGTCGAAGTTCCCGGATCTCGTCGCCAGGGAGTCGCCAATGCTGGACCAATATAGGAAACATATATTTGCCCGAGGTAATCCTAGACACATACCAAATCACTAAAGCCTGCCAACTAACCGATATACAATGTAGCTGGGCCACAGACGCTGGAACAGTTCGAAATCCTAGCCTACAAGTCCGTCATATCCGAAGGATACTTTGTATCACACATTCTCCAGACCAGCGCGAAGAGCCTCGCCAACAAGCTCTACAACGCCCTGGCACATCTGATCTCGCCCAACGACGACACGATGATCGGCGCCGAGCCGGAGGGCGGGAGCGTATTCCCAGCCGAAGAAGCCCACTCGTCCAACATTGAACGCCCCGTGGCCAGCCTCTTTACCGAGGCCTTCACCCGAGCTCTGACACTTAAACGGGAGCTAGCCCTACTAAAGACCAAGTATAAGCTGGTCTTCTTTCGACCGGGCGACCTGTTCAACACCGACACCATGATTAGAGACGGGGACGGGGATAGCGCTTTTGTCCCAAAACGGGCATTGGGCAAGGAGGTAAGGAAGGATTGGCCGAGGCCGCGTTATATGGAGAAGAACTCGAGGATCAAGCTCTGTCTCTTCCCGGCGCTGTACTCGAGGCGGAAAGAGGAGCTGACGGCGGAGTTTGGGATTGGGGTCGATGTTCAGAACTGTTTGGTTGATTGTGATAGCTTCATCGCCGACGACCAGGTCGATGTGGGGGATGGGTCCTTCTCTTTGGTTGCTAAAGGAGTTGTGTTGGTCTGAAAGGTTCAGATACTGAAGCCAAGAAAAGGGTGCATTACAAGCGACTAGACTGTAAGGCGTACGTAGTAGGTAACCGAGCTGGACCGTCATCAGATATCCGAGGCCAGGGAGAACGTCTCAACGAACACGTCGCAAAAAAGGGGCTCCAGTTTCTTTTCCCGGCGGTGTGCTGCGAGGGGAATTACCCTGCTGCCAGATTCTGTACCGCTACACCTTGCTGTCATTTAGTTGTCTACTAGTCTACCTAGGTACTAATAATTAAGATATCTCCTGGCTAATTAATACCTTCTCCCTCAAGACAACACCTTAACGCTGGGGGACAAGATACCAACAAAGAAAAAGACAAAACACAATCTCACACAAACAAACCCATCACTCTCTCAAACTCGTCATCACCACCCCTTACCATCTTCCCCTTCTTTGCAGCCTTCCTAGCCTCTATATCCCGTCGCACCGCCTCTTTGGCAGCATGCCTCGCAACGCTGATGGCAGTGGTCATCCCAAATATCGGGCGCTCGTCGCTGGCCCCCTCCACACCACATTCAGCATCGCTTATCGGCAACTCGATCCCCTCCCCCTCCCGACACCGCACGATCGCGACCTCAACCCCCTGATACGCCAGGTCCTTGACGGCCCCCGCAAAAGCCCACCAGATGTCCTCGTCCTCGACGGGCTGACCGCGCACCGTGCGGAAGGGCAGCCCCCTCTCGAGCATATTCTGCAGCCGGTTGGTGGCCATCTCGATGGCGTGCTCCGAATCGGTCGCGATGACCAGGCGAGCACAGTGGCCGAAGTCAAACGGCGTGATCTGCACTGCCGCGAGGAGCGCCCGGGCCGCTACACGGTTGGGGGTGGCCTGGAGGCGAGTCTTGGGTGCGGGTTCTTGGCTCGTCGACTCTTGTTCAGGGCCGGCGGGAACGTTTGTGCTTCCAGCGCCGGTGCCGGTAGTCATCGCCTGCTGGCTTGTCTCTGCAGGCTCAGCCTCGAGCTCGGAGTCGGAGTCGAACACGGGCTCGTACACGGGCTCGCGCCGGACGGCTTTTTTCTCCACTTCCCCCATCAGAGCTTCATCGTTATTCTTATCCTCTCCCCTATCATCCTTCTTCCCATCACCCTTCGCGTCCTTCCCAATGTCCACACTCCCAGAGGCTGTCTGATCGTTGATCCCACCCTCCGCCTGCATGTCACGAACGCGCTTGTAGTTCTTGACATACTCCTCATCCGAACACTTATCATTCTCAGTCTTCCACCAAGGCCGGTACCGAGAATCGACGAAGCCAAATTGGCCCGGGTCGATATCCAAGGGTAGACGCTCCAGCGGCATGCTGTAGGTCCCCCCAAGCAAGGAACACGCCATCGTATACTCCCCCGGCTGCTGCACACTCCGGCCGTAGCCGCGCATGGGTTTCTTCAGCGCGGCGGCGCACAGCCCAACCAGGCGTACATCCGCCGGCTGGAGAGACTGTTCTGCAGCGGCGTTCGACAAGCGCGCCTCGGCGTCGTGCACCCTCTGCCACTCGGGGTACTCGTGAAAATGGGTCGTGTCCTTGGTGACCAGGCCCACGCCCCCGCGGTCCCGGACGCACACGCCCGCGGCGAACACCAGCATGGTGCGCTCCGGTTCCTCAATGGGTACGTGCTCATGTTGTTGTTCTGGGGCGTCAATCTCGCGAACGAGCGTCCACCTCCGCTCCGGGTTCTCCCCTTCCCTGCCCTTCCCCTTGTCCTTGTTCCCAGCCGCCGCCTCCGTGGACCCCTCCCCTTGTTCATCTCCCTCAACCCCCCCTCCAACCAGCACCACCTCCCTCTTCCCCACCTCTCTCTTACCCCCCACCCCCTTCAACCCGTCCCCCATGCTCCCCCCCACCCCAACCCCACCCCCTCCCTCCTCCAAAAAGAACCTCCCCACAAACCGCCTCCGCACATGCGCCGCATGCGCCTCCCACCGCCCGCCGACGTCCGGCGCGCGCACCCGCTCGCACGGCGCAAACGCCGCCGTCAGCGCCGCGCAGAACTCGGCGCGCGTCTGCCTGTCGCGCTCCCCTGTCGCGAGGTAGCGCATCACGGGTGTTGTTGCGCGCTTTTGTGGTGAGGGCGGCGCCGGCGCCGTTGGGGTTATTGGCGGTGGGTTAAGTGCGGTTGTGGGTGGTGTGGGGGGGTTGGGTTCGAGTTTGCCTGCGCCTGTGCCTGCGCCTGTGCCTTTGCGTGTGGGCCTGTGCCTGCCGCCGTTGCGCTTTCCGGGTGGTTTGGACTTGGGCTGGAGTACCGCTGCTGTTGAGGATGTGGATGGGTGTGGTGACAATGGTGATGCTGTTGATGATGGGGCTGCCAGTGCTTCAGAGGGAGGTGATGGCGCTGCTTCTGGGGTCTCGCACAGGACAAACGTGACGAGGCGCGGGAGGAGGACCTCCCACTTGCGCGAGGCCGGGGGCGCTCTGTCCTTGTCCATCTCGTCGGGGAAGCGGTCGACGTACAGCTGCGTCAGCTCGTCCGCTGTGGTGATGTTCTGGTCGCGGATGTCCTGCCGCTCGCGCTTTGCCGGCCGCCACATGCGGCTGCATATCCGGTCTATGTACGCCATCGTCCGCTGCATCCATTTGCGACCTGTGGTGCTTTGGTTGTCATGCCGTCCGACGCAGAACTTGGAGAGAGAGACGGCGCTCGGGTGTAGCGTCTTGGGGTCCCTGGGGGTCGCCTTGAGGTCGAGGAGTTCCGCCGCCGATATGGGGAGGACCCGGGCCTGCGGGGGGAAGTTGAGCATGCATGTTCGCAAGGTCAAGAACGAAATAATTCGCTGCGAGGTGATCGTGTGTATGCGATTATCAAAGTCTTCCTGGTCGCGTTTGAATGTGCTCGTGGCTATCTTGTTAACAGTGGAATTAATTGCCGCCACCGCATGGGGTGACTCGCTCCCTAGGCCTACCCCTAATTAGTACTCGCTTCGAACGGCTACCCCTCAGAATCGGGAACCCAGACCTTGGATCGTTTGGGGCACCTCCACGCCCGCGTGCCTGTTCTGGTGCTCGTTGGACATGTTTGGCTCCTTCCTTGGCACGATGAGAATAATCGGGTGGGCTTTGTAGGTTTCTATCAATACTCGGGGTAAGGCTGTAACAAGTGAAGATCGAAAAAAGGTTAGTATGGGGTGTGAGAGTTGGGAGGGAGAAGCGAGAGTGGGAGATAGTGGGAGAAACTGGGACAGGTGCCTCTTCTTGATTCTTAGAGATGGTCATGAAGCAAGGTAGGAGCTAGTAAATGATTGATGCCCACAACTTTAACTCCACAAAACGCAGCTGCCGCCGACTGCCAAATTGAAATCGAGAACAGTTATCTTGTGGACTGGCTGGGAAAAGGGGGGGGGGGGGGGGGGGGGGGGATACGGGGCCGGGCTAGGGAAGGGTCAACCGGTAGCCTAAGGGAAAGCAGGAACGCGAAAGGAAATCACGAAACTAGGGGGTGGGGGAGAATTATAACCCAATTAGATGTAAACATTCTGATTTAGAGATGTGAACTGCGGTTTTGATACGGTGACTTTCTCTTGGTTTGTTAGCAGGCAGGCATAAAGACTGGTAGGGTAGAGATCATGAAAGAATCGGTTCAGGGCTCACAGTCCAGCGTCGAGCTCATTCATGGAAAGCTCGGGAGCGAACACGACACCATTGTAGGTACGATTGCGTGCCTACCTAGGTAGACAGGCATGTATCAAGGAGAATAATGTCAGAGGAGAAAACGCCAAAAGTCTGCGACGGCGCTGCTATGAGACAGTGAAAGACATCAAAGATACAAGCTCAGTGGGTCATGGTGAGGGAAGAAAGGAGACTGGTGGTGTGGGCCTTTCACCCAACCAAAAGAACGGAAAGGAAGTCGTTTTGCAGTGGTCATGGTTTCCGCAGGTATTTATTTACTGCCCCTGAATGAAGCATTTTTGATGGGCTTGGCAGGGCAACGCGGGTCACTTCCTCGCGTTGGCTTCGCATTGTTGGGAAGCATGGCAAATGTACGATTTAAACACACGAAATTATATTGCTGATTAAATAGTGGGCGACCAAGAAGAAATCTAACGCCAACGCCACCTCCCCGGCCTTGGGCCATTGTATCTAGGGTTCCTGGTATCTCTGATGGTAACGGGTAGGGGACGGACGTGGGAGTTGGGTGTAGGAGACGGTCTGCCACGCAACATGTTAGTATGTGTTTTCTCTTGCAATTACTGGTGAGCAGAGTAGCACGCACCACGTCTCGCTGCACCAGAATCTCCTCCTGCGACTCGGTCGCGTCCGAATTCGAGCCGGTCACGGACCTCAGGTTGTGGCTGTCTCTCCTGAGCGAGCTGAGGGCGACGCTCTTGGCGCTTTTCACGCTCTTGTGGGTGCCGAAGGTGGAATCCTTCCTTTGGGTGCCTCGGGAGCCGTCGCCGGAGCGGTTTTCGGAGGCGCGGACGGTAGTTGTGATGAGGACTTTGAGGGCGGGGAGGGTGCCGACAAGGACGGCTGCAAGGAGTTAGTTGGATGTCATGAGGTGAGTGCCGTGACCTGGGATCAACCGGCTGGGTAAGGAAAGACTTACATATCGACGCCGCCAAGGTGGACCAGGTCATGAGTAACGTCAAGTTGACAAACCCTTGTTGGGCCAAGCTCTGGTTCGCGCGGATGATGGCGAAGACGATCATGACAAAGCCCAGGCTAAACACACACACCAGCCCGACTTTTTGCTTTAGCGACACCTTCACGTTGTAGATCAGGCGCAGCGGCATCGCCATGATGCAGACGTCGGTGAAGACGTCGACGGCGGTGCTGAAGTAGACGCTAAAGTTGCTGGACCATACATTCTGGGGCCCCGCGCATTTGTTGAAAGCGAAGAAGTTCCTGACATCAGGCCCGCACGACAGCAAAAGGGTGGTCACGCAACCCCCATAGGCGAGCAAGGTGAAAACGGCCAGGACGAACCAGGCGCGGCGGTACCACGTCAGGTCGCGGAATAGACGCCAGTACAGAGCGAGGAAGGCGGCCTTGACGGACCAGAGCACGGTCCAGAAGAGGATGACGATGGGGAACTGGAAGCGCAGGTAGCGTTCGGTGTGGGCGATGACGGTCTCGAACGACGTGATCGGGATGGCACCCGACAGCACACCCGTGATGTAGTACTGGCTGGGGAGTTGGATGGTCTCGAGGACGCACAGGGCCAGCAGTGCGGCGAGGGCGAGGAAAATCCAGCAGTCTTCCAGCGGGGCAACCTGGCGGGTCGCAGGAGATCGGATGCGAATGACGGTGCGCAGGGCGACGAGGAGGAAGGCGGCCGAGAAGGAAACCCAGATGAGGATGAGGAGCGACTGGTTCGAGAGGTCTCCGCCATCGTCGGAGTCGGTCGAAGCCATCGAGGTCACACAAGATTCGGTCCCGTCTCGGTGGCCACGGACGCGGGTGTCTCAGTCTCGGTGTGCAGCATGGCACGGTCTGGGGGCGGAAAGGATGGCCAGGTCTCAGAGTTCAACCAGGGAACCCGGACGAAGCCCAGCAGGGCGGAACGGCTACCTTTTGTATATACGGCGCCATAAACATGTCCCGATTGTGGGGTTTCCGACCGTTGATAAACCATCACATCTCCCAGTTGGTTCCGCGCGACCCCTCGCCTAGATCAGCGAGCTCCCATGAAGTCCCACCTCGAAATGGCATGATACGTGCTCAGAGCATGAATTTCTTGGGTCGCTTGCGAGAACAATAGGGGATATCGCGTGCCAAGAGCGCCGGTCCCGACCAACAAAACTGCACACCATCCGCTTGCCACCCCTGGCTGCCGCCGTCACACATTCCCACAGCATCTGATGGTTGCGATAGGCTCGAGGGGCTCCAATATTCTGGCGGCACAGATTGCGGGGTGGCCTGCAATGGCATCTGACTGGTCGTGTTGGATGGCCTCGATGGCCTGGGCGGCGCTGAACCCCCGCGTCGTGATACAACTGTGGCTCTCATTGGTTCTTGGTGGTGTTCGCCTCTGGGACTCGAAGACCAATGGCAAGCCGGAGGGACCTGGACGGCAGAAGGGAGTGGTTCTGGTCACGGGATGGGCGGCAACTGTTTTTATTTCCGGAGTCGAATCGCCGCCGTTATAATCGCATCGCAGGCCATCCGTTTGCCTGGCTGAACTTCAGCCGTCCCCAGTTAGGATCGCCGGTTCTGCTGCACGCAATCGCATGGCTCGCAGGATGGTTTGTCTCCCGCAGCAGCAGCAGCAGCCCACACGGATTGGCACAGCTTTGCACAATAAAACCGTTCCGGTGTCGTCTTGAGGGTTGGTTAGTGCTGTTGGTCGTTGTGAGGAATCCATCATGTGTTGTTAAAGTAAGCTGGGTAGAGTCTCGAGGCAGCTACACGAAACACGCGACCAAGTATTGGAAGAGGAAGCGAGAGAAGACTGGAAGGAAAATGGGGTGAGTTATATGCCGACTCATATCCATTTGATGTGGAATAATGTTGTGGTGGAGAGGGAGGTTGACGAAGTAAGAAGGGGGAGGTGCACGGGTTGTGACGGGGCTTATTTGACTGGATTTTGAAGGCGTTCTTGTTGGAGGATGTTGGGTACGCGCAGTGTGGTTTTGTTCAGTATGTCAATTGTACCCCCACTACTTTCCAAAAGCTCGCAAATCTTCCACCATAACTTTGTCCCCGACAATCGTCGGATGGGTTCCCTGAATGACAAAAACAACCCTAGCCCACTCGCAGTTGCTTGGGTTCCGCCAGCCGTGCAGCGTGTTCCTTTGGACGATAACGTCGCCGGCCTTGAGCATCCGGGTCTCGCCCGAGTCCATGATGGCCTCGATAGATCCAAAAATGACGATGCCAAAGTCTATGGTCTCGTGCCGATGCAGCGGCGAGGTGCCCCCGGGAGGCCAGTCGCAGTAACGGAGAATTGTAACCCCGGGCTCTGGAAACATGATGGCCGCTTCCTCGGCCACCCGCTCCTGGATCGCCTTGATATCGGATTCGTTGTTCAAGTTGACCGGTGCCGGTTCGAATGTTTTATATGCCTCGTAGTAGAGCATACCAGGGATATCGTGCGTGGTGATGGGCCCTTGCAGGGCGGAGGAGAAGACGGCGTTCCCTTGGGCGTCGTGCGTTGTCACGTACCGGTTGGGCTCGCCGAACGGCGGGAGAGCCGTCTGTGTTTGTTTCGTCCCCATGCTCCTCTTGCCCAATTCCCGGAGGGGGTAGCCTTGATGCCGGACCGGCCAAGCTTTGCAGCTTGGAGCTAGGCAGAGAAATATGGTGGCGACAAAGAGGTAAAGCATGATGTGTAGATAGTGGCAGAGCCCACACTTCATTGCGCATGATTGAACAAGGCTGCTCCGGGGTTATATAAGTAGTTTACTGCCACGCGCTTTAGCCTGCGCATTATCATGGCTGCTGCAGTCAGCAATTGTCATGCAGGCTTCGGACTCGATCAGAGAATGCGGCAGGCAAAGCTTTTGCTTTCTTTGAAGCTTACCAGCGAGTGGACGCTATCTCCTGCCACCGGTTCCTTCATGTTGCAAGCGCGACCAGCGGTTCTATCGAATCTCCGACCCGTGTCTGCAGCTCTCGAGCAAGTTTTTTACCTGCAGCAAGTACGGTAACGATCATAGCGCGGTCGAGAGTCCGAGGGCAGCGTGCGGGGATTGGGTTAGTGGCGCTGTTGCATATGTCGGCAGCTGCACTGCTCACAACCCATAGTCGCAACCGCAAGGTCGCAGGTGCCATGGACCGCGGGGAACAAGCCAACCAGGAAAGGAGGCCCAGGGCGGACCAATCGGCGAGGTCCCGGCATGGAAGGCTCGGCAGCTCAGTGAGAGACCGACTCTTGGTTCCTCACGCAAGCCATATCACGACCATGCCTTGCAGTCTGACCCTTTCAGCCGCAGGTTTGTAACACACGGCCCGACGCGCTGAGGAAGGTGACCAGAGGCAGCGGACCGGCCCGTGCCACGATTTGGTCACTGAGGTTTGAGATGCTGAATTGGCCCAGAGCACTCGAGGAGGAACTCGACGCTTCGGTGCGGCGACATCGTCTTGTGCTACCTAAGCCTAAGGCTGTGGTACGGGGTGTGAGTAGCTAGTCAGCTATCTTGGGAAAAGGATCGCTAATGGCTTAAAGATGGAAGCCGGAGGTTGGGAAGGAAAGAAAGAATAGGTTTATACTTAACTAAAGAGCTTAGATTGTAGGACGTGTTTAATAATGTTCGTGAAGCGTGACTTATAATCACGTTAAAATTCTGGATTGGTAAAATCGAATTGTATAGAGGTTCGTTCCCGAGGTACCGTAGCGAAGGTTTGGACGGAGCACTCCGGCCGCCAGGACTGTCAGCGCCAGTCTCGCAGTGGCCACAGGTCCCGTCGAAGGCCCGCAGCTTAGGATAAGGACGGGAAAGCCAGCGCGTGCCGTTTGGGGCTATACTTATAGAGCTATCCGCTTTCTATCGATGGGAAACTTTAGCCGAGGAGGACCGAAAAGACCTCTAAGGCCGTGCGGCGGCGGTACATGGGATCACCCTAGCTCAGGGAAGAATCAGGCCGCCAGGCGAAGCTCAGGACAAATCAACCGCAGCTCACCCAAGCTCACGCTGGCTCACGAGCAAAAAAGAAATTCCGTATGCTGAAGGGCCATAGTTGGGACGGCAGGAAGGAGCCTGAGAAGCTGAGCGGCAGGGTAAACATCAGATGGAAGGGCACCTTGGCAAGCCTGAGTATAAATATATTTCCTGCTCCGCGATTCTCTGGGCGTTGGACGCCTGCCGGGTCAGGATTTGTTAGGTAAGCAACCCCTCATCAAAATCAACAATTCGCGGCTGACAACGGCAGGCACAATGCGCGTTCGCCAAGCTCAGCCCGACACGCAAAGCAGACTCGGGCAAGTTCCACGTTCCTCACTGCCTGAACCACAACCTGGAACCCTCAATCCAGGTGCGCGTGGCTGCAATTGAGGCCGGGCATCAACGGCCCCAACAGCCTCGTGTTCGGGGCGCATTCTCAACCTTTTTTTCCTGAGCATCGCCCGCCTTTCCCTGCCATGCATGATGTCAGGCCTCGAAACCGCCAATCCGGGTCGACCCTCACTGTCGGTTTCGGCATTTTTGGTTCGCTGAGAGCGATCGAGCCACCCCCAGCTCGAAAGGCCCCGGCAGCAAGACTCCCGAACACGTCACCCGGGCGGTCCTCCATGCGGCTTTTGCATGCACTTTCTCGAACCGGATGCAGCCGAGGCAGCTTCGTTGGCAGCACGAATACCCTTCCGACACATCGGTAACATCGAGCGATATGCGTAACGTTATGCAGAACTGATGGTCCGTCTTGCTTGACCTTCTTGGACTGTCTCAGCCTAGTGTGCGCCGCTGCCATGGAAAGGCCCCCGTCGTTCATGTCGCGAACCCTGGTTCCATTGGGCGAGCCGGTGCTGCACGCCATGGTTGACCGCCACGTTGCCGAGCCGATGGACTGGACCCAGCACAGGGATTACGGGAGGATGGAAAGAAAAAAAAAAATACCGACACTGGCAGTGGTTGCGACATGCCGACGGAATGACAGCACAGACCGATGGAGGCGGTACTTAAGATGCTCGTCGCGCCCTCGCGTCTGGCCCAGCCCCGGCGAGAAGAATCTGGTGGATTCCGAGACACCATGCAGACGCCATGTTCCGATTAAACATCACCATACTCGCACTCGCATGGGCTCTGCTCCAGACCCACCTCTCACCAGTGGCTATCCCGCAAGCGCACGCCTGGCCAACACCATCAAAATGGCTCCCACACTTCAAGAGCCAGCGTCCCCAAGGTGATTATGCGAAGCGCAATTTCAAGACGGTCTCGAGCATCTACAACCTCACCGTCTACCCCAACCAGGTGCCCATCTTCCAGCACGGCGGTGCGGGTGTCCCCGACGGCCTCTTCAGCAAGGACGTGGTAGGGCGGGTCGACCCCGTCGGCAACTTTACCGGATTCGAGGATTCGATCGAGTACTTTTTCGCCCTGGCCCCGCTTCCCCAAGGCAACGCGGCCAAGGCGGCTATCACTGGGTACCAAATCACCGAGTTCAGTTCCCAGTGCGGTGACGTGGCCTCCTCGGTGGTGTACCTCTACTGCAGCGTCGTGGACCCGGGCGGCCCCGATGACGGCAAGAAGCTGCCGCCACTCAAGCAAATTGCCTTCTGGCGATTCGACAAGGACGGCGCCGTGGTCAAGTACGACGCCTGGATCGTCAACCTCAACAGCTGGTTCGAGGCTACTGCCGGTGCCGCCGTCACCGACCCGTTCTTCCGCGCCGCCAGCATCACGCAGATATGCGCTGCCAGTCAGATGCAATGCCGTGGGCCCAACAGCCAGTGGCACAGCATCGCAGAGTGCGTGGCCACGTTGTCGTTGAAGCGGTACGGTTCGTACGACGAGGCGTGGGGCGATAACATCGTGTGCCGGACCATCCACCTCGTGCTCACCCAGGTGCGGCCTGATGTGAGTATCCCCACCACTTGGCCATCTTATCAGACCGGCTCGGATCTAACCCAATGCAGGTTCATTGTGCTCACGTCGGGCGAACGGGAGGCGGCAAATGCGTCGACGTGCCGTATCCCGAGAACTACTTTTCCGACGAGACGTTGTACGGGGAGCCCCCGGGTCAGACGTTTATGTGCCATAATGATTGACGACAATCCACGATGATATGAGACGAGAAACGGGAAACGCTAATGGGAAATGGAAAACGACTTAATGTGTACACGTAAATAGAGCTTACGACGAGATGAGACATGAGGGGTGGCAGCAATTGATTTCTTTGACGCACAGTTTTGTGCCACGACGCAAATCCGGACTCGTATCTGATGGTTCACAAAATAAATGCATTTCCATGACTCCCAACCAAACCTTCCATTTCCCAAACCTGACGCAGCGATGCCACGACCCGACCATTATGCCGAACCCCATCAGCAAACTTACCGCACGATAGCGTTATATCGGCGGTCTAGCACTTGGCCACTCGCTCATCTCCTGCCCTCGATGCACCCGCTCTTCATACTCCACAACCACCTCCTCAGTCGCGACAATCTTGCCCGGTGGCGGCGTTGGCGGTAAATCCACGCTGAACGAGCTCCCCCGTCCGTCTGCGTCCCCAGGTACTGACATCTCCTCTTTCGTAACAGCACCGCCGCGCTCACTCACTCCGACCACCAAACTCCACCTGCTCAACCCGCTCAGCCGACTCAGCCCGCCGACCGAACCTCCCCCGTCCTGCGATGCCTTCCCTCGATGGTGGCCACGAACACACGAACGAGAATGAACCCGCGCCTCCCGACTCCACCTCGACGCCGACGAACTCACACTGGCACTCCTCCCCCGACTATGACTATACTGCCCTGCGCTGCTCACCACGGTACTACTCCTGCCGACCCTTCCAGCCCCACCCGCATACATTTCCCCCCCGAGAGCAGGAAGAACACCATCACCACCACCACCCCTACCACCCTCCATAGACCCCAACTCCCGAAAAGAGTGATAAAACCCCACCGTCCCCGGCGGCGCGGGACGTGCGTCGCGGAGGAGTGCCCGCAGGATCGGGATCGATGCTGCCACGACTGTGATGGCTGGCTCGGCTGCGCCTAGTATAACCAGCATGGTTGTTGATTCGGTGAAGGTTGCGTTGGAGATTGTCGGGAGCTGGGAGGTTTTGGCGATGGAGATTATTCCTGCGCTGTGGCGGAGAAGGGGGTTAGTGTTGGGCGTTGGGGTGGACTAGAATGGGGGGACTAGAATGGGGTGGATGGGGATGGGGCAGAGGCTGGGGTGATGAACGAAAGCAACCTACAAAACACCCATGCTCATCGCCACCATCACGCCCACCTTCTCCTTCCGGTTCATCGTCAACGTCCAAATAATCTTCCACGGGACCACGGCCAGGACAATATCCATGGCGCCCGAATATACTACTAGCTGTCAGTACCATCTCCAATCTGTTGCAAACACGCATCCACTCACCGGCGGTAAAGATGTTATACCGAATTTGTATCTCCTTTGACCAGCAGTTTCCCTCCAAAAAAGGGTGCCAAATCTTCTCGATCGGCGTGCACTGCGCCCAGGTAATAGCAATGGCCACCCCGAGGCAGGCATTCACCGTGATGATGAGAAACCAGACAAAGGCCTTGGTCCACCCGGACGAGATGCGCAGCACAGTGACGGCAAACGATGTCTTGCTCCACAGCGCGGCGAGGATGGAAAACGAGCCGGCCAGGTTGGAATATAAAAGGTACACGTCCAGGTTGTTGAAGTCGAACTGTCTAAACGGCCGGCCGAAGCCGAGGTTGACGGAAGCCGAGATGAAGGCGCAGGCTGCCACCAGAGCGATCTAGACATCTGGGGGTTAGGCCACTGGAGTTGGAATGCTACCAAGTAAGACTCGGAGCACTCACCCATGATCCAATCAAAAGATAATCGTCCCACCATAACCCCCTGTGTCTCAGAAACTTGCAATACACACGCAGCGCCAAGAAAGCAGAAGACAACGCCGTCAAGAACCATATCACGAGGTTGATCTGCGGGCCGAGGTTCGTCGAGGCGGGCAGTCTGGGGGTGCTCTCCTGGTCCTGCACCCCGTCCATATCCGTCACCACCATCCCCGCAGTGTTGTTTTGGAAGCCCGTTCCATGTTGGCACAGCGGCGAAGAGAGTACGGTCGACGAAATCGTGGACGTGGGAAACCCGGTCGCCGAGACAGCGAGGTCCGTCATCGGAGGACGGGGGCAAAGCCGCCAGCAGGCTGCAGCCTCCTCTTTCTAGACGACGACGACAACGACGACGGCAACGCAGCTCGTCTTGGCGGCAGTGTCATTTGCAGTGAGGGGGCGGTTGCGGGGCTCAGAGAGTGGACACCGGGGGAACAAAGACGGCATGAACATCGAGATATTATACAAGCCCGGGTCATGAGTTCCCCGGACCACTTTCTCGGCTGCTACCGATTCAAGTGCCGATATACGGGGCAAGCGAGACGCCTAGCAGCGATCCCGTTGGAACAACCAGGTAATATGGCGAATGGTGCCATGCAATAGCGCTCGGGGAGCGAAGAAAGGGGATTAAGGGTGGCGTTCCCTGCTCAGATCCGGGGAACAAAGCTTGTCGAGGCTACTTTAACGAAGTAATAGCAAAAGACTGACAATAGTGAGACATGTCAAGCTAGCTGCAAAGTTATGGGACGCCGGAGCTCGGACGTTTTGCTTGTCTCACAATGCCAATCCTCGACACCTGGAACCCCTTTCCCCGGATCGACGCAGGCACTCGGCCGTCATGCATCGGCTCCGGGCCAATCATTCACCATAAAACCACCAACTCGGATTCGGACATCTCAGATCGCGATTGGGTTGGAGACTATTTTGTTAGACATCTCAAGGCCCGTGTCACTTCCTAGTGCTCGTCATTCCACCTCCGAGATATCGAGGTAGTGGTAGCGACAGCCACCACCCCCCACCCCCCAAGCTTGCTTTCTTTCTCTCAGTGTATATTTTTACCTGGTAATTAGACATCCGAGTTTGCCGGGTCTATATGTATAAAGACCATGCAAAGTGGTTAATTAAATTAATCCAAGGTGTTGGAGTATGATATACATCGGTCTCTCACAGCCTGCCTTGATCCGATTCTCCACCAACCCGTTGTTGACACCCCTTGACTGTCTATTAAGCAGTTTACTGTTGTATTCTGTGACGACAAGGGGAAAAGCCAGTGTTTGTGGAAAAGTTGGTTGACACTGTTGCTGGCCATGTCTTTTTCTTTTGACTCAGATCCTGGACGGTCCCTTCCCACTTCCTCCCTTTTTCTTTTTTTTCGCAAGCACCAACAGATGCCCGAGGTTTGTACCTTCCTATTCAATGCCATGTATTCACAGTCACCACAGTGCGATGGGCGAGATGGTATGGTTGGTGAGGCTTGGCTTTGTGACAGCCTAAGAACCAGTGAACAGAAATGGTAATCGGTGACCACAGTCTTTCGTCACAACAGTAAACACCTGGGCAGCTTCCATATACCCATTCACATGACCGACTTGACCAGCCCTAACAAATAAAAGCCGTAGTGTTGTAAACGTTCCCAACCCGATTCTCATTCCCCATCCAATTCCCAAACAACACCATCTCACATAACTTCAAAGATCCTTCCCGTCCTTACAGCCCCGTCTCTGTCCCTCGCAGACCTTTTGTCAAGTACCATCCATCTTCCTACACACCTTTTCAAAAGAAATAAGATGTGCTTGACCATCTTTTACATTTGTCCCCACTGTACATCGCGTTGCGGCCGGTCAAAGACCATCTCCAACCACGGGGAGGACACGTGCCCTGGTATCATTGAGCAAACCCGGCTCATGAAGCCTCCGCACTTCGTGGACTGGTTTTGCGAAGGCCGCAATTGCCCCTACAGTGAAGAGGGCCGGAGGAAGACCGAGGCCGAAGAGCGTGCCCTTCTCAAGAAGCAAAAGGCGGCCGTCGCACACCGGATATCCCTCGCCTCCCCCTCCACCAGCCGTAAGTCGTCGAACCAACCAACCACCAACCACCCTAGATATCACTCGCTAACACTCTCCTCCCTTCCCCCCTCAGGCCAAGGACCCGTCCCCCGCGCAGAGTCGCACGACTCCGACGACACGGAGGACACGGAGGACACGCAGATGAAGGACCTCGGCGAAGACGAGGCAGCCGTCGTCCCCCGCGCCGAGTCGCACGACTCCGACGACACGGAGATGTCGGAGGTCGGGGAAGGCGAGGGAACCACCGACATGCTCGAGCCACCAGTCGACGCGGCAGCCGAGGCAGACCAGGAGGACCGGGAAGCGACGCCACGTGCGGCGGCACGGCCGGGGCAGACGCGGTGCGGGTCGGAGATCCCGATGCCGGCACCGCCGCCGTTGACCAATCGCCACCCCAACCTCCGGCCGGCGTGGGCACGGTCGGGGACGGCGAAGGACGGCATCGAGCAGTACAAACTCAACTTCGACGAGGAAACGTGGGCCCAGATCAACGCGCTCGCCTCCACCACCGTCAGCGGCGCGTCCCTCGGCAACTCCTGGGAAGGACACGAGGAGAGGTTACTCGTTCTACTGCGCAACTGCGGCGTGCCGTGGGCCTACATGAATGTGAGTGCTTTCCTAACTAACCCAGGGCCTGGTTTGGAACGGGCAGCCGGCGAACTAATATGGATGCTAACATTGAGTGTTTCTTTCCTCTTCTAGTCGTTCATCCCGCGACACACTACCTACGGATGCAAGAGCCAATATAGCCGTCTGAAGAGGAATGCTTCGCTGTATAATGCACAAGAGTGAGTTTGGAGGGGACAAAGTGCGATGCTTGCACTTTCTGGGGGAGCGGGAGGTGACGTTGTCTTAATAAATGCCGGCTCCTGGTAACTGCTCGCAGCCACTGTTAGATGATAGAGGTAAGTTAGCAACTCAGACCTCCATGAAGACTCTCGCATTTCTGAAGTAAACTAACCTACCTACTCTCCCTGTATCGCAGCACTACCTGTACCGAACCCCCAACAAAGCGCCAACGCATGCACGACGCGCCAAACTGAGAGTTTTGCGGGTTCTGAAAGGACCCGGTTACCTAACATCTGAGGATGAGTTTGACGAATGAAGAAAGGACTTGAGATTGAGAATGAGCCGGACAACGATGAGTGTATCCCGGAATAATCAGCGCCCAGCCAGTTTATACAAGATCAAGCATGTGCTGGTTGGCACTTGTCAATCAATGAAGCTTGTGGAGGTGGAAGAGACCGGTCGAGGGTGGGACTTGAAAGGAACGCCTTGATTAAACCGGTCAATGGTTGGGAAATTACAACGGCGGTCAATGACTCATAAATGGAAGGGGGAAGGAACGGTGACTTGAGTCGGAACTGTTCAATCTCTGGGGGCAACGGGGCATGATTTCGACGGCCTGTTCCTGCCTAGTCCGGCAGTTCACGATCATCCGTCGTGTTTTTTATACAGTACGAAAAGCAACAAAATTATCATTCCGAAACGCTCTTTAGGTTATCGCCGATGATTCAGTGCGGAACATTCCGCTGTGGAAAACCCGAAGTACGCTGCATTAATCGCGCCCGCTACCCGTTGCGCTGCCCGTGAAGTGGTTAGTTGACGCCGCGAAGACTGAGTGAGAGCAATGAATGAACTCTAATTAGATAACGGGTACGCATCAACTTGCTGATCTGGAACCGGCTCCATTTTATGCTCAAACAATTCCGTTGCCATTATTTCTTAATGGAGAGGGGAGGTAGATGTTGGGCTTCTGTCCGATCCTAGATTCCCGTCCGTTCCGATCCAACCCGGGCGATGCGCCAATTGAACCTTAGCGACCCTCGACCGATTTAATTCCCAACGCGTCCTTCCTTAGGCTCCAGGTCGACCTCTCAATGCCCTGCTCGATCAGCCACGGCCATCGAAAACATGTGTATCAAAATCAGCTACTTCTGCCCATCTTGCCGCGCCGAACCCAGCAAGTCAAGGACGCTAGAGGACCATTGCGGCCACTGCGGGATCCGTACCGACCTGCGTTAGCCCATGGAGGCCGAGCATTTTCGAGACTGGATCTACCAAACAGCCGGCTGTTGCTACAACCAAAAGAACCAGGCGTGGTGCAGAAAATTGGTCAAGGCGCTCGAGGAGAGCCAGCTTGACACAGGCATTAGTGACTATTATGAGTCTGATGGCCGCGGTGGGTTCCATCATCGCTATGCGTTCTAGCTTTGAAAGCTGCTAATCCTGATCCTTTTTCGCTCTGGCGATACAGTTGATGACGACGAGGGTACGTGCGACACCACCCAAGATGACGTTCCGCAAGGCAACATGGACGTGGATATGAACGACCCCAAGGGTGATCCTGCCAATCTCGCTGTCGACGCGAACCCGGGCCACCCCGCTGCCGGCATCCATCAAGAAGGCGACATGGTTGCTGAAAACGCCCCTCATATGAATACTGAAAACGCCGCCCCTCGCCCTGTCGTTTCATCCTACCGGCGCGTGACCCTCGACCCACAGACCATGGCCAGAGTCGATGAGCTGCTGCAGAAGATCCCATTCGCTGCGCGGTTCATCGGCTCTAATACATGGTCGGGCGAAGAGGAAGAGCTCATGGAACCCCTACGCAGCCACAAAATGAGCTACCGTCAGATCGCAGAGGTAAATGAGCAACTCAGGCTTCTCCGAAGAGTCTCGTATTGCTGGAATAAGACTTACCAACCATCCCTGTCCCGTAGGAGTATATGACCCGACACACCGCCAGTGGGTGCACGACGCGCGCCACGAAGATGAGATTGCGCGCCAAGAGGTGGGAAATGATTCGGGAGTTCGCCCGCTGGGCTCCGATCTTGGTGTCCCGGCAAGATAATGATGGCGCGGGTTGAGCCTCCTCCGACGGCGTGGGCTGCTTTGGTCGAGGGAGGAGGGAGGAGAGGAGGAAGAAGAGGAACAAGAAAACGCGGATCAGAAAACGGGCGAGGGAGGTCAAGCTGAGCGAACTCGAGCTGGTAAGGTAATAAAGACCAATCCTCCCTTCCACCGTTTTCAAATTGCTGCCATGAACATGGAAGTTATTCGAGTCTCTGATGAAGAAAGTCACCGTCACCAACTTGGTAAGTTTGAGCAGTGGTGGCGCAACCTTGTGAGGGCGGCTGTTCCAGTTTTGTGTCTAATTGTGTGCATGACCAGCCGTTGCCTGGTCGCATGGCAAAGAGAACACGAGGGCAGAAGCGAGACTGGACGGAGAACAACCATAAGTCGATAAGCCAGCATGACAACAATTCACACGGTATTTTGTGTCATTTTAAGCCTTCCATGGTTGCTGATTAACTAGTTACCTTCCTTTCTCCTTCCTCTCACTTTCCTTTCTTCCAACTCTACTGAAACCGTTCTCATCCATTCTCGTCCGTTCCGCTATCCACTATCCACGACCCAGCACGCCAGTCGACACCAAACCAGCTAGTCATCAATATGTGTGTCACCATTAATTACACCTGCCCACGCTGCCAGATCCCCTCTGGTGAATTTATCGAATTCAAGTGCGCGAAATCCCAAGCCTTGAGATGCTTCAGCAACAGAGAGCTACGGCGAGGGCTGCGGATCTCGCACCTCAGGGACTGGTATTGTTCTACTGAGGGCTGTGAATACAGCCGAGAGGAGGAAGAGAAGGTTGATCAGACAATAAAAAGCATTCTAGAAGGTCGGTCTAAGAATTTCCTTTTCCACGGTGGGCCGAATCAGTTACTTGTGGCACATTGAGAGCTCTTCCCCCTCCGCTGATAGTACCTTTCCGCTAATACCTTTCCGTGTGCAGGCAACAACTCCGTCCTGGAGAGTAGCGAAAGCCCCAGAATCAAGAAGGAGCGCAGCAATCGGGACGTCATGGTCATGGAAGACTCGGACATGATGGACATGGATGACCGGGCACCCCTCAAGCCTCCGACTCCCCCGTCGCCGCAGCCGCCCCAAGCTCCGGCCCCGCCCCCGTCCCGGGACATCAGCAGCGGCGTCGTGCCAGTTTTCTTTGAGCGCCGAAGAGGCCGACGCCCATCAGCTCAAGCCCCGGCCGGCGAGCGCCCACTCTTCGTCGTACGTGGCCAACCAACAATCCTACCACCACGCGGCCAGCCGCCACCCGGAGCCCAAGGTCCACCCAACCTCTCCCGTTTCGACGCCGCCGACGCCGCCAACATCAACCGACTACTGCAGATCATCCTCCCCCGCATAAATGGAAAGAAGAATCATCGCTGGTTGCCCGAAGAAAGCGAGCTGCTCCTGTTTCTCTGCAACGAACCGTTCAAGATGCGTCCCGGGGATCTCGCCGAGGTAAGTCAATCCCCCCAACCATCCGGCCCTCGGGCACCCCGTCGTCCAGCTGGCGGCCCCGGATTGAGTTCGCACTAACGTATCGGTCATCCTTTGCTCTATATAGCAGGGATACCTGCCCCACAGAACCGCGAACGGCTGCGAAACCCGACGCTCCAGATTAAGAAAGGAAGAGCAAGAGCACGTGTAGGTTGGGGGTGTTATGCAGAGAGGCTGTGTGCTGTCTGCGTGGCTACCTTACCTACTACCAAGGTACCTTACTCAACGCGGCTGGGCCAAATGATGGTAGTCGACTTCAACGTCCCATGAAGATTGACCAGTTGAAACCTGTCTTTCCGGCAGCACATGTCAAGAACGATGGTGGGATTATCAGATTTGGAGTTGTTACGGGCATTAAACTATCATGATCTCGAGGGATTGGCCTGCATCCGTGTCTTTAGCTACAGGTGTACAATACAAATATTGAAGCCAACACTGACTATCTTAGCGAATATCAACCCACTTACCGGAAAATACCAATCGTCCAACTGTTTCCGAATCTTTATTATCAATTGTTCCATCCAATTCAAACTACAAATTACCGGCAATCATCATCGGATCTACTCTTGCACTGACCTCAAAGCCCCGGAGAACAACGGCTTAACCCCCCTCTCCAGGCAGTACCTGTGCTCCTTGCGCAACGCATACTCCACCGCGTCCGTCAGGGTGCCCGAAACATGGTGCGGCCTCGTCTGCGGCTCAAATCTATACGCCGACCACATCTGCCCACTCTTCTTCGGATCGATCCTAACACATCAATACTCCACCTCCTCGCCTCCCGATCAAGCAGCACCTCCACCCTATCACTCTCCGCCCCAAACCAAATCTCCCTCCCCACTGGCACCGTATACACCGTCCCCAGAAACGGACGCCACCTCAAACTCACCTCCTGATTCACCACATCCAACACCCCATCCACAAACCCCACCGTCACCCCATCACACCCCAACCCAGGCACACGGCACCTCACACGGCAACCGCCTCCCCGTCAAACCCCACCACCTCCGAGTCCCCTCCAACATCCCCAACCAATCCCCCCCCCCCCCTCCCCCTCCTCATCAGCACCACCCACCCAAACCTTCCCGTCAGTTCCGCCCCCGACACGTACAGCCGCGGCTGCCTGTCAGGTGCGTGGTCGTCGTCGTCGAGGTGTGCGAGCCTCGTGCGCGAGTGCGTGCCGACGTACCCCGCCTGCGACAGCAGCACGTCGGTCAGCACACGCATGTCGCGGGCCCAGTCGCGCGTCATCCAGTAGACGAAGACGGCGGCGGCGATGTGGATGGGGGGGCCGCCGTGGAAGGGGATTTAAGGTGGGGTGTGGTGGTGGTGGTGGTGGTGGTGAACTATATGTAGGTGGGCGGGTGGGTACGGTAGATGTGCGGGTAGAGGTTGGTGATGTCTTTGGGGGGTTAGGATGTGGGTGTAGCCGTAGCTGGTGGCGACGGCGCGGGCGGGTTCGCCGCCGATGAGTAGGATGGGTTTATTGTGATAGTGCGGAGCGAAGGTGTGGAAGGGGGTGTGATAGTGCGGAGCGAAGGTGTGGAAAGGGGTGTGTGGGAGGATGATGGTTTGGGTGCTGATGGGGAACCCGAGGCGCTCGGTTAGGTCGCGGGAGACCTCTTCCTCGGCTATGGTGATGTCCCGGGCGACGATGGCGAAGGGGGTTTTGTGCAAAGTTGGAAACAAGCAATGGGCGAATAACCTGTATTCGTACCTCAGACAGCTAAAAACAAATTGCGCCGCGAAATTCAAAAAGAAAAAGCACGACCTAGCACTATATCCACCCCCATAAACAAGTTCAACCATCTCTCTCTACCCACACCAGGTCGACATCGGTAATACATGACATGCCGTCTGACCCCATCGGAACCCCTCGATACCAAACGATTCTATCCACCACATCTCCCGTGCAACTCCCACCGGCCAGTATCCCACCTCCCGTCCTTCAGCCCACCACCAAACTAGGCATTCTCACCCTCCCGCCGACGACGCGCCGGCCGGGTGCCGCCAGCAGCAGTTCCCCGGGTGTTATTTCCGGTCGTACCGGTACGGGACGACGAAGACGGGGCCGCAGGATTGCCAGACGCCGCAGGCCTCGACGTCGGGGTCGACCCCGACGGGGCGGGCCGCTCAGGAAGACGCGTCGTGCCCGTGCGAGCAGCCGGCGCCCGGCCAGCGCCGCCTGCTCCTCCTCCGCCCTGCGAGTTACTGGGCGCTCTGCCGCCGCCACCACCACCGCCGGCAGTGGTGCGCGCCGTGGGAGGCCGTGGTGCGCCTCCGGTTCCTCCCTGTGGATTGGCGGGCGCTCGGCCGCTGCCGCCGGAGGTACGCGAGGTTGGGGAGCGCGGGCCTCCCGCGCCTTGGGCAGCACCTCCTCTACCTGCGCCTTGGGTAGCACCCCCCCTGCCAGTGCTCTGGGGAGCGCCACCCCTGCCGGTGCCGGCGCCCGCCGAGGCACGGGGGGTGGTTTCGGCTGCGGGGGCGCGGCTACCCGTTCCCTGGGAAGCGGCGTTACCGCCCCTGGCCGTGCCGGTGGTCGTGGTAGGGCGCGGGGTTGTTCCTGCTGTGGGACTCGGAGTGTCGTGCTGCAAAACACGACCCTCACCGGGAACAAAAGCTGGGCGTGCGGGCTGGATAGCAGACTGTTGCGCCGGGGGGGCAACTCCATTCCGCAAAGCTTGCTCGCGGACGTTGATCTGCGCCTCTGTGAAAGTCTTGCCGCCCTGGTAGGATTCATGGCACCAAGTGAGGTAGTTCAGGAACCGACTTCCGTGGCAGGTACCGGGAAGCTTTTTGATGCACCCAGCGAGTTCCTTGCGTAGCTCTTCGGCGCTTGGGTACGTCTTCCGGGTCTTGGCCCCGTCAAAGTCGTATCTCATCGCGCTTAGATGAAGCCCGACAGCGAGAAGAATACGATGGCCGGTAGTGATAGGCGATAGAGCTCCCGCTTGGCGGCGGAATTCAACCGTCCCAATCTTCGTAAATGCCGAAAAGTTAAACGAGGTATACCGGTCGCCATTGATATCGCCACCTTGTATCTCCTCGAGAAACCTAGTCTCGCCCCTATCTCCGGCAGCCAAACTATCCAGTTTATCAAAGACTGGCCCCCAGCCCTTCTGCGGAACTGCTTCATATTCTTTGGTCGTACAAACCTTATGATTCGCAACGGCATAAGGGGTGTTGCGACGATCCTGCGGGAGGTATTCGTATAGAGCCGCTTCCCAGAAAAATGAAGCCTTTGCCATCCTAACGAGTTCTGCCGTTTTGTAGCGGTTTTCCCTGGATATGACCGGTCCAGGAGAGATGTGGACGTGGCAGCCGCAGAAGTCTGTAGTGTATATGTCGAAGGCTCTAGACACTGCCATGTAAACCATATCTATCTCCTGTTGCCATTGCTTGCTCACCGACATAGGTGGTGAGACAATCTCGACCGCCCCTATACCACTATTAGCCTACTTATTAAAAATAGATAGGAGATGCCGGGAATACGTACACCACTTTCTAGCGTCAGGAGGTAGCGCGAGCTTCCGTTCCGACAAACTTGGATCGTACGTGCAACGCCATCCATTGTTCGGGCCCAATATAGTATCGATTTCTACTTGGACAACCGAGTTGACGACATCGATCCGATGAAAAACGGCTCCTATTTCCCCTGCGCGGTCCGGGGGGTCGTTCTTAAGGTCGAAATCCCACTTTCGCCACCACTCCGGTAGCGACGTAGGGTTCGTTCTTTGCTTTTCTCTGGTCAAAGCCTCAATGCTTGGTTTGACCTTGATAAACATCTCTATTTCCACACCAAAAAGCGGCAACCGTTGAGCCGGCGCAGGTCTGGCTGTACTGGCGGACATTGTTGCAAGTTGCTAGATGTTGTGAAGGTGTAGCGGAGGAATATGTTAGGGATGTTGCTAGGTTCTCAATGTTGAACGATGGTGTTTACGATGCTGGCTACTATTTGAGGATGTTTGCATAGAATATGTAGTTTTATAGCAGGAAACGCTACACCCACGACGCCCGTTCATTTGTCACCAATGCAAACCAACTCACACCCTATTACCCCACCTGAATCCATACCGAGTGCTTAGTGCTCCCGTAATAGGCAATCCTTCTACGGCTAGTAGCTAGGTAGTCAGCGTGTTGAACAGCGTCGCGGCCTTCGACTAAGCCAAAGCTTTGTAGCCGCCGTCTGATCAATGTTGTAAGACGCTCCCGGGCTCGGAGCCGAAGATAGCACAGTGCTTCAGCAGGTGGAATGCATTTGACTACAATGTGGGTAGGACTCCGCATCCGTGCCCCGGGGTGCGCGGGGCGACGGTAGCTGGGTGTAACCCCTTAGTTGGGTTGAAACACCATGAACCCACCGAGCACTCCGTTGCTTATTGGGGAGGCCGAAAATGGTTTCAGATGGAAAGCGATAAAGTATATGTTCGGCTTACCCCCCCACCGCAAAAGAATAACCGAAATAAGCGCCGGTCTTTCGTTTCGGCGCCCTCAGTTCTGTTGGAAACCAGCGACAGCCATGATTCCACAGTTATTACACAAATGATTGGAGCTTACAACAGTGGGTTTTAGATCCTCCGAGCACCCCAGTAGACCTCAATTCAAGGTTATTCTTCCTCTTCTCCTCCGTAACGGGCATCGCCCTAACCTCTTTTTCATACCTTACTGTTCAGCCCCTAGAACCCCTCTAACAGTAGCGCATCGGCAACCAAGCTTCCGACTTTCAAGTGCCACAACTTCTAACACACCCTCTTAGTCGAACCCGCCATGGTGATACTGATTGTTCTATCCTTCTGAATAGCTTCATGTGGCACTGTCCTCCTTTCTTCGTTCTGCAAGCTTCTCTCGCACGTCCACAAGTCCCATCTACTCCCTAGAACTCTCAAACGTTCCCTGTACCAGTGCCTTTGTGAGTCCGTCTGCCATCATCTTGGCGCTCTCCGCGTACACCATGTCAATGTTCCCACGCGAATGTTCCTGGGGCAGCTGTTGGTTGTGGATAGCCACGTGCCGAAGGCTCGTCTTCAGCTTCGAAAGCTCCTCTGGCTGCTCTCTTCTCATATACCCACCGACCAGGGCGCAGTGCCTCCCACGGGCTCTGGGGTGGATTTCCCAATCCCGCAAAACTCATTTGTATGGGTTTCGCTAAAAATGGGCTCACCTGCTCGCAGCCGCGCGGATATGTAACACGAGCAGCCACGAAGGCGACCCGGCAGCGGCACCTCCCAAACGGCCTACCCTGCACCTCGCCCACCTACCAACCCACCGACCCTACACCCACCACCTACCGAGCGGCCTACCCTATACCTCCTAACCCACCTACCCTACACCTCGCCCACCTACCAACCTACCTACCCTACACCTCCTACCTCCTAAACGACCTGCCCTAGACCTCTATCTCCCAACCACAGTTGTTCTCGCATCCAATGGTAATACATAGCGCATCGAGCTCGATGCCTAGTTGCTTGGGTATGCGGCTTTCGTACAGACCTTCTTTGGCTGCTTGCGAGAGTGAGAGGAGCTCAGCTTCTGTGGTGGATGTCGTAACGGTGTCTTGTTTGTTAGCGCGCCACGCGACGAGGCCGCCGAAGAACTTAATGGCGTATCCTTGACTGCTCTTGCGGTCGAGCGTGTTGTCGGCATGTGGCGATGCGCAAGTCGTTCGCACCTCCCAACTAGAGAGCAAGAGTGCTGGTTTGACTCAAGTAGCAGAGTACTCGGTCTGCGGCCTTCTGATGTTCCGGCCCTGGGTCCGTCATGAAGCGTGCGAGTCTTGAGGCGGCAAATGCGATGTCTGGGCGCGTGATGACGGCGGTGTGGAGTAGTGAACTGATTTTGCGAAGATAGTCTGTGGTCTCATGCGTGGTGGCAATGCCATCGAATGGTAGGGGCTCTTCTTTTGTTATTGGAGAGCGTGCGGATGGTCTTGACTGTGCCAATGATGCAATTTTGTCGATGTAAGAAGACTGCGAGAGCCAGATCAAGCGTTTCTAGCGGTCTCTGTAGACCTCGATCCCCAGAAACCAAGGTTGCAGGTCGTCTCCTCCAGTTAGTTCGTAGCGCTCCTTTAGCTGCTCGGCTCTGGCAATTCTCTGCGGCGGAGCTTTTCTCCAGTTTTTAAACGGCGCTCAACAGCTGCCTTCGTGATGCCTTTTCACTTTTCGGTCTTAACCACCGTCGCTCTCATGCCGGCATAGAAAGCGCTTTCCAGCAGTCCGCGGGAGACATGCTCCTCGCTTGCGCGGCGGGAAACCCACGAGCTGCGTGTGCGTGGAACGCGCCGTGTTGAACAGCAACAGAACCCTGCGAGAGCGCCTCTCTGGCATTCCCAAGTGTTCCTCCTGGCAGAGCCCCATATCCATTTGGTGCGCGGACCCAATCAACACTGCAGCCAACAGAGCAGCTGGTGGAGAAGGGGGTGGCGTAGGAAGAGGCTCAACCTGCGTCACGGTATGAAGCTTTCCCACTGACTCGCTGGTGTTTTGGATGGCTGTGGGAGCCATCGTGGATTTTGAAGCGACGACAGCTTCTGCAGGAATGGGAAGATAGCGATCGCCATCGCAAGAGCTTCCCGGAGCTTGGCCGGTTTGCAGGCGAGAGGCTCCTTGTGTCACAGCTTGGCCGGTTTGCGGGCTCTTAGAGGCTGGCCGTGCCTGCATGAGGAATCGGTTCCACAGCTTGGCCGGTTTGCGGGTCAGAGGCTAAGAAAAGAAACAGCGAGAAGAAAGCCCTTGGACAGTCACGTGGCCCCTCACGTGACTCTCAACGTGCGCGCGAAATACAGGGGGTGGGGGGTGAGCAGCACAAACTCATCCATTGCGGGTCATGATGTTGATTGTTAAATGACTTAATTCATGTGTCTATTTTCTCAACTCGCTGTATTATCCACCTCATTAGCCATTCGTCAATCATCATGTATCACGACGTTTCGGCCTTCCTCCCTCGGTCGGTGAGCAACAAAGGTGATAGATTTGGGAAACAGCCCAAGAAAGCGAGATTGCCTCTCCTCCTTCCAACAGTCATGCAAGGCGCCCCGGTCGTGTCGGACAGTCGCCTTTTGCGCCTGCCACCCGAACTCTTAGGCGACATAGTGGATCTAATCGCGGATGACCACGCCACTCTCGCTGCATTGGCCTTAGTGAACAGCGATTGCAGACAGCTGGCTCGTTCCTGCCAATTCGCAGAGGTCTGTTTTGACTACGGGTGGAAGTCAAGTCAAATTCTGCTTCTCCTGTTGGCGGAAACCGTTGTTCGGCATGGTGGCAAGGCCCCGAACGGATGTCATGCTCTCCGCCCGCCCTTTGTCGGGCCTTGCATTCGCAGTGTTACGGTTCATCCTCGCCCAGAATATGTCGCTCAATGGCAACCTGATCTTCGCGCCTCTTGTTTGGGAGAGAGCTCCGATCTCTCTGAGGAGCAGCGCGATGAAATACGGAAGAAAGTCCTCGGTCGGTACATGACGACATTCCGCGATCCTGTCTTGGGCGTCCTGGAAGAAGCAATACCCAATCTCGAGACACTTTCATGGTGTGATCCCATGTGTCTGGACGACGTCTCCCTCGGAATCATCACATCTCTGCCCATACGACATCTCAAAATGTCTAGGGCCCCGATAGGGGAGTCAGTTCCTCTTGAACAGCCGCTGGCTCCGGCAGCGTTGCCTCTCGAATCGTTATTGTTTGGCGCCCACACATGCATTGACGACGTTCACCGAGGACGGGCCGACGGCGCCAACTTCTGGAAATGCTGTCCATCGGTGTCTCTCATAGCTTCTCTTCTCCAGCGTTGCAACACCACTCTTCGGACTCTCAGATTTGACCACATGGCTTTTAGCGGCGAGACGTTCATTTCCTTCGGTCCGGAACATATGGAGTTCCCCCGTCTCCGGCAGCTTTCCCTATCCTCCGTCTACGCCGACTTCGATTCGATGGCTTGGTCTTCACTCCTGTCCGCGCCGCTAAGGCACCTTGCGTTGCCCGCCCCGGTAAATAAAAATGCACACCAGACCTTATCCACTTGTCGGCCTTTCTGCGGCCTTGAGACGCTGGTGGTGCCACTTCTCGGCCCGGAGGGTTCGGCGGGGGCACAAGCTATTATCGACTTCGTTTCACGCCATCCGCACCTTTGCAGACTGTCGGTCGGTTTCGGTGTGCCAAAACTCTTGGATTCATATCTCCTTCCCCGCCTTTCTGACGGCAGATGGTCGAACCTCACGTCCCTGTCGTTGGCGTGGTGTCAGACCGGACCGCTGAAAGAAGGAGCGGCAGACATTGTAACCATTCCCGCAAAGTCGCTGGCTGCCATTGGAACCATCACCTCATTGGAGCAGTTACATCTAAGTGCCGGCATACCCGCGGGATGGCGCCACCAGTGGTTGGTCGATCATGACGTGGTGCGGTCGAACCTTGGAGGGTTGACAAGGCTGAAGAAACTAGCCTTGTCGCGAGATACATATCTGGTGCCTGGTGGCTTGCCTCGTTCTCGATTGGAAGCGTACTACGAAGATCGATTCCCAACTCTGTCGGACCTTGATGGTGCGGCGGAATGGCATGAAGACGCAAGCCGGGACACTGCTTTCAAGATTTGGGAACACGCCCATCGCAAGCGCATGGTTGAGGAAGCAAACAAGTACGCAATTCTGTTTCAAGGGCTAGAATGGATCTTATGCGGGCAATGGCCGATGGATATTCGTAAGGAGCAGACATCCGGCGCCATCAAACGCTTTGCTGTGCCTTTAGGCGAGGAGAGAGATTCCTGTTCGACGTTCCTCCGTCGGATATTTGCAATGGGGGATGATGATGAGTTTTAAATAATGTATGGTACACATATAGCACCATCGTCTTCCACAGTAGAGTCAGCAATCCTGGGGAGAGTTCGCCTCAAGGCTGCCAAACAAATCCTTCCACTGTCTAACATTTCACAACGAGTTTGATTTTGCGGCACAACAATGGTAGAATACATGTTAGCCTAGCTACAGGAAACCTACCTACTCAAGCAACGGTCCTTTGCCCTGCGCCTCCAGCTCGGCACCCTTGCCCCCGTAGTTCACCGGCAGCTTCTCACCCAGCGCAGACACCTTGCTCTCGCCAAACTCGACGGCCAAGTTGCCGCCGTTGGACATGGGGTGGAACTTCTTGATAGTCTTGGGGGCGACGAAGAGCTTCATGAAGGCGTAGACGAAGCCCATGATGGCGGGGACGTTGACGAAGAACTTCTCCTTGAGCAGCTCCGGGTAGTTCTGGGCGAACACCTTGATGGTCTCGGCACTGGCCGACTTGACCTGCGGCGACTGGCGCAGGAAGCTGATGGACTTGTAGTCGTGCACCTGGAAGATCTTGTACGGGTCCTCCTCGGCCGTGATGGGCTTCGTCGCCGACGCGAGGTCCAGCTCCTGCAGCGCGAGCTCCATCAGCGCGACTCGCCAGTCGAGGAACCTGGCGGGCGGTGTTAGCAAGCGGGTCCATTAGAATGAGGACTCATACCGTTCCCAGGGTGCTCACTCTTCCAGCTTCCCAAAGGTCTCGTCAATGGACTTGACGCCGCCGTAGATGTTCCACGTGAACACCTCCTTGCCCTCCGGCTCGGTAGAGCCGTCCTGCAGGTACTTGGTGACATAGCCCAGGCCGTCGAACTTGGCCTTGCTGAAGGCCTTCTTGACGAGCTCGAGGGGCTTGGTCTTGGCTCGCCACTCCAGGGTCTTGGTGAGCTGGTCCTTGGCCTTGTCAAGGTCGCCGTCGTTGGCATTGAGGTACTTCTGCAGGACGATCCGGGTCGGCACGTGGCTCTCGGGATCGGCGAGAGTTACGCCCCAGACCTCAGGGTGACCGATGGCCTCTGCGGCGGCCCACAGCTGGGCGATGGGGGTCTTCTCAACGGTAGGTTCCTTCTTCTCAGTGGGTTCCTCAACTTTCTTTGTCTCGGTTGGGGCGGCGACCTCCGAGCCAGCTTCAGCAGTGGATGGAGCGTCCGGCGCACCCGCGGCTTCGGGAGCGGCCGGGGTTGCCGGGATTTCCGAAGGCGCCGTAGCGCTGGTGGCGTTGTCTGCAGCAGCAGGTTCGGGAGTGGAGACGGTGTCGGGAGCAGCCGTGGTCGGTGCCGGTTGCTGCTCCGCAGGCTGCTTCTCGGCGGCGCTCATCTTGATTGGCCTCGGACCGCCGAAAACAACAATTATTGTGTCAGTGGAGGGTACACACGACTCGACGCCGTAAAAGCGGCAATGATTGAAAGTTGGCGCACTTTTTGTGGAAGTCAAGATTGCGTGAGCATCGAGGCGCTGACGATTTGTGGGTCGTTTGTGATCTCAAACGAGTGGACCGGAATCGCCCGGAATTGTGCCCCACCATTTCGGCAGCGGCCGAATCTCTCCGACGAGATGGCGAGCGATGGCTCCCAAAAGATTGCCCGATTCGGCGAGCAGAAATCCTAACCCTAATCTCAGTAATCTCCTACTCTCCGAGCTGCATCACCATCTACCCAGCCCAGCACCTAACCACCTACCCTCAACAATTATGCCTTGCCGCATCACCTTTTCCGCTACAACGTCAACGCAACCTCGAGATACCCCCCGTTGTTCTAACTATGGCATCTACCCGTCGGGTTACCATTCACGTCCGCACTCTCCGCGTTCGGCCCGTCACAGTTCAGCAGCTCGTAGGTCCCCTCGGCGCCGCAAGACGGCGCCTGGGTCGAACTGCACGTGTAGGCGCAAGTTTGCAGATCCGTCACGCGGTTCGGCCCCGAACCGTCCTCCCGGGTTGCGTTACTTGCGTCGCCAAACACCAGCATACCGTTGCCCGGCATGTTGACGAGCCGCGACACGTCGACGGTCGCCCATTCCCCAGTAGTGAACTCCCCGAACGTATTCGATACCTGGCCGTACGGGCTCAGTCGTGTTGAGTGGTTATAATTACAGCCCGGAGATGCCTCCAGACACACCGTTTGCAACCGAGATTGCGACGGCATGCCGCGTCCTCTGTCGCAAGTAGCGAGAAGCTGATGTACGGCTGCCGCACGTTCAAAAGGCTGGCCGCATCGTCGCCTTCCTCCTTGTAACTACCATATCACCAGCGTCATGGGCACGCCGGCTGCGTTGACAAGGATGAAGATGTTCGGGCCGTCTACACCGAGCCAGATGCGGCTGTTTGCGGCTTAGTCGTTCCGGCCCTGCGCAAACATGCCGATCGAGGCCATGTGCTCGCAGTCTTGGGCGCTGAGACTGTACACCAGATCTTCGCCAGGCGGCTCCTGATGAGCCACCGAAAGCAATCACACCTGGCGGTAAGTCATTGCGATAAATCTCCAGAACACCGATAGATGAGACAGAATGGGTCTGACGAAGACATATTATCAGAACTTGAAGTGGTTGCGGCTAGACAGCTAAGCACAGGAGCGCCCAATGTCAAGATTTCACCCTTTGCGGAATCATCCAGTCCTCATCCATCCCAATCGACACGGGTCTCAGGCCCGACCATCCATACTCTCGCCGAGCTCGATGGAAACCCCTCGGCGCCGTCGGATGGAATAGCACACTTCAGGGGCGACACATACCAAAGCCCTAACATGTTAAAGGCTTTCACCCACCAACCACAAGTCGTATCTAGCCGCATTTGAGCTACAGCTGTGTAGGACAGCCGGTGGTCATACTTCGACCATCTTCCCCTATAGCCGTTATCATCGTCCTCTGAGATTGACTACTATCTCAATACCCGTAGATCCATGTGTACCGCTGATCACCTCTCCGCTCCGTACTGCTCTGCTCATTGATAAAGTCGTCCTCCGTCCAGTTGGCCGTGGTCTTCTTCCTCTTCCTATTCTCCCACATGTACGCACCTCGCACAAACAGGAACCCGAGCATACCAACGGCACTCAAGATCATGGTGACCGTCAATGGATAGGCGTAGGTCGGGGCATACGCGCTCTTGAACAGCTGTCCGGCGATGACACCGGCCAAGTTGGAGTATCCATTCAAGCCGAGCACGAAGGACCGGGCGGCCTTCCATGGTGTGTTTCCCGCTAGCCACACGGCGACGAGTGGGCCGCTCGCAAACACGCCAGTCAGGCACACGTGAGCAAACCCGTAACGGAGTTTGGGGTCGGATGACGCAACCATGACGGCGCATCCGATCAATCCCAAGAGCATACCGAAGACAGTGTGCAGCGAGCGTTCGTGGAAGTGATCCGACGAGTAGACGAGGATGAGCAGACCGACGACGCCGACAACGAACGGGGGGACGGACATCAGCGTTGCTGTCACGCCCTCGTAGTCCATGCCTTGGATGATGAGCGGGAGGAATGTGGTGAAGGCTGTGACGGGCTGGTTGTTGTACGCATGTTAGTCGAGTCCGCGTCTCCAAAGAAAAACCCTCCCTGGGAGAAACGGAAATAGGGGGCAAAACCGAAACTCACCAAAACAGCCGTGATATTAAACACAATAATCAGCATCTTCCTCCAATCCCTCACCACGTCCAGCAAATCCCTCATCGCCACCCCATTCTCCCTCTCCCCAAACTCCACCACCTCCTGCATCCCCGCCAAATCCCTCTCCATCCTCCCCGCCGCATGCTCCCTCTCCCTCCCCCGCAAGAACCACGCGGTCCCCACCTCCCTCGGCAACACCGCAAACGCCAGCACCCCAACCAACACCGTCACGCCCCCCTCCACCAAAAACACCACCTGCCACCCCCTCAGCACCCCCCCACCCTCCACCTTCAACAACCCGTACGCGATCAACCCCGCGAACGCCCCCGCCACGGCATACATACCCGTAAAAAGCCCCATGCGGAAGCCCAGCGAGAACTTGGGGTACATCAGCGACATGTAGTAGAAGGCCGTCTGCGTGAAGCCGGCCTCGGCCGCGCCGAGGAGCAGGCGCAGCGCGACGAGCGTGGCGGGCGACCGGATGCCCGCGTGCGCCATGCACAGCGCGCCCCAGGCGATCAGCTGGCCGGGGAGGTAGAGGTGCGGCCCGAGGCGGCGCGCGAGGAGCGCGGCGAGCGGTTGGAGCGGGACGTACGTTGCCGAGAACTGTGGTTCATGGTTAGGTACGTTTGTGGTCGCTCGGTTGGGGGTAGGGAGGGGGGGTCGTGTACTAAGGAGAGGGAGTTGGGAATGTCGTCTGGGTGGAGGTTGGCGTCTTGGATGAAGCTGCTCGTTGCTACAAAGCCGACGTTGGTCTTGTCGATGCCGCAGAGCTTGGGTTGGGGTTAGTAGGTGTTGGTAGATGGCAAAACCGATGTTCAGTTGTCTTACAATGAAACTAATAGCTAGGATCAGGAGGACAGTCACATCCAACTTCCGGTTCACCTTCTTGTCCAGCTCTCTCTCCTCTTGGTTGGCCGGAGCATAGTGGGTGACGACTGCTTCAGGCAGGACAGCCTTTGCGTCTTCGATCTCGACCTCCGTAGCGTTTCCCGTCTCGGAACTGGCGATATTGTCTTGAGTGGTCATCTTGACGGTTGAAGAGGCTGTGCCTGATTGTAGTCTCAATGAGATAGGCTACCTTAGGTACCTTACAAACATCGATGGTGACAGTACGATGGGCGGGCATTGGGTAAAAGAACATCCCCATCCCTTCTAACGACAAGGTCATCGGGTGAAGAACAAACGAAGCCCCTCGGTTCCCATCTCCAATGACCAGCCTTCGTTACCATCCCCTCCCCGGGAATTGACATCGGGAAGCCAGTCTCGGACCTACCAAGGAGGGGATTTGGCGGTAGGACCGCCCTCACCACCAAGTTAACCTCATGAGGGGTAGTTCATTAATCGATCGCCCGTGCTTATCACGCGGCCCAATCCTTTTGGCTCGCAAGCTACTACGCGCTCCAATCCCTTGCCTCCTAACCGACCACCCCGGCATTTGGACCCGGCAACCTGGTCGATTGAAGGAAGGCAAGACATTTAGCCGTCTCTTAATACCGAATCTTGCATCCTAAATCTGGGGTTCTTCGACGCGCGAGGTGACTTTAGACGTGATCAATGTCACACTGAGCTCGGGGAAGGAAACGGGTCATCATTTCCGTTACTGTTCCGAAGGTGAGCGTTGAAAAGCAGTGCGTTCCTCTAACCATGTTCGATGGGTTGTGGACTGGTGACCCAGCAACTCAAACCGTCAAATCTCAATGTACAAAATGGCCACAACCGGGGTCAGTACCTGCCCCTTTGCGACGAGCAAAGCGTTGTCCCGGGAACACATCGACACCTCACCAGCTGTCATCAGCGACAACGTGGATGACATTCTCAAAGAGTACGATGTGCTCCGCGAGGCATGCCCGGTGGCTTACACGAACCAATACGGGGGCTACTGGCTCATGACACGGTACGACGACGTCAAGGCCGCCGCACTCGACTCGGAAACGTTCATCTCCTCCGTCCGAGCCGTCATACCATCCGATCCCCGCGGTCTGCGCCGGCCGCCCCTGAACTTCGACGCGCCCAACCACACCCCCTACCGGACGGCCCTGGACCGAACCCTAAAGCCGGCGCGGATCAAGCGTCTTGCCGAACCGCTACAGCTGCACGCTGAGGCGTTGTTGTTGCCCTTGATGCAGAGAAAGGAGGGGAACATATGCACCGAGTTTGCCGCCCAGTTCGCGGCGTGGGTCGAGACGGAGTGGTTGAACCTGACGCCTGACACAGCGCCGCGGTTAGCAAGCACCGCTTCGGCGTGGGTGAATGCCTGGCGACGCATGGACGGGGAGAAGACGACGCAGTTTAGCACACAGCTTTACGACATTGCGCGGGCATTGCTGGCGGATAGGAGGGAGAACCCGAGAGATCCGGAGGAGGATCCTGCTAGCAGCCTCTTGCTGGAGAGGAATAGTAGCGGGGAGCCGCTGGAGGAGATTCACCTTGTGTAAGAGACATTTCCTATGGTCGGGATGGGGATACGTGGGATCCAACTGACAGCAGACAGAGGGTGTATAAGGCAAAGTCTCGTTGTGGGGATGGTCGCCCCACCCCTGATGCTCGGCGGAATCTGTAACTACCTCTCCCAGGATCAAGAGCTCCAGCAGCGGCTAAGGGACGACCTCAGTCTGATCCCAGCAGCTATCGAGGAGTTTGTAAGGCTATTCAGTCCATATCGAGGCTTTGCTAGGACAGTGTCCAAGGAGACAGTCATCCACGGCCAAACGATTAAGCCAGGTGTTCCTATCACGCTCACCTACAGCGCGGCAAATCGCGACCCGGCCGTTTTCGACAATCCTCATGAGTTTGTCCTCGACAGGCCCAACATTGCGATGCACATGGGATTTGGCAGGGGCAGGCATCGCTGTGTCGGCCAGCCCCTCGCCAAATTGTGAGTTCACCATTCTCTCCAGTTCAAGCTACCGTACTGGGTTGCAAACCAGCTAATGAGAAACTCTAGGGCTTTGCAGATTGCATTAAGAACGTTGTTGAAGAACACAAAGAAATTCAACGTCAATGGAGAGATGCAGTTCGCGAGGATGCCTGAAATGGGTATCATCAGCTGCCCCCTCGCGTTCGAGGGGTAAGCAGCCGGAGAGATAGCGTTCGGTGTGATAATGATAGAGACGGGGCCTCTCCAAGGCAAGTGGCATTAATACACTTTCTGGAACATAAACCCAGCTTCATAGTATCGGATCTTAAAGCACGGAAACGTTCCGACGTTTATTTACCGGGTATGCAGCTTCTACCCCTGGTTGGGGTCGAGGGTGGGTCGAAAGCCTTACACGTCTCGCTCCCCAGGCTCGCACGTTTGACGTGTTCACTTCAATGACTTCCAACTTCAGGTACACATTCCCTTGCCATATGTGAGGCGATGCCATCCGTCGACCGATAGTGAATGTGGCTATATGCCCGCGAACTGCCCGGGGATGGGGAGGGAAGACTTCGTTTGCCCGGGGGGCTTTACCCCGAGATCTACCCCCGCATCTCGCTTCCTCGCACTCTTCTCCACACAACCTCCATGGCGCCAAATCATGGGTTCAAGATTCATCGGCCTTGAGAGTGGTAGTGTGATCTTCACAAGCGTATATTTGATGCACCATTTTGGCGAGCCACTCGATTAAGAACCCCGGAACTGCCATGGATGAGGACTTGCCGGAAGCTCGCCTTCAGCGGCTCGATGTTGGGGCCGTCTGCTGTGCTGAGGTACATTTCGACGAGCCTAGGGGCTTCGTCTAGCTAAGTACCCTCCCTTTTCCTCTGCCTGGCTAGTGGCCGACCCAGTTTGTCCTGTCCCTGAAGCAGCTCGCGGATCTGGGGAACTGGTGCCCCACTTGACCACATATACAAAACGCACCCGCTCTGCCGACCGGAATATCTGGTCCCGGGTAAAGAATGATAGGTTCTGAGGCTTGCAAAGGTCGCATCTGCACGAGAACCTCCATAACAAGAGCAGGGGCTAGGGAAGAAGCGGTGCAGCATTCTTGCGGATCCACAAAAGAAGCTCCTTCCATCAATCAACTTCTCGAAGCTCTCGGCCTAGGCGACCCCGACACCTCTCCAGATCCCCGGTGACCCCCGGCGCCAAACCTCACATTCGATGTGTGAATGCCGGCGATCTACGGACGAGCGGGAACCGGCGGAGCGTGCCTATCCGCGGACTATCTTCGACTACATCATGAAGCCTGCCAACCTAGACGATCCGACCGGCACCCGGAACCAGGATGGCTATAAGACATGCCGGCACCCCAAGCTGTGTAGGTGATCAGCGTCTACGCACCATCGCAGTAAATTACCGCCAAGCCGTCACTCAAAAGCTCGCAGCCGGTTGATAACCAAACCACGATGAAGTCATCATTCCTCGCGCTCCTTGCGGCGCCGTTTCTCGCCATGGCGGCACCCCTAGAAAGTCGTCAAGGAAATCCACCTGCCTTTTTCCTCGCCGGTGATTCCACGACGGCCGTCGACGGCGGCTGGGGCGACGGCTTGGTCGCCATTCTTCGGGACGGCGCCATCGGCCAAAACAAGGGCCACAGTGGCGCCACGACAGCTTCGTTTGTTGCCGCGGGCGACTGGGAGACGGTGTTGAGCCTGGTCGAGACCAACAGAGGCAAACATGACTGCTACGTGACCATCCAGTTCGGCCACAATGACCAGGTGCGGACTCTTGCCTCGGACCAAATTCGGGAGCTACTTTCTCCTGTTTCAATGTTAGGTAGACTAGGTTGTTAACATTCCGCTTCGTGCCCCGATGCAGAAATCCAACTCGGGAGTCGGCATCTCACAGTTCCAGACCAACGTCGAGAACATGGCCAACGAGGTCACGGCGGCCGGCGGAACCCCCATCATCCTGACGTCGCTCACGCGCCGCACCTTCAGCGACGGCACGCTAGACGACAGCTTGGCCGACGTGTCCGAGGCGGCGAAGAAGGCGGCCGCAGCCGTCGGCGCCGCCGTGCTCGACCTCAACGCGGCCTCCCGAAAGTACGTCCAGGCCATCGGCTCGTCCGACGCCGACAGGTATAATCTCGAGCAGGGAGACCGCACCCACCTCAACGACCACGGAGCTGCCGTCTTTGGCCGCATGGTTGCCGACCTCGTCGTGAGCTGGGACTCGGAGCTGTCTGCCTACATCACCGCGGACGCCGCGCTGTCCGAGAAGATAGCGCAGGGTGTCTACGCTTGATCGGGGTGAAGGGAAGCAATTGAAAAGTATGGGGTATGAGGGACGACGAGGAGTCGTGTAACCTGGGAATCCCGGCACCGCGCGCTGGTATATCTGTTGCGTATACAGGACACTGCGTTGGGCCATTGTATAGCTGCATGTGTCTTACTTGGCACCTGTTCCACATAGTAATTGGTGGCGCTTCAAGTCCGTGATAAAACGCGAGCATGTCACTTCAATTTGCCTTGATAGAAGGTCTAGGCCAAATCCATCTGATACTCTCGGCGGCCAAACCCTTGTCGCATACGCAAGGCATTTGTAACGTGACTAATGCTCGCAGAAGTTGAAGGGTTCCTATAATTAAAGCCCAGTTAGATGGAGTCCTCACAAGGTTCGGGGCTACTAAAATCACTTACACTTTCGAAGTGGTCGTTCAACTGGTCGTTAAAATCGCTCCGCTCCTCCATCAGACGCTCCCGAAAGTCAAGAGCTTGTTCCCACGAAATGGGGAAATCATCAACCGCGTCCATGATCATATCAGTAATTTCGTTTGGCAGCCCAGGCAAGCCGCCTTCTTTGCGCATCTCGTCCGCCCACCAGTCATGGCGTTGCGGAGGGACATGGGCGGTCGACAAGATTGGGCGGTGCGGATTCACGAGGAACATGGCCAGAATCTTCCTGTGGCCATCGCGGCTGTCGTCCTGCAGCTCAAAAGGTTGAACCTGGTGCTGCAAGCAGTTCGGGAACACGAGTAAGCGACCCTCTCTTGTCAGGACTTGTCCCAGGTTCTGGATGGCTGGCCCCTCCTCCTCCACACCAAAGTAGCGTAGCAAGGAGTCGTATTCGTACTGGTCTGGAATCATCGCGACTTTGTCGGTATCCATAGCTTGGCGAAAAGCCAGATGGCTGTCAGTGATGTTGTCTTGGTCGTAGTAGTAGATGGCGGAAGCACATATCATCTCGTTCAGAGTGCCCTCGACGTGCCACGAGCCACCTTCGTATGATGGATCCTCGGGGGTCAGGTGAATGTTGGCGAGCTTGAAAATAACCTGCAGACCGGCTGGAAAGCGATTCCGGAAACTGATGGTGCCCCTATCTGTGCCACCGGTTCCCACTCCTTTGGCGAGTTCGACCTGGGGAATGTAATTCCGGGGCTCACGGTACAAGAGGATACGATTTGCGCGCTGCCAGTAATGGAAATGGTCCTCGTAGCGCCAATCCTCATCATCGTCGTCCTCGTCGTCCTCGTTATTATCGTCGTCTCCAGGCCCGCTTGCTTTCTCTCCGTCCTCCGTCTCGGCGTCCGCGTATGTATGATTGATAGGATCGAACAATGACCTGCGACCTTGGCGCCCAGGGATTTGGTATTGTAGTCCCGGCGGGTATGTATAGTCGTAGGACCCTGTATCTGCAAGGTCGAACCGGCGGTGGTCGCCAAACCCGTTCAGTGTGTCCTCCCAGAGGGGAATAGTGGCGGCGACGATGCGCTCCAGAGTGCAGTACAGTGATTTGTGTTGCACGGGGTGGAGATTGTTGATATAACTGGTAATCCTGGCGCTGCCATCTGCTGCCAGTTCCACCTGGGTCGGGAGCCACTGAAACGAACCCCACAACTTGGGTGGTGGTGGTTGTCCCCATCTCTCAGCCGCGGGTCGCGGCTGTGCGGTATAATGTGGAACGACGGCCCCCTTGCCTGTGTAGCCGACGCAACCATCGAGCGGGACTGTGCCCTCCTCCAGCGCGCGTGTGAGTCCCCACACGACGGGAAAGAGAGAGGGGTGGACAAGATCAAGGACCTGGTCGTCCGAGTCCGGATGCCAATCCTTCTCATGTTCCGGGACGTCCTCGAGGACCTTCACGCCGACTCGGAGCTCGTCTCGCGTCTCGTTGGAGATAGCACGGTCCGACTTGAGGACGACCAACTCCGAGTCGAGCACTCTGACGCGGCCTGTTTGTTGGAACTGCTCGCTTTTGTCCCGAAGCTCGGCGATGCACTTCGTAGACTATTAGCGAAAACGAAAAGCAATCTTTAGAGAAGTCACGGACAAAGTCAAACATCTTTTGGGACAGATAGACGTCCCCGCCAAGCTCCTCCGGCCGCACGTCAGCCTCAGCCCGCCAGCGGGATACGATGCCTTCGTCGAAGACCTTAGTATCCCAACCAGGCTTGTCAGTGATCTTATTGATGAAATCGAGCATGCGTTGTTCGCGCAGGCTGACTCCACTACTAGACCACGGCTGGCCGATTGCGAGGGGAAAGGAGGCTACGTCCTCTCCTTCATGATCAACCGGCAGGCCAAACCCAGGAAATCGCTTATTCGTTGAGACGGCCATAGCAAGTCGACGATCCACACGGACAGTAGTCAAGCGATAAGAAGGCGAGGTTGCCCGACTAGAGGAATCGGGAGTGAGTGAAAGTTTTCGAACGTGTTGATTCGTGTTTGATTCGATGAAGTCCATGGGCAGTTGTTCTTTCTGCCTGGCAGAAAAAGCCCAACAGCTGGGCAGCGGCCCCACAGGTTCAGAGAAGCCCAACCCCGCCAGGTCTCCCCCCTCCACCACACACACATTCCTTTCTGACCACTCCGCGCCCTTCAGACCTATGATAGGTTAGAGCTCCTGCACGATTCCCCTGTGCTTAATTAACTTGGCTAATTAGGCAATACTGAAGCATCTAGAAAAACTGGATGACGACGACTTCTCTCATCTGTTTCCTTCAGTCAAAGCGATCGTGAAAAGTTGACCATCCTTTTCTTTCTCAACGAACCCGGCAACCACCAATTGAACCCTGCGCGCGGCAGCGTGGGAGATCCATGATTGAACTAACAGACAGGAACACGGTCCGCCGTCGCAATGGCAGATCAGGAAGATCTCGAGAACGATGTCGACAGCGTCGTCCATGACCCGTTGGACGATAGCGAGGACGAAGGCACCGCCTGCCTCAACCAGGACAAGCTGTATTCCGCAAGACACAAACGGACCTACCACGAGATGCAAATGCATCGGCGTCAGTGGACTTGTCGAGGGTGTCAAGCCATTTTCTCGTCACGAGAACACATGGTAGGTCCGCAACGCAGCATGACGGAGGCTGGCCCGCGTTTTCGGTCCCTAGCACACCCGGGAACACCGAGACAGTTTGTCAATAAATGCATCGTTTCTGCAGTTGGCACGAAAAGCGGGCAGAGGTACAGTAGCGGGTTATGCAGTGTTTCATCTGTACTGTCTCTAGCTTGCATTCCAGCCACTAATATTGTTGCGCAAATGCGCTGCCATTGTTCAGCTCCCCCTCCATCTCGCTAAGGGGGGGAACGGAGACTGTGGCGGATGCCTCTCATTAGTATTGTTCCATCTATCGTCTGCGTGGTGGTATGGCGAACGCAACCTGGCCCTTGATTGAAAGTGCAAGTACTTCAAGTTATAAGGTCTGCTGATACCATTTCTTGAAGTGTTCCATGTTGCCAAACCCTCACCCAGTCCAGTTGCGTTACCAGTGCGTCAACGTTCATATCACCAAACCAGAATCAAACGGCAGCATCGCCTGGCCCTCGCAGTTATAAAGATGCTGTTCTGGCTTGCTCTCCAGCTCGGCTCAGCATGGGGCGCGGCATTGCCGTCTTCAGATCCAATCCCTCAACATCTGTCTCCATTCCACCTAAGCGGTCACTGCAAAGGCGAGAACTGCGGGCGGCCTGTCAACATCGACTTAGAAGTGTGGCAAAGAGGCCAGACGGAGCTGCAATGGTACGGCGAGATTACCGTCGGCACCCCGCCTCAAAAGTTGTAAGTACAAGCACTTACACCTACCTCATGTCGTCCGTTTCTTACGGCCTCCTCGCAGCAAACTCATCTTCGACACGGGCGCCTCACTCATGTTAATCGCCCACAAGAACTGCACCACCTGTGGCAGCCACCCTCTCTACGACCCAGCCGCATCCCAAACCTTCTCAGCGCATCCAGGCTACGAACTCGAAGTCACCTTCGGCAGCCAAGGCGGTGGAACGACGTCATCCCCCGAAGTCCAAGGCGCGAACTGCACCGTAGTCACCGACACGGTGCGCATGGCCGGGCGCGGCGTGGGCACCGAGTTCCTCATCTGCGACAACTACTCGTCCGGGCTCCGCGAGCAGCCGCCCGACGGCATCTTCGGCCTGGGCTCGACCCCCTACGCCCTCTGGAACGAGCTCGAGGGCGTGTCCACCCAGTACCAGCCCGTCTTCTGGCACCTCGTCAACAGCGGCCAGCTGCCCGGGCCCGAGTTCAGCTTCTCCTTCACACCCGACCGCAAGGGCGGCAACAGCGGCAACAGCGGCAACGGCGGCGGGCGCGCGGGCGTGCTCACGCTGGGCGGCACGGACCGGTCGCAGTACATACCCAGCACCCTCCACAAAATCCCACTCAACTGGCCGCTGTCGGAGTCGCGGTGGCGGTGGGTGGTGGACGTGCGCGGGGCGCGCGTGGGCGGCGGCGGCACCGGCGGCGCGCCGCTGGCCAACTCGACCGACGCCGTCACGCTGGTCGACACGGGCGGCGCCACCATCATCACGCCCGACCGCGAGACCACGCTGGAGCTGTACGCCCGCATGTCGCCCGACATTCGCCCGCTCGATGAGCGTGGGGCTTGGGGCGCGCCGTGCGACGTGCTGGACCGCGCCGCGCTGGATGTGACGTTCACGCTGGGGAGTGCGGATAGTCATGTTGATGCGGTGGTTAGGAAGGAGTATGTGAATGTTGGGGAGTATCCTGGCATGCCTGGGATCTGCCAGGGTGTCTATACCGACCCGGAGCGCGTTGCGCGCGAGCCGATCCGTGGTCGTCCCGCTTGGATCTTTGGCACCCCCTTGCTGAGGTCGTACTACACCGTTTGGAATGGCGCTGACCACACGTTGGGGTTTGCGACTCCATCTCCACGCGATCAGTACTGAATATTGGGGTTCGGTGGTGTTTGTTGGCTGGGCGGAGGGTATGTTGGGGTCGCTTGACTTGCTCGGGTGGAAAGGGGTTAGGGGTCAGGGGTTCGCTTCACCGACGCCGACAGGTTCGATAGTTTATATCTTTCTTTCTTGCCTTTACGCCCACGAGATACTGTTGCGACATGTGGTTTGCGTTCTCGTGTCAAACAATTGATCACCAGTGAGGGGCTGAGTCCAAGAGCATAAAAGTGATCGGCTGACAGGAACGCGAGACCAACCATTGGTCGCCTGCGCTTTCGACGTGGCCCTCCCACGTGTTCTCTGCATCCCCCTCCCCTCGATAAACTGCAGTTTGCAGGGCAAGTGTTCACCATTGAGGTAGCGAAAAGCCACAAAAAGCACTTTAATGTCTGCCTTTGGTTCTCCGAAGCGTTGAGCTTAGAGGCAGATGTGTCTCACCAAGATAACACCGACCACAACACCGGGTGCACCTGTCGCCCTCAGCTGGTTGAAAAGGGCATCATTAGACAAGATGAGTGCATCCCAAATCATATCCCAAACATGTTAATATAAAGTCAAGTGGATGAGGGGGCATGGCAGAAACCGATCCCCTTTGAGTTTCCTGTCCTTTTGGTGAACTTCATTCAGTTCTGCAACTTCACCTAAACCCAAGTTAAATCTTGTTCCAACTCGAAACCCGACATCAATTTAAGTTGCCTGCATATAGTCTTCTTTACCTCTTCTCATTTTGAATAAGTCCAGATACTACGCCATCGAGGAGGCACCCACCCTACTCACCCTCGAGCCCTCCGTCCCCCTAAACCATGACCAGACCGAGCGGCTTCGTGCAGTGGAGAGACTGGTGTTCGACCTGCCAACGCCACGTCACCTTCTACAGCTACCGATGCCACTACTGGCACAGCACTACCCGCAGTTGCCGCCGCTGCGGAGATGACGCATGGGTTTGCACGTGCGAACGGCGGCCCCGGCGATCCCGACGTACGAGGCGGCAAAGGCCGGGTTGGTTCTACACCCAGGCTTACGTCTGAGGGAGAAGCCGATTCCCGTCCGGGTTATGGCCGGTTTGGGGCTTGGTTAAGATGGTGTGTTGGGTCTATAGGCAGCTTACACCCCCCCCCTCGGGCCGGTGTTATCGGCAAACGTATCGGCAATTAGACGGGGGAGATATGTTGGATGGCAGCTGCCTGGTTTCCTTTTTAGATCTCATTTGTCACAGTAAGTGGTCCGAAACCCAGCCGCACGACAATATGTTACACACGAGCTAGTGTTGCTGACAGGATAGAAGTGAAGCAGTGTGGGAGCACTGCGTTGAGGCTCTGCCCGTTCACCGCGTCCCTTTGTCGGTGTGTCTTACCAATGTATGACTGGGAGCTCAGCTGGGAATCGGATTAGTCGTATCTGGAATGTATGCAGAGGGACTGGTCGCCCACGATGGCGTGTGGGTGGTGAGGCTGTTCGGCATTGATGATGAAGGGGGGGGGGCGCGTGTTCATGCGCGTTCATGCCTTTCTTTTGAATATTCCTTTCCTAGAACAGAGCCTGTGCTATTATTAGATCAACGTCATTCACCCTTTTCAGCAGACTTGAGCTTCAACTGTCCAGGATCATGATGACTTGCCTCGTTCAAACTCAACATCTGCTCAATCTGGTGGTGGTCGGCCCGACAGAGTAATCTTTCGTGTCGCTTGAGATCGGTTATCCAATCAATGCGCCTGGTCTTGAAATCGGCCTTGGGGGCCGGGCATGCCTTGCAAGGCGTAATGCTGGCTCGTGTGAGTGAAGATGTGAGGAGAGAACGCGAGTGAACAAGCCGGTGCGCGGCGATGACATGCCTGGCAAGTGAGAGGAAAATGCTTGGAGAATCTGGTTGCGCAGGTGCGTGTCTTTCCCCTATTGTGGTTGCCAGCGGAACATGAAGCCGTATTCCGTTAGCTACGTGCTGAGAAGGACTCGCTGTGCCGCGAGGGCGCATCGTTGACGTCCTCAACCGAACGTATGGGATTCGCAAGACTGGGATGCCTTTGTGGCGCCCGGGATTTATCCTTCCAGAACAGGTTCGCCAAACTCGTTTAAGCAAGGATTGTCACACGGGAAGATATTAATTAGCACCGTCGTTTCATCATCGGCACCGGGTACCTGGTTCGAAAGCTTCGCTTGTTCACAGCTCCCTTCGAGATTTATTGCGCGAGGCGGGTTTCGTCTCTCTCCGGGTGTGTGCCCATACTCGAACAAAGATAGATTCCACGATTGTAAGTGCGGACGTGGGTCTGGTGCTCGCGTGGTGAACCGTGAACCCTTTGCTCCGAGGCTCGGGGGTAGACAACCTACCCCCGAGCCCGCCTCGGTAGACGGATAACTCGGCAAACCACTGTTGCCTGGTGCGATGCGCCCGAGGGTTGCTACGCCCGGCTTCTCCGTATCTCCGCTGTCAGTGACAGATGCAAGTCATGAAGGCGCAGTCCGTATGGGCGGGCCCCCGTGATTTCCAGACCAAGCAGGGGTGCCATTCCACTCGGGACAAACTCCCGATGTTCCAGCCACAAACCTGCACCTCGGGTCACCACTAGTCCTTCCTGACATCCCGCTACCAACACCAATCAGAGGCTGAGCCTCGCCGAAGGAGCGGCTGTAACCCTCCGCGGCTGCCTCTCCTTTCGACGAAGGCCGTGTCAACGGGCCTGAGCAGAGGGCCGAGCAGAGGCCCGGGCGGATGCCGGCACTTCAGAAAATGTAACTCAACTTCAAAGAATTCTCCGAATTAGGTGAGTTATAGCCGCCACGGCCGAGCATGAAAGCTCCGTCGGTGTTTATAGCACGTCTGGCTTCGGATGTCGTTCGATCTGACAAAGCTGTCTCCCCAGATTCTCGATCGAAGATCTGAGACTGATCTTCACACGACCGAACTCTGTACCAGAGTATGATGTTGGACAAAGGATGGAACATGTAAGGTTCCTGCATAATCCTTGCGGCCATCATGGACCCGGCGGGCCCTGCCGGCGCAGCCGGTCCAAAATGATCTTGGTCCCACCAGACGACCGTGTCAATCTCAAGACCACGTGCGCCAGGCTTCGATTGCAACATAAGCCGCGAAGCGGGCGGGCGGGTACTTCTTATTTGTCCGAGCCAAGAAGTCTGACGGATGTGGGCGCTCCCTACCCTTGACGAACCCCTGGCCGTCACTTGTGTTCGCGACAACCTCCAATCAACGCTTGGCGAGATGAATGAGGAGTGAGGATTCAGTCCTTGTGTGTTCATCCTCACCCATGTTTCTGGAGACATCAAAGTTTGAACTCTGTGTAAACGCCTTTCATTTGTTCATCTCTGAGTGCCCCCACGTCCACCCACTTCGCTCACCACCGAGTCCTCGCTACGGCTCGCTAGCTACCCAGAGCTTACGTTGGCTGTTGCATGCTAGTCTTTTTCGCGGTTTTGCGAACGCGGCAGCGTTCACGCGGACGCAAGCCCCTGGAAGCCGTCCCTAGCCCTGGTTGCTCCCACATCCCGCGGACGGAATACTACATTCGCATGCGGGAAAGACGTCTGGATGGAGAGAAAGCAAGCGACTGAGATCGGCACGAGAAATATCCCGAATCGGAGAAATATTGGCACACTGACCCTGTTACATGCCCGCACCATCTGTCAACGGAGCGGGAAGAAACTGAATTACCAACTACCGCCAGGTTGAGAAATAATCACTCTGTTTCTCGGGAACAAGTCTTGCCGGCAACGCAAGCCACCGGGGTGGTCACCGAATGTGACTGATTTCCAAACCCGCACGTCAACAACCCCTCCCCCACCTCGCCCCTCGCCCTTCGTGCCATACTAGTATACTTCCCCTGCATGACCATAGGGCTCCCGCGCATGAGTATGTCCAGGGTGTTGGGCCCAAGCAGACGTCTCAAGGCCGAATTAGGGGAAGGATCAACCATGTGCAGCAAATATTGGATTCTGATACCAGTGGTCACGTTCTGGCGACTGGCCGCGAAGGGCTCGCCGCTCCTGTGATACGAGGCAGGGTTCCGCTCCCACGCTTTCACCCATCTCACCGGTAGCCCACAGACGGTTGGGGGCGGCTCTGCGTGAAGCCTCCCGACTACCGCCCAGGACTCCATCGCCATACCGAAGTCACGGGCAGCACGCGTGCCGGCATGCCTTCAAAGTCCCTGCGCGGCACAGCTAATATTAGCATCCAGGCGACCCCCAAATGCACCGCCCTCAGACTATTGACGTGTGACTCAGGAGACTCAGCACATCGGTGTGGACGCGGCAACGTCGGCGATGTGCCCAGCGCGGCCCTTCCGGCTCGGGGCACATCTCGCCTCGAGGCTCGAGGGCAAGAGGAGCCGGTCGTGCCCTCGATGAAGTTGTGACGAGAGAGACTGAAGAGAAGTATAAGTAAGAGACACGAGACGGGTGTTGAGAAGCCCTCTCCTACTCACCAGCCTCACACCTCCCCGCCTTGGGACACCTTCGTTGACTATCACCTTCTATCCAGTGTCTTCCTTAGACCGGAAGCCCTCACCTCCACGATGAGGCAGTCCCTCTTTTCTCTCGTTGCCACTTTCGCCGGCGCGTTTGCTCTGAGCATCCCGCTGAACCCGAACACCGGCCTCCAACCACGACAGGCGTGTGAGAATACGCCCGAGAATCGCCAGTGTTGGGGCGAGTACAACATCGACACCAACTACTACGATGTCGTCCCCGAGACGACCGGCCCTCCTAAGGAGTTCTGGCTCTCGGTCGAGGAAGGGCCTTGCTCCCTGGACGGGTTCGAGCGGTCGTGCATGACCTTCAACGGCACCGTCCCCGGCCCGACCATCATCGCCGACTGGGGCGACGAGGTCATCATCCACGTGACCAACAACATGGTCAACAACGGCACAGCGATCCACTGGCACGGTCTGCACATGCGCAACAACACGCTGAACGACGGCGTGCCCGGCGTCACGCAGTGCGCCCTCGTGCCCGGCGAGAGCATGAGCTACCGCTTCCGCGTCACCCAGTACGGCTCGACGTGGTACCACAGCCACTTCAGCCTGCAGTACGCCGAGGGGCTCTTCGGCGGCATGATCTTCCGCGGCCCGGCGACGGAGAACTACCACGAGGACCTGGGCCTGCTGTTCCTGCAGGACTGGGCGCACGTCGAGGCCTTCACCAACTGGCACGTCGCCAAGCTCGGGGCTCCGCCCGTCATGCCCAACGGGCTCATCAACGGCACCAACACGTTCGACTGCAGCGGGTCGGACAACCCCCGCTGCGTGGGCGGCGGCAAGAAATTCGAGATGGTGTTCGAGCAGGACAAGAAGTACCTCATCCGTCTCGTCAACGTGGCCGTCGACGGGGCGTTCCAGTTCAGCATCGACGGGCACTCACTGACGGTGATCGCGCATGACCTGGTACCGATCAAGCCGTACACGACGGACAGCGTCCAGATCACCATCGGTCAGCGGTACGACGTGATTGTCGAGGCCAACGCGGATCCCGGCGACTACTGGCTGCGGGGCGGGTGGAACGATAACTGCGGCGTCAACACCAACGCGGCCGACATCAAGGGTATCGTGCGGTACAATGCGAGCAGCACGGCGGACCCGCAGACGGATAGCATCGTCCAGGCGGCCAGTGACTGCCTGGGCGAGCCCCCGATCAAGACGAGGCCGCACCTGGAGCTTGACGTGACCAACATGCGCGGGGGTGTCGTGTACGAGGAGATGGGCACCGCGTTTGACGAGTACTTCAAGTGGACCATCAACACGAGCAGCCTGTACCTCGACTGGGGCGACCCGACCATGAAGCAGATTTTCGATGGCAAGAGCCTGTTCCCGACCGAGTATAACGTCGTGGCCGTCGATGTGAGTATTCCTGTCTCCACGAGAGAGAAAGAGAGAGACAGACAGGAAGAGAGAGAGCCGTACTGACCAACCCATCTTAGGCGTCCGGTACCGAGCCAGAATGGGCCGTCCTTGTCATCCAAGACATGAGCAACCTCAGGTAAACCCCCCTCCGCCCCAAATCTTTATTCTCGATCACCCAAAGCTAACCTTCCCCTCTCAAGGCTGGCGCACCCCATCCACCTCCACGGGCACGACTTCTGGGTGCTGGCGGCCGAGGTGGGCATGTTCGACGGCGACACGTCCAAGTTCAACACGACCAACCCGTCGCGGCGCGACGTGGCGACGATGCCGGCCAACGGCTACCTCGCCATCGCCTTCAAGCTCGACAACCCGGGCGCGTGGCTCGTGCACTGCCACATCGCCTGGCACGCCAGCCAGGGCCTGTCGCTCGAGTTCGTCGAGAGCCAGTCGCAGATCCAGACCGACGACGTCAGCAGGCAGGTGTTTGACGATGTCTGCGCGTCGTGGAACGCGTGGACGCCGATCTGGCCGCAGGATGACTCGGGTATCTAGATGGGACGATGGGCGGTTTTTTGTTTGCTAGTTGTCTCACTTCGTTGGATTGCAGAGTCAGCTTGAGTGTTTGCTCTTTTCTTGGATGGCGATTCTAGTAGCAGACGAGTCAATTGGACGTCGAGATGTCATGTTGTAGTCTCCCACCTCTACATAGGATGTATGTGAACTCCTCTGCTCCTTTTGCACGCCGCGGTCATGGAAACGTTCCAAACAAGTGTGTCACAGATAAGCATTTCTCGTGGACTTGGGTGCAGCTGATCGATCAATGACATTGACGCGCTTGGGTAAATAATACGAAATACGTCGGGAAAAAAAAACCCCCCGAAGATGAGGGGCACAGGTTGCGACAATCGGGTTCAACAGTTTAGGGTCGGATCATTTGCCTGTGAGGTTGACGGAGCAGCGTGTCCACTTGACTGAGAAAGTTGGAACAAGAGGGAAGAGACCGTGACAAACAAACGACGTTGGAGAAATGTTGAACTCGGGTTGAGCACCTGTTGCCAGCTGCCAGAAATTCAACCAGAGCTGCGATGCTGTGCGGGATCAGGTGCAAGGCTTGGCATGGGAGCGTCGGGTCTCCGAAGCATGGAATCGGATGGAGGATGCGTCGCGAGAACACACGGAGAGGGGAAGGTTCGACTCGCACAGGCAACCACCAAACCACACCATGAGGCGATTCTCGACAGCAGAGCTCGGCAGGTACCTGCTAACGGGCCAGCTCAATCGCCGGGGTTGTTTGCATACCCGACCTCCACGGGTTTTGGCAATTGCAGCGATCAGCCAAATAACCCCAAGCCGAACATTTACCAGCCAAGTCGAGACGTCCACAACATCAACCTCAACGTCGATCCCTCCCAATTCAATACCCCTCCGGAAGCAGCTGAAAGACGAAGCCAAGGCCCTTAAGGCATCGGGGAAGAAAAAGAAGAAGAAGGCCGACAACCAGACCGTCCCCGGTTGGGAACTGACGGTCGGCATCGAGATCCATGCACAACTGAACACAGCACGCAAGCTCTTCTCGCCCGCCGCCACCTCGTTCAATGACAAGCCCAATAGCCATGTCGCCCTCTTCGACGTCGCCATGCCGGGCTCGCAGCCCCTCTTCCAACCCGAGACCCTGATCCCCGCCGTGCGCGCCGCCCTAGCACTGGAATGCGAGATCCAGCCCGTCAGCCGCTTCGACCGGAAGCACTACTTCCACTGGGACCAACCGTCTGGATACCAGATCACCCAGTACTACCACCCCTTTGCCCGCGACGGCCGCATCGTGCTGGGCGCCCGCGACGGCATCGCGCCCGAGGATGGCGACCGCGTCGAGATTGGGATAAAACAGGTGCAGATGGAGCAGGACACGGCCAAGACGACTGCCCAACCGGGCGACGTGCACTGGCTGGACTTCAACCGCGTGGGCCTGCCGCTGGTCGAGATCATCACCCTGCCGCAGATCCACCACCCCGCCACCGCTGCCGCGCTAGTGCGCAAGGTGCAGATGCTGCTAGCCGCCGTCGACGCCTGCGTGCTGGGCATGGAGGCTGGCGGCCTGCGCGCCGACGTCAACGTTTCCGTGCGGCGGACTGCGGACGGGGACACCGCGCCCTTGGGCACCCGCACCGAGATCAAGAACCTGAGCAGTTTCAAGGCGGTGGAGGACGCCATCATTGCCGAGCGGGACCGCCAAATTGCTGTGTTGGAGGCTGGGGGGGTTGTCGAGGGCGAGACCCGCGGCTGGTCGCTGGGGAGCACAGAGACGCGCCGTTTGCGGGGCAAGGAGGGCGAGGTGGATTACCGGTACATGCCCGACCCGGATCTCGGGCCGGTCGTTATCGGGGAGGACCTGGTTGGCCACCTGGCTTCGTCACTGGGTGTGCTGCCTGATGCTGAGATCGACGAGCTTGTTGGGACCTGCGGTCTAAGCCCCAAGGATGCCCTATCACTCATGACGCTGGACGATGGGGCGCGGGTCGAGTATTTTTACAATGTCCTCGATGCACTGGAGGACCGTCTTGGACTCGCCAGTGATGCCGAGTCCGACCACCGAGATGCCTTGCTGGCTGCCAACTGGTGTCTTCACGAGCTGGGCAAGCTCACCGAACTATCTTCCGACCTTGGCATGACTCCCGATGGTGAATGCGGAGTGCCGTCGGCAGACCTGGCCGCCATCCTGTCACACCTCCATCGCAGGGAAATCACCGCCAAAGTTGCCAAAGATTTGCTGTGGGGCGTCTTCCGGAGAGAAATCACGGCCGGCGGTGTCACGCAAACCATTGACGCAGGCAACCTTTGGTTCAAAGAGTTATCCGAGCAGGAATACGAGGAGCTTGCCGACGAGGTGGTCGCGGGCGAAGACAAGGTCTTGGCCGAATTCTTGCGCTTCAAACAGGGCAAGGCAAAGGCTTTCCCACAAGGGAAGCTCATGTTCCTAGTTGGGAAAATGATGCGGGCTGGCACCGAGCAGCGGATGGATCCCGCCTCTGCCGAGAGGGTGTTGAGGGCGAGATTGGAGAACGTGTATCTTCCAGAGGCGGAGGCAAGGTGATTGGGCTAATCCCCGGACTCGATGGTTTGCATCGGGATGCCTGCGTCGGCGAGGGCCCAATGTACGTGCATGCACATTATCCATGTCAGCTTGTTTCAAACATCCGCTCAATGACGGCTACAGTGAGCCGCATCCTCCGCTTCCGTCGGCTTCACAAACGGAGCTGCGAATCCTGGCGATGGAAAGAGTGTTGTTTCACCCGCGTCCCGGACTTCCTTCCCGGCTGCACCAAGTCGTGTTGACACAGAAGGGGCCGGGTCAGAAAATGTGTCCTCGCCCGCCATATGGACTCGGGAGTCCGCTCAGCTTGTCACTACATGTAGCAGGCTAAGGGCGCCCGTTGTCATCGCAATTAGGCAGATGAATCGCCACTAACCAAGTGTCAAGTCTAATCGTACATGGACTCGGTGAGTTCCCCGCGTTGAGCCAAATGAAGCCGCAGTCTCGACCCACTGTGATGATCTTTTGTCAAGTTCCTCGAGTCCCATCACACAATTGCTAGAAGGGTGTGCGAGTCCCTGTTCCGTCCAAGCGCGACGGGAAGCGGCATGCTTGCCACATTTGCCGCATTTCTGCAAGGCAACGGGTGTGGGCATGTCCCGGCATTGTGGGAGCCGTTTGCAAGATTCTGCAGGTCGAATCAGAACTTCGGGAACCTGCCTCGAGCTCTCCGGAGGCTGTGCTTCATTATCACGCGTCGCGGCGCGGCTGAGATGGCGCAAACGGAGAGCCAGCCGGATGAGCCAGCCGGGTTGTGTAACTGACCTCCGGAGAGACACACGGGACAGAGCTTTCTGTCCTGGTAATTTTGGGGCATCGTCCTTCTCATACAATTCCTCGTATCTCCATTCGAGGGCTCGTCCACGAGTTTCCTCCTTTGTCAAAGCCGACCAGGGAAACAGCCCCAGCATGCGAGGAAACCACATTTTTGGACCTTGCCGCCTTCGTCATCGCCGTTTTCGCCGAGGCATCCGCAGTATCAGTCTTGTGAACCCCTTGAACATTCGTCCCTCTTTCTTCACACATCCCCATACCCCGCGAGCCAACATCCGCTCCAGAATCTCGACACACGCCCGACTCATCCCGCGGTCGAGCACCATGGACATGGACGGAAACGTCGCTGCCCATCCGGCGAGCTCGCCGGTCTCGCCCACCACGCGACCGCCTCCCCGCGGACAGAAGCGCCGTGAGCCGTCCGACGGGGCCGGTCCCGAGGGCACCGCACAGGTTTCTCCTGTCCGTCCGATCAAGAAGGAGAAGAAGGACAAGAAGGATAAAGAGATGGGGAAGAAAGAAAAGAAGGAACAGAAGAAGAAGAAGATGCTGAGGAAGCAGAAGAAGCGGGAGCAGAGGATCAAGAGACAGCTAGAGAACGAGAGGGCCATCGCCCGGGTTATGGTCCTCCTTCACATGCCCGAGAGCGCCCTCGAGGCTGAAGAGGTATGTACCAAGTGACTTTACCGCCAGTTTTTGAGAAGCCCGGAAACTGACATTTTGATCTAACAGGAGAAGGATGAAAGCGGCGCATCCGACGATGGTTGGGTTCCGGTCAGTCTTTTTTCACTCCATCCGCCCTTCACATTCCGCTCTCTCTTATCCGCCTTGAGCCTCATTTCGCACGTCGAGCCCTTGTCATTCATGAGCCTCATCTCTCATCTCGAGCACTTTCCACATTCCACTTTCTATCGTCTCGCTCGAACCTCGTCTTCCACCTCAGGCTTCATCATGCACTTCAATTCTCAGCTTCAACATTGAGCTCCTGTCGTCCATGCCGAGGCCCATCAGTGACATCAAGTCTTTTGTCTCACATCAAGCTTCACCTTCCACATTGAGTCTCATCTTCTGCCTCGAGTCTCATCATGCACATCAGCCTTGTGTTCCACACCATCCCTCATCTTTCCCACGGGGTCTCTCCTTCCACTGCCACGCCGGCTTGCATCCTTCTCTTCCAATCGCACACACCCTCTCGTCCTTGACCGGGACCTAACCCCTCCACAGACACTGCGTTTCAACTCCTGGAGCTCGCCGGAGCCGGAGGATGTCGACCTCGGACAGCCTACCACGCCCGTTGTCACGCCCGTTGTCACGCCTGTTGCCAGCCCTCCCGCTACCCCAGCCACCGACGGTGCTGCCCAGGGTCACGAACAGTCTCCTGCTGAGGACATCATTGCCGACACCTCCATCATTGATGACATGGTTGTTGATAACTCCGTCGTTGGTGACTCGGTTCCCGACCAGTCCGTGGCCGACGACTCGGTCGCGGGTCATTCTGTCACCGTCGACTCCCTTCCCGATGAGTCCGTCGCCGATGACTCGGTCGCGGGTCATTCCATCACCGTTGACTCCGTTGCGGAAGACTCTGCCGGTGAGGAGTACGTGGTCGAGGACCCCATGACGGAGGGGTTCGCCGCCGCGTTCCTGGCCTCTCAGCAGCCCCTGGTTACCGGCCGGGCCGTGGCCACTGGACCCGATGCCGAGGAGCTGCCCGCTGAAGAGCCGCTCACTGCACGCACGAACACCGGTCGCGACATTGGTTTCACGGAGGCCCGCATGACTGAGATCACTGCCGTCACCGAGGGCGTGTTGAACCGGCACGTCTCGGAGTATCGCCAGCGGAGGAGGCTGCGCTCCGTCGAGTTCGACATCATCATGGTCCTTGTCAAGGAGGAGGTGGAGAAGGTTCTCGAGCTGGTCGAGACCAAGAACCGTGATGTGAAGAATTTCGCGCGGCGCGTGGGGTTCCTCGAGGACCGCCTGGACTATCTCGAGGAACGGTACTTGGGTGATGACTAGAGTTGGCAAGTCAGATGCTCGGGCTGTTCCAGGCTCCGCAGGCTAACATAGGAAGTAGTTATTGTAGAGTAGCTTTAACCATTTATTGTGTTTGCAGAGGCTGTGAAAGGGGGCGTGTTGACGTTAACACTTGTCGCCGCGATGTAGTGAAGCGGAGTGTGTCCTCCATTACAAAGCTAGATGCAATGTATCTATGTGACGAATCTCTCCTGGACCCAGCTCTGAAAGGGTTCAGTCGGATTGAAGGTAAACAAGGGTGCTAGATTCGGTGCAGCCAAAGGGTGCACAACAATGATGTCTCAACAGTAGGCTCCTGAGCTTGTAGCGAACTGTAGTTGTGATTGCTAACTGGAGAACTCCCAGAGCTCTCCAGAACGAGTGACTATATACTATCTAATTCCTGGGTGCTCAGTGTGATCAGTTCTTCCAGATACTGATCCCACTGATCACTTTTGGATGAATCGTCCATCCTGATTGGTGTCTGGCCGCCGCGCTCAGTGTGCTCAGTCGCCAAGCAGACTGAGCCCACTAATCACCCTCCTATCCTCTTGATTGGTTCGTCTGACTGGCCCGGGGCGTCCCGTGCCCCCGGGGTCCCCCGTGGGCATATCCGTGATAGTATAGTAGGTATATCGGTATAGTAGGTATATCGATATAGTAGGTATAGTGGGTATAGTAGGTATATCGGTATAGTGGGAGATTTAGTTGTAATTTACCGGGTAGGTAATTCTACAAAAAGAATTAGCCTCGGTTATAGGGGTTTGCTGAGTAAAAAGAAGGTATATAAATACTAACAATTTAATAACTAGGTAGTTAGCTACCACATTTGGTAGGACCTAATGTACCTGGAGCTCGGTTATTGATTTTCCACTCGATGTGGGGGAAAATGATCGCTCAAAGCGGGGGCTAGTCCGTACATAATTTGGCATGCCACGGTGGGGTGGGCCGAGTGCGATTTGGGTTTTGGCAGTGATGTAGATTTGACGCGCCGTACAAGTCGGTCGAAACAGGCAAGTCGTGACCATTTCCTTGCAACACTTTTCATCTTCATCCCTCACTTTGATCAATCCGTTTCATTCGACTAACAACCCATCAGATCAATTCATCTAAGTTGTGATGCCGCGCATCAAACAAGAAAGCGGCCGAGTCCGCTCAATGGCGACTCCGGACTCCATTCCGGATGCCCCGTCTGAAACGGCTAGTGAGCGAGTTCAGAGGCGACGTCCAGTCCGTTCGGCAGCACGTAAGTGGTATCTCCGACTCTAGTCGCATAATAAATGATTGACTTGTGGCAGCGAGTATCGAAACTTGTGTACGACCTACGACGGCGTCCAGTCCACCCAACGGTCCGGAGGATGAGGATGATGACCTCGTAATGCTGGAGTTTCGACGTGGGCCCAAGTCCGAGCATGAGCTCAACCCCTTGGGCCCGCAAAGCGTCCAGAGCTCCTTCGCTGGGGCCAATCGAGCGCTTCGCTGCATGGGCCAGAAGCTCAAAGACATCAACGATGCATTGGGCGAGCTCCAAGCCCGCGGCATCCAGCATGTCGCCAGCTTGCCAGAGCTGGTTCTCGTCGGGGACCAGTCCTCCGGCAAATCCAGTCTTATGTCCGCCATCGCGGGGCTCAGCCTCCCTCGCAGCAGTGGAACTTGCACTCGGTGCCCAATTCACATCTGCGTCTCTCGCGCCGATGAGTGGTCATGCCGTGTCTTTTTGAAGCAAGATTACGACTTTTGTCCACCCAACCACCCGCTCACGGAGCGAGACGTTACAGGGAACAACAAATTCCCACCGTGGGCCAAACTCGACCCCAGCCGTCAAGCACGGCGCAAGTTCAAAACCGTGAGGGACCAGTTCGACTCCGAGGAGATCGAAACCGTTCTTCGCTGTGCCCAAGTTGCCATTCTGAATCCATCGACCCATTACCAGTTCTTTATCCCGAAGCTGAAGGGCGAAGCATCTGACAACACTCGCGAGCAACATCTTGAGCAAGTCAAGAAGAAAGAGGAGAGATCTGAAGCGCAATTCTCTCCGAATACCGTAGCGCTGGAGGTCAAGGGTCCAGATCTAGCGGATCTAAACTTCTACGACCTCCCCGGCGTTTTCATGACTACCAGGCGCAGCGAGGACATCTTCCTGGAGCGCGTTGTCCAGAACCTTACGCGAGAATACATTTCGCGCCCTAGTGCGATTATCCTCTGCGCGGTTCCGATGAACCAGGACACGGAGAATTCCCTTGCCCTCAAGATCATCAGGGGCCAACGAGCCCAAAACCGGTGTATCGGCGTCATGACCAAGGCCGATCTACTGCCGCGCGACGACCATGCTGCCTCGGGCTGGCTTGGCATGCTCAACGGAGAAGCCCACCAAACCGGTTTTGGTTATTTTATTACTTCCCGCCAGGGTAGCGACCTGGACGAGCAGAACAAGATGGAGGAGAGGTTTTTCAACCGTACTGCGGATGCTACAGGCCACTGGCCCGAAGTATTTGATCACTTTAAGGAGAAGTGCGGCGTTGAGAAGCTCAAGGTGTTCCTGTCGGAGAAGCTGGGTGAAGAGTTTGCCAAGACGTGAGTTTGTTCGAAACCATTCTCCACAAGCATGTAACTAACCTCACCTCGCCTTAGACTGCCGGAAGTGAGGGAGAAGGTAGACATCCGCCTCGCCGACATTTCGAAGCAACTGAAAAAATACCCCGATCCACCGCCGAACCCGGAGCTGGAGATTATGAAGAGGCTGGCGGAGTTTACAATTCGAGTCAAAGATCGTGTCATGCACCAAGACTTTATGAGTTCTTGGAACGATAGCTACGGCGGACCGTTTAAGGCCCTTATTCTCAATATGAAGCCAAAATTCAACGTTCGCGAGCACGCGAAGGTGTCGAAACCATCCCCAGTGGTCATCGACCTCGACGGCGACAGCCCGACACCATCGCCCACCGTTCGGAAACGCCCAGCTCCGGCCATGGACTTGACCCGGGCGTCCAATCCCAAGAGGCAGCGGCGAGTGAATGCCGTCGTCAAGACCGAGGCGCGGGACAACCACATGTTCCCCTCAACCCCTCGCCATACGCGAAGTGCGACGCCGGCTATGACGTCTTCCCGAGGCGGCCGGTCTAGGAGTCTGATGGACATCCGGCACCTCATCAGGCGTGCCGCAGTCCCAGGCCAACCCGGTCTCGTGTCTGCCAGCGTTTACGAACCATTGTTCACCGAGGCCGCCAAAAGCTGGGACAGACACCTCCACAAGTTCGTGGACAACACGCTTGCCCTTCTCCAGAGCGAGATCTTCACGATTCTCGACGCCGCGTTCGCGCACCTCACAAACCGCGCCGTCTACAGAGAGTCACGCGAGCACATGCGCGCCTTTATCGAAGCCCACCGCACCGAGCTGCGCGCCCAACTCGACTTTATCTACAATCTCGAATCCAAGCGGCTCTTCACCAAAGACGAAGGAGCGCTCAAGCGCAACCAGGCCGCGGAAAAGCAGATCCTGGTACGCCACCGCAACCACTTCCGCATTGCCGCCTACAACGGCGAGGAGCTCTGTGCCGTCCCAAAGATGGAGGACATGACCGACGAGGACCGGAAGCAGGAAGAGTCCAAGATGGTCAACGAGCTCAAGAACCTCGGCCCGGATCCCTTCGAGCCTGAACTCGCTGTCGCGGCATACATCCGTGGGTATTACCTCACTGCGGCTAACCGGTTTGTGGATTATGTTTCGATCCATGTCATGTCGGGCCTGCTGCCGCGGGTGGCGTCTGTGATTGAAATGTATCTGCACGAGAAGCTAGGCCTCACCAGCAGCTCGACCGCCCCGGACGTACTGGAGCGATTGATGTCGGAGGGCCCCGAAATAGAGCAGAAGCGTCGGGATCTGCGCGCCGAGAAGGAGACGCTTGATGGCGCGATGGATATCATTGTCAACCTGGAGCGCCACGCCCATGAGCAGCAGTTGGCTGCGGCTGCCGCTGCCGCCTCGCAGTCGCAGTATACCAATGGATTTGATGCGTCGCAGGATAGCATGGGGACGCTTGGTGTTGGCCATGCGAATGGTATTGCGGACCGGGCGACGGTGTACTCGGCCACGCAATTTGGCGATGCCTGATCAGTTGGGCTGCGGCATGAGAGGGAAGGTTTCCTCCGCTTTATGTTTCTTTGCCTCTCTGTTCATTTCGGTCGGTCTCGTCGGACGTTATGGGTCGCGCACGATATCACGGCTGTGGGTTGGAGTATCGATACTGCAGGGTTTGATCAGCCTGCTGGTCCTGTCAGCTGATTTTGTAAGCCTTGGTTGGCGCACTAAATCTCTTGTACTAAGATGGTGGATTTCCACGTACATTCCGGCAAGACCAACACTTCATACTTGACTGTTGGTTGGACTTCCGCGAATTGCCCTTGCAACCTAAACCCCACCTTGCATCCCTTGAATGCGTCCCCTGAATGCACTGTTCGGCAGTCTCCCGTCCTTCGCCGCACTGGCAGGCGGGCGTTAGGACCTCTGGGACTCCCCGTGTAAACAGGCAGTCCCGTAGGCCTATTGCTCCCGTTTGGATCTGGATCAGCAGAACTTAGGGTTTCATCTCGGAACAGCGTCTCTCGCTGATGGTCAAAGTCGTCCGCCGGTCTGGTGATTGCTCTGCCGTCCCGTTCCTTTAGCCACCTCGCTCTCCAAGCGTCTTCCACTACCCTGTTTGTATCTACAGCTCCCCCAGTCCAGCGCTCAATCGTGCTTGCGGCGTTCTCCACCGCCGCGGCCTTCCGCAGCCCCGCGGTTCGCGGCCGGCCCCTGCTGCCGTTCCTCGAGCGGATTCTTCTCTGCAACTCCGAGTTCTCCCGCCGACCATTGTCGATTCGCCCCGCCCGCGCAAACCAACCTACCCACGACCTGGCACGCTAGCTAGCAAACAACCGCCTCGTTCAACCATCCATCCACCCGACCAGCCGAGGGTAAGGTCGCTTTCTTTCCGCGTTGCAATCGTCGCAGGTCGGCCATGCTTTCCCTACTCTGCCATTGCTTGAAGCCTTGCGCGTGCGGAACAGTCGGTAGTTAACTGACTATCCAACGGGCAGGCGGCGGGTACGCGCCGCCCAAGAGGATGTTCGTATTGGGTGATATGTCGTTCGCCGCGCACGCAACGTTCCTGAGAACTTCCCCGACATCGGGGCCCAGATTGTCGACCGCGGCATCTCAAACTTGCACCGCAAGAGCGTCTACCGCCCATTCCGCACCCGGACCGTGGACAAGATCCGGCTCGACTGCGCGACGCCGGCTCGTGCTTTTAGGTATTCAGGAGCCGCAGGGCTTTTAGGGGGCCAGTGTAGAGGAGATTTTTTAAGGCGGCCAAGGACACCGTCGACCTCGCTAGGAAGATGGATCTGCCGCGACAAGTTACCGGTATTATCTCTCGTTCTCTTTGTAGTTTGAACCACTGCCTTTGTTGGAATCTACTTCCTATATATCGACATTAAGGGGTAAATGCTCCCCAAGGAGGAAATTGACAGGCTTCTTGACGTGACTAGGTACGGCCCTATAGCAACGATTATTGATAACTACTGCAAACAAGCTGACATTCCGGTTGCCCGCACATTAAACGCAACTCCCCTTTGACTTCAGCCGCGCAACACACAAATTCTCGCTTCGCAGTCCTCCGTCGAGCATGAACGAAAAAGGCAACAAGTCGGTTCTTGGTCTTCCACACCCCTACTCCGTTCCCTCCAGGAGCTGTTGGAAGTCGGCATCCCTCTTCTCGTGGCGAGCAAGAATGATGCGCTCCGCTGGGTGTTCGGATACCAGCTGGTAATGCCGCGAGACGTGAATCTGGCCGTAGCGGTAGACCCGGCCCGCCACCTGCGCCTTGAGGGCTTCAGAGAAGGGCAGGTCGACCGAGATGCTGTAGGCAGCTCGTTGCATGCCGTTGACCCCCTCGCCGCATACTGACATCACCGCGATGAGGAGAGCGGGTTTTCTTGCTTCGTCGAACCCGACCGGCCCCAGTGCCTCGTCAATCAGGCTTTGGCGGTCTCGGCACGCGGCGGTCAAAAGTTGCACATCCCAGCTGCCGGCCCAATGCCTGTCCGCGTAAAGGGCGTAGAGCACGGCGATCCCAGGTCTCGAGCAGAACAAAACCACGGATTTTTTGACGGGTCCCTTGATGCGTTGCCATTTGTTACCAGGGGGGTACTTGAACCCAGGTGCCGGCATGGACTTGTCTCTGATGGCCGTATCCAGTATCCGCTCGATTTCAGTTGTCTTCGAGGTCCCCTTGCACAGATAGTCCACAGCCCCGGCGGTGGCCGCTTCGTGTTTGCGGCGACCCTCTGGCGTCAAGTAAACCAAGTGGTTAGCGTATTGCGCCTTAATCCAATGGTCCCACCCCTTTTGGATGGCGGCCAATGCTTCGGGGTCGACGTCCGTCATCTGCAGCTGAGACGGGTGGGTAAATGTCGCCCCATAGAGTTGTGAAAGGAATCCCCCGGTCTTGGTGAGCCGGTTGAATATGGTTGCCGCATCGAAGTCACCTACATTGTCCGGCGGAGAGCGGTCAGCGGCGAACCATAGCCACGAGATACGGAACCAAGCAAGACTTACCACCCTTTCCCCCTTGCTTTGCCGATCGGACAATGCTCGACCACGCGTCTTGTTTCGACGATCCCTGGGGTTTCTCACAGTCGATCACCCGACTCTTGTGAAGTGGCAGCGCGCACTCCAACCCCCCCAAGAAGCGCGACTGGACGGTGCGCCGAGTCATGAAGCCGGCAAGGAAGTCTTTCAACTCCCCAAACACCGCCTCGCTAGTATCATCTGCACCTCGCTGCGACCTTAGTAGGTCAAACACCAGCGTATCGAACCGGGCTCGGCTCAGGCCGGCGCGCTTCTGGTCGCCGGCACTGCTCCAGGATTCGGGCAGAATGAAGTCTAAAGGGACCTTGAGGCTGGCCTTGAGCTCCTTGGTGAAGGGGGTCGCACTCATGAACATGCTCACCATCTTCCCGGTGGGATGGCGCCGCCTAAACATTTTCATGCAGGTATACACGATCGTGTCTCCTCCCTTGATCCGGTGGAACTCATCCAGGATGCAATGCCGCACCCAAAATGGAGCTACAATCCTCACGTCAACCTTCCTCTGCCAGCCTTGTGCGGCGAGGGGGTAGGTCTTGGTGAGGCTACGCATGATGGCGTGCCTGGGGTCTAGGGATGACGCGTCAGAGGGTAAAATCAGGAGGAAGTGCCGCTCCTTGAAGGGGTACTCCTGTCGGTCGTCCAGATAGGAAACTGCCGAATCTTGAAGCCCTTCCGCGCTCTGATTCTTGTTCAGCTGGCCAGTGTTGATGCTGTCAAAACCGCTCATTTTCTTTGCTGGCATCCCTTTCCCCGCGCCCGACGATTTCTTGGCACGTTTGATCTTGTTACCGCCGTCGACGACATCATGAGCGAACAACTTCTCTTTTGTCTCCTTGTTGGCCTCTGACCGGATGACTTCGACGAACTCCCACTTGGTTTCATCTGGCAGAGTGACAACCCGCTCCAGAAACACGTCGGCGCTATTTTGGGCTCCCTGGACTGTGCTGTTCGGCGTGAGGAAGACCGTGATACCCGGAATCAGCTCCTGGTGGATCTTGGACATAAGCGAGCCGGATCGGCAGATGCAGTCGTTGTATCCGAAGCCTTCGGCCACCTCGCACGTGTCCGGGTCGCCCCGACAGACCAGTCTCATCAGATCCACCGTTCGCAAGACGGCGACGGTACCTAGAGCCACCATCGTCTTGCCGAGCCCCGTGTCTAGGGCACTGATATAGCCAGTTCGGCCCGTGCCGTACGTGGCATCCAGGAAGTGCCAAACATCCCGCAGCTGGCCGGGGCGTAGCGCCATCTTGGTGCCGAACAGCTTCTTCCCGCTATCCATCTCCCTACACGCTGGGTCGTGACGGAAGAAGCGGCAGGCCTCCGTCCATTCTTCTTCGGTCCCGCCAAGCGTTATAGAGCCCAGCGCGTCGGGGCCGTCGTTGGCCTCATGTTCATCATATGCAGTGGTCGGTCCACCAGGGTCAGATAGCGCCCCATCGTCCGGCTCCGTGTGAGCGTTGGACGAGATCGAAATGACGTCGTTGTCCCTTTCGCGTTCTTCGGTTCTCTTGTCGTGGGCGGCCGACCTGGCAGGGCTAAATGGCGCCCCCTCCCCCGGTTCGGTGTCGGACCGTATGCTGGGGGTAGTGTCAGTTGGTTGCGTGACGTAGCGGCACAGCAAGATATGATCCCCATAGTGAGGGTCTTTCTCCAGCCCCTCTTCGCAGGCGCTGTTGAGAGCCCGGCGAAGGAGGGGCGCAGTGCTCGCGTCTAGCCATCTCTGGTTGCCGCTATAGCGGCCGATTTCCACTTCGAGCCTTAAGGAGTCAAGGCCTACGGTGGCTGAGCGGGCGTGACTCGGCGCTCTTATTCTCGTATCGTCCAAAAACGCTTCCTGGAGCGCCTCGAGAAGGGCGCCCGTATCGATGCGTTCCGATACGACGTCTTCCCTCTCGTCGTACCTCTCGCGGGTCAGCCACTGCGTCAGGATGCCGATGAACGTTGTACCGGATTGCAACTCCAGCGCAACACCAACGTTTCGAAGGCAAACCCTATCCTCGGGCACGCTAGAATTGTCAACCTGCTTTTGCCGCTTGGCAGGAGTCAAGGCCCAGAGCGCTGCAGAGCCCGGCTCAGACACACCGCGCTTTTTAGAGCTGCCATTTCCCGCGTCCTACTCGGGTATGTGGGAGTCTGATGGGGTCGGCATGGCTGACGGGCAAAGGAGTTAGCTTCAACCGTAGGTGGGGCGAAATCGGCTGGGCGTACCTGGGAGGCGGCTGCTACTGGAAAAAGCTTGGCGTCCCTCCAGAGATCGCTCAGGCTCGCTCGCCTCCATAGCGTGATAGACTTTAGGGAACTGGATCCGCAGGTGATTGGGTCAGTTCGCGGCCGCCGACCGGATATTAATCGTTACTTACTACGTTCATCGACAATCAACGACCGTAAGATGTATGGGCGGTGGTTGGTTAAATTGTCGGCGCGTAGCGCGCTCGGAATGTTGCACAAAGAGTTGGCGGCGCACCGAAGGAAACAAAAAAAGGAACAGAAAGAAAGGTTTGACAGGAGTTAGGGCGTTGGGTGTCCAACCTAGCCGGAGTCGAACTGGAACTATTTGGCGGTTAGTTCCCGGCATCAACGCATCAACGGAATGCTAAAGCGACTGGTTCTTACTATGTTCCGTCCCGAATAACTGTTTGAAGGGGCCGAGGGGGCTGATTGCACAATCTGGCTGGGGTCGGAAAACGGCCACGCGGTTGTAACGAAGAACGCGAGAAGAAAATAGAACTCCCCGCAGGAATCAGCACCTTCCCGGCTTGACCGGTTCGCAACACAACGCGGTCGACGCAGAAAATCGTTGGACAAGGTCGGCCGAAGGATCGGGAGCGGTCGGAGAAATGCGGTCGAAGAAACGCGCTTGGAAGACGAAGACAGAGCGAAGAAACAGGAGGTAGCGGGCCGCCAGGTTGTTGCGGCGCAAGGATCCTGTGTTCATGCTGCAGCACTGGGGTGAGAGGCAGGGGAGGCAGGTGGAGAGCGGTTGCCGGGGACGAGGAGAGGCTTTGAACTCAAATGCCAAAAGTGGGGCGCCTCCCGCGAACGCCACAGAGTTGTCCATCCTGGCACGTGCAGGAAACATCGAACTTCTACCCTCTGTTTTCCTACCAAAACTTTCATCTCTCCTATACCGAGCTGCGCCATTACTACTATTCTACCTTCGTACGTTGTTTCGTCAAGAAGTTCTTTTTCTCGATTTTTTCTGACCGATTTTGCAGAACCTAGCATTTGCGACGACCGATCGATCATCGAAATCCGCCACACCAGCCGCCTCGGCAGGAAAGGAGTTTTCGAAATGGCGACGGAGCGCACAAAGACCCCGCCCACAGGCGCACAGGCTAGCGCGCAGGCTGCACAGTCGAAGGGTACGCCAAATTAGTCAAACTGCAATTCTTCCTGAAATTGATGTTGCGCATACCCCTTTTATGGGAGCATTACTTTCTGACATCATAACTAACATCCTTGGTGAAGAACAGAGCCAGGCGCTACAGGATATGCATACAGAGGTTCTGTCGAAGACCCATGACCCGGGGAAGGAGGTCGAATTCCTCGGAGAGCACCTTCCCCAGCCCCCTGAGGTGACAGTCACGAGCAAACCTGGGATGACTATCACTAAGACTGTTTACCCGCCATTGCCCGATGGCCGGTTCGGGAAGACGGTGATCCACTTGCAATCACACCCAGAGCAGGAAGGACACCACGGAGGGTAAACATTGGGATTATCAGTAGACAGCGAAGAACCATGGCGTGGATTTCTTGATATTCCGGTTGCTCTAGCAAAAGGGGGCGATGGAGAGGAGAGCTATACCAATACAACATTCCTCGTGATCTTGTCTATCTCTTACAGGTTTAGTGATCGCAAGCGACAACGCGTTTGATGATCTCGATGGCCGATCCGACGAATCTTTACACTTATGGCGGAAATTTCGGTTTTCCCACTGTCTAATGAGTTTCTTGTGGATTCAATTTGCCACCCCCGAGGCATGACCCTAACTATGTACTAGCTTTCGACCCTAAGAACGACTGGGGGGACCCGGGCCAGGCGGCCACCGTACTATCGGGAAGGGGCATATGACCGAAACCCCAACGCTCCTCGAGCGTTTCCGAAATTCCGGGCCACGTAGGGATGCTAGCTCCGCTTGACTAGGGCCATCAAAACGAAGACGACGACGACCGAGGTGCTGAGGAGGCTCCAAGATACGCAACCAAGGGTCCTCTTGGCGCTACACTAGAACTAGACGGGGAGCTGTCCTTGGCTGCGCCGCATCACCTGCTTGCTCGCCCGCCGTCACCCTGTCCGCGTGAGGAAGAGGGGCAAGAACCGCGCGTGCCGGTAAGTCTGTCTCACTCGACTGAGAGTGAGTGGGCAATGAGCCGCTCGTGGTGTCCGATAAGCCCGCGACCATATAGCACTGACATATGCAATGACCACGTTGAGTGAGATTAGTTCCCTATGTGACCTGACAAGCAAGACTATCATAAGGCAGCCGGCCTCTGACCTTGACACGGCAAACCCGAGCTGGTCAACCCAACAATGAACCCCTCCTCCGAATAGCCACGTCCGAGTCAGCCATGTCCGCCGGTAATCAAACATCCACCAGGCACCCTCGGAACCTGGATACACACTATGGCGCGGCTCTGGAATAAGAGAGACCGAATAGAAAAAGCAGATGAGGACGGCGCCTCCCACATCCCTCCTTAAAGGCGATGCGCCCCGACCGCACCACGGCGAGTTCCAATCCCGAGCAAGTGAACCCGAGCAACCGGACTCAAACAATACAGATATATCCTCCCTGTGCCAATGCCCACGCGCCGAAAAAAAAAAGAAAAGTAGGCGAGTCGGTCGCCGTTACTTCGTATGGCCCCACACCTCCGTCTCGATGGCGGCGCGGTTCAGCTGCCGCCGGCGAACGACCATCTCGGCCTTATTGTCCGGGTCGAGAAGCAGGGTCAGGTGCGGGGTGAAAAAACCCACCCTCACGGTTGATACGACAGCCAACCTGTAGTTGCTTAGCGACGGTGCCAAGGGGGCCAAGCAGGACCAGGTAATTCGCCCGGGCCAGGTTGAGACCCTCGGCGATGATGCCGACGGTGGTGACTAGGACTTGGGGAGAGGGGGGCTCCGTGGGGTGGTAGCATTCGCGCCGTAGCCGGTCGAGAGAGACGGTGACGAAGGGCTCTATAGCAGCCACGCGGTTGGCCGCGCTCATGCCGCGATCGACCATCTGGACGGGGATGTCGAAGGTGTTGGTGATCCATAAAAACGCCAGGTGGGCGACGAAGGGCGAGTCAGAGTAGACTAGCATCTTCTTGTCGGACACGACGTCGTTCGCACCGGGCGCCGGCTCTCGGTCGGCCAGCATTTTGCGGATCTGTATACCGAGCTGCTCCATCTTAGTGCTGCCGTTGCAGATGTCGCGCCAGAAGGGCCATGCCTTAGATTTGGCCCGGGCCTCCTTGATGGTGCCCTTGGTGAAGACGCCCCGGAAGTCCTCGCCGGTGAGGCTCCAATCGCAGTAGGGCGCTTGGCGGTGGAGGCGAGCCAGGGCTGGGAACGTGGCGCACAGCCTGAGCAGGCGGAAGCTGCTGCTAGTGTTGGGGGCGCCGGCACTGATCTGGCGGACGAGGAGCTCTAAGGTGGGCTCGGTACGCCGACGATGTTCTGGCAGCTCCTCCCACCTGGCGTGGCGCTCGTCCAACAACGCTTGCACCTCATCCTTTGTGGACGAGAAGATGTTCTCGATGCAAGCGGCAAACTGGGGCGGCGGCGGACAATCCACGACGTTGAAAGGGACCATGGGCACGGTTGACAGCGGAGCGCCAGCAAAGATGTCGTCTCGGCGGCGGCGGAGGGTGAAGGTGAGCACGAGAGCGCTGAGGTTGGAGAGGAAGACCTGCTGCTGCTGCTGATCTGATTCCGATTCCGAGCCGGCGGCGGCGGCGCCGAGGCCGCGGGCGAGCGTCTTGTTGTAATGCGAGGTCAGCCGCTTGAGCGCCTGAAGCGTGGACATGGTGGGCGGTCGGAGAGGGCTGCTCCAGCCGGCGCCTGGGTGGTTCAGGTGCTCCAGCAGCCTCTCGAAGTCCGCCGGGTCCCGGGTCATAGGTGTGCCCGTCAGGGCAAGGAGGTAAGTGGGACTCCGAGCGCGCCACTGCCAACGCCGGATGCGATCCCAGAGCATGGTGGTCTCGCCCTTGATGCAGTGGGCCTCGTCCACGATGATCCTGCCTGGCTGGACGGCGAACTGGACTACAGTGGGCGGCCGGCGGCGGTCGGCGGGGACGGCGAAGGTCGAATCGATACTCTTTACGGCCGACGTGTTGGGAACCAGCAGGATGTACCGAGACTGGCCGGGCTTGGGTTTGAGCCTGGCGCCTTCGTCTTGCAGGCCCGGCTTCTTGCTGCTCGTGGGAGGCCCGCGGGGTAGCTTGGCGATGTCGATGTCGGCGATGAGGCTGCGCACAGGCGCGGGATCGTCGGGCAGCGTGAGGAGGATCATGCCGTCGTCGGGGCTGGCGTCCACGAACTTGGAGAACTCATAGGCCCACGATCTCAGGATCAGCTTAGAACCAAACACTACTGTAGGTCCGTGCGAGAGGTCGGCAGCGATCCTGGCGGACCAGCTGCCGGCCTCGCAGGGGCATTGGAACCCGTGAGTGTAGGTTCCTGACGGGCACTTGGTGCGCTCGTCATCGGCTGCGAGGTGCTGGTCAGGGTGCTGGGAGACGTGATCGGCCTGCGCGCGCAGGCGGTGGCTAAGGACGGCGACGGCCAGGGACATGACCGTCTTGCCGAGTCCCATTTCGTCAGCGAGGAGGGCAGTGGCGATACCACGGGCCGCCTTGCTAGCGAACACCCAGAAAAAGGCCCAGAGCTGGTGGAACCGGAGGCCTTTCTTCATGCCCGGAGGGGTATGTGTGAAGCCAGGCTTTAGGACGTCGCTGGGATCGATGCCGAAGAATTTGCACATGTCGCGGCGGACCGCCTCAACGATGCTGGGGTCGATGGGTCCTGGCTCAAACGCCTCTCCGTCCTCGGGCTCAACGACGTCGGACTCAACGAGGTCGGGCTCGCTACACGAAAGGACGTTCGTAGCATCTCTATCACGTGGATAGGGGTCAAGTTCGTCGTCCGTAAGGAGATCTACGACCTCTACACTAGGTGACACCGGCGCGATAACATCCTGGGGAGTCTGAGCCGAAGGCAGCGCCCAGATACGGATGCTCACGGGCAAGGTAGGGTTGTAGTAGCGGTTGGGGTCGAGAGGGACGCCCGAGGTCTTGAGCTGAGTAAGGAACAGCCGCCATTCGCGCTCGTCGGGGATGAGGGCAAAAGAGGTGCGCCGGTCGGCGTCCGCCGGGGAGACATACTAGATCCGTAGGTCGGAGAGGCCGAACCAGGCCACGAGGCCTTCGAGACGGTAGCGCGCGGGATCGTCGAGCGGGCGGGTGATGTCATGGCCGCGCACGATGGCGGATAGGGCGTCTACCGGACACTCTCGGGGAGGGTCGAACGCAGATACCCGGACCAAGATGGTGTCGAGGGAGGGAGGGTAGGACCGAGGGGTCGATTTACAAACTAGCACCTGGGCGCAGGCAGACCCAGGGAGCGCGGAGGCGGGCGAGCGAGTCGTGTCCGATGGGGTATGTGGGGTGGGATTCGGGCCGGGCTCAGGGACGCCCGACCTATGCCGCTTGGGCGTGTTGTGTTGACTGTGATTCTCGCCAGCCCGCTTAGAACTGCGCGTGCTAGACGTGGTGGTCTCCACGACGGCGGATATAGGTGGTTGAAGTTGTGCACCGCCGCGGCGCTGGGAGGAAGGGTCGGTATATCTGCACGCGGGTTCATGGTCAGCGCCGGGCGACCCACGAGAACGGGGTCGGCAGATCGGGGGAGAAGCTTACCTAACGTCCATCTCGGCCGCAGCGATCTTTTGGATGCGGCTCGGTGATGGTTCCTGCGGCAGGTTAGGTCTGGCGCCTTAACAGAGCGAAAGAAGAAAAAAAATTAAGTGGAAGGGTTGCCGTACCTGGTCTCGCTCGTCGGAATTGGGAAATTGAGGCGGCAGACGCGCACGCGGTTCGCGGATGTGTTCCGACGTGGTAGAGTCGAATTCTCCCGACCTGCAGAGGATCGGGACTAGCTGCTGGCCGCGGGAACCGACAGCGCACTGGATTTGTGACGACGCGGCGAGTGGTAGGTTCGATAGTTCGCTCGGACTGCTCAGAAGATCGAGTAACACGGAAGGCCGACGATGCAGCGGTGCGGTGTAGGTGAGGGAGAATGACGAGGGAGTTACGAGTTGAGGAATTGTTTGGTGGGGTATCGAGGACGCGTGCGAAGTCCGAGGAACATCTATGTTCCGAAAGGTTCCTCATGCACCACGCCACACACGCATCGCAGAAAACAGGCAGGTATGGGAAAGTACTTGTCACCTTCGAAGATCATTACTTGTTCCAAATCACTAGCAATCCCACCTACTTCCGCGAGAAGAGAAGCTCCTTACTGTTTAGAGTGCTCGGCAAAGCCCTTGACTGCGTTCCCGACCCAGCTGTATATCGAGTTGTCCGTTAAAACAAATATACGATTGTTAGCACTTGGTCGTTACACTGTGGGAGCCTCGCTAACCTCCCTGAAATATCCTTTCTCTGACGCAAGGCGTTTAACCATTTCGACGTCCGGTTCAAGACCTCCTCCTTACCTCGACAAAATACCGTGTAGTTTGTTTTATGGACCTACCGGGGTAATCAAGGCTCAGACGGAGACAAGACAAGGCTGACCTTTCTCTCGACAAGAGACTCCACATTGGTTGGAAACCCGCAGATGAGAGTCTACCTATTCTGTCGGACGCCCTCTTCGATTTCCCCGTCCAAGATGTTGATCACCATATCTGTCGGGACAGGCGACCCTTCCTCCAGGCAACTCTTGAGATAGTTCCAGAATGGTGAGAGAAAAGAAGTTGACGAAGTAAAGATTTGGAATCCGAGGACAGCCTTTTTCAAAAGGCAGTTGTGGGCTAAAATAAAACTTGGGAACCAGAAAAACTATCTAGACTTCGGTCCCTTCCAAAGAGGAGAGGCTGGTATTGTTATCGCAGAACAATACTAAGGAAAAGTACATACAACCCGGAATAAATTTCGCATAATATCAAGGGCGCAAGCATTGTGTGCGGTAAATTGATGAGGCTCCGGCCCCGTGCAAGCTCCCGCCTAGCTTTGAGTTTCCTCAGTGTCCCTCCCACTCCAACTTCCTACCGGATAGCCAGGAGCATCATTACCGTGAGAAGAAACAACCCCGGTTGTTGAGCGGGCTCGCCCAAGCGAAATCATTGGGATCTCCTTGAGATCAAGAACATCATCAAGAATCATGGCCGACCAGCGCGTCCCCAAACCTGTATCGTTTCCTAGCAACCAACCTTCCAAATCCCGCGAGATACAAATGAATCGCCGGGCGCTTGGCCAGGTGAGCATCTATTCGGCGATTTGATGACGTGTCGGGCGACAGGTCGAGCACCAGTCCGTCCACTGCACCAGGCCGCGCGATCGGGGCATGTTGGGGGCCGGGATTCGTTGACGAGGACCAGATATGATGGTGGGGGCCTGCTTGGTGTTATGTTTTGATCTATGAAGAACGAGGAGAGGAAAATGAACGTTGGCGCGCTGGCTTGAGTTGACTCCTGGATTGAAGTTGAACTAAGTTTCCAGTTCAGGTTTGTTGGGAAGGTTAAAAGAGTGTCGATGTCCATCGTGGAGCCCCATCATACACTTCACCTTATGTCAACATGTCCAGAATTAATTACGACAAAGTCACCATGCCAACGCCTCTTTCAAACACCTGAGGACCCCAGGTGCACCCGGTGAGGACATTGCGACGGAATTAGCAGATAGATCCAAGCACAGTCCGGTCCCTTCCGAGGCCACGCCTATCGAACCCACCGCCAGTTCGGAGGACGCAGTGGCCGAAGAAACGGAAGAGCGGGTGTTTGAGTTACGCTCTTCGGCCATGTTTCCGATCGACGACCAGGCCACCTTCGCAGAGCAGGATAAGCTGGAATTCATTAGTCTAGCGTTAGAGGCTGAGCGCGAATCTGATGACCGCTATGAGGCTGGTCCTGGCGAGGCACCCTCGATGCAGGTCTATGGCTCCTCGGAACGGCCGTTCATCCGGATATCGCGCGGTAGTGAGTTTGCCGACGCGTTCTCTCCCGACTATTTCCCCAAGACGTTCCCTTCTTGCTTTCCGTATGGGCGTGGCGGACCCCGGGTGGCGGACCGCAACGAAGAGGGAGGCTCAGTCAATCCCCTATTGCGAGATATGACGCTAGAATCGTGGGCCAAGGTCGTCCTGCAGAGACACGGTGGGCATTTTGCCCAGCACCCCATGTTTGGGTTCCTCATCTTCAACATTCTTGTAAGGTCCCGGAATCGACGAATCGGCCAGGGACGCTTGAAGCGGTCGGCTTTCCGACGCGTTGAGGGAATCCATCGAAGGCTGACACCCGAGCGGTTGAGGGAGGCGCAAAAGGAGATGTCTGAGACGGGAAAGACGACGGACGGACGTCCTTGCAGTTATGAAGGAGCTCTCTCTATACGGTAGCCGACATCGATTATCAAACGAGAGCCGCCTGTCGATGCGGAAGAAGATCTGGTCCATGATCGTGGCGTTCGGCCTCACGGCTATCTGGTTTACGCTCAACCCAAACGACATCAACAACCCGGTCAAGCTGAAGCTTGCGGCGCATAGGGGACGGGATGGCGAGGCCGCCAGAGCCTTTCTCAGCGCACTGTCCACGGCGCTGCAGGTGACGACCCTCTCGGTCCACGATCCTCTGAGCTCGACTCTTTTCTTCTTCCGCGAGATCTCCCTGTTTTTTGAGCACTACGTTCGCGTTGGGCGGCCTTCTATATACGGGAACGTCAGTCACTATTACGCCACGGTAGAGACCAACGACCGCGCGGCCCTTCACCTGCACGGCCTGCTGTGGCTGGACGGGAACCTAGATCTGGCGAATCTCGTCCGCGATATGGCCAACCCCGACGAAGGGGTATACCGGTCCAAAGTGAAGAGCTTCGTGGATGACGTATTCACCGGGACCCTGGACGAGGCCCTGGCGAAGGAGGCAACGGAGAGTGGCAAGAAGACCACCGTGGTAGAGCCCGAGATGATTCACGACGCGGAGTGGCTATCGGGGGGGTTTGAGCGCGAAGCCAACTTCGTCGCGTCTCGCTGCCAAGTCCATCACCATACCGCTACGTGTGTGAAGTACTCGATCAAGGAAGTTCTCAAGTCGGGTACGGAGAAATGCAAAGCGCAGCTATGTCGGTTCCGGGCTCCGTGGAAACTCGTGCCGGAGACTAGCTTTATGGAAGACGGCCTGCTCGAGGTGAAACGGGATCATCAGATGGTCAATCAGTACAACCAGAGCATGGCCGTGGGTCTTCGGCATAATACTGACATATCACCAATCCTTACGCGGAAAAAGGGGCTGGCGCTCGTCCACTACATTTGCAACTACGCCTCGAAGCTCAACGCTCCGATGTGGAAGCGACTCGCTCATGCAGAGGACCTGCTGGAGTTGGCTTTGCAGCAGCAAGGAGAGCTAGACGGCTCGGCTGCGCCGTCGGCGATGGGAGAAGCCACCAAATCGTTCCTCCTACGAGTCGCAAATCGAATCCACACGAGCAGAGAGCTCTCACATCCCGAGGTGCTTGGCTATCTGCTCGGTTTCGAGACCGACTTCACGAACGTCACTGCCTGGAGCTGGATATATCTGAACTCCTTGTACTGGGCCTGTGCTAGATAGTGGCCGGGTCTGCGAGAAGCATTGGCGAACGTTGGTCAAGAGCCGTACCCAAACAATGTCTACTTCGGAGAAAGCGGCTTCAAGCTCTCTTATCTGGAAGCGTACAAGCACCGCGGGCCGATCTTCAAGCACCTCTGTTTCTATGACTACGTATCCTTTGTAGTCCTGAAAAAGGAGCATTGTCACCGGCGAGACCCGACCTCGGTTCCTTTTCCACCATCGGCAACAGTCTGCAAAGGATGGATTCAATGCCTCCGAACTCCGAACAGGACAGTAGTACCCGTTTTTCATGGTCGCCTCACAGACGAGTTCGAAGAGCAGGACGAGACATTTGTAAGGAGGTAGGTACCATGATCCTCTTGTCGTAAAAGAAAAGGGTTTACAAGTCACATACAGAAACGCAGTCTTGCACCTCGCCCTCTTCGTTCCATGGGAAAGGTTTCAGGCTGGGCCAGCGGACGATATACCGGGACTTTGGCGATCGCTCGAGGGGCATCTGGGTGCCCGACTCCGCTCACACGTCCAGAACATCGCTCTGCTACGCGTCTCGGCGGACGATGCCCGTGCGGATCGAAAGCTCCAAGGCCTGGAACAGGAATCCGAGGACGTCGTCGACGGGTTTGACTTTGATGCCCGGGCGGGGGACGATGACGGAGTCGGGGTGGATGTTGAGAGCATCGATCCACAGGACCATTACGAAGCCTTCCTGGATGTCTTATCCGCGGTCCGACGTAGCGAAATCAAGGATATGGCGGCGACCTCGGCGCTGAGGCGCTTGGACGACGAGGCGAGGGCAGTTGACCCAAGCCAGGACGACAACACTGCTGCCCAGCGTGGTCGCCATTTCTATACCGTGCTACAGGACATCCAAGACTCGCCTTTCCGCGGCATGGGATTACCCAGCCGCGAGGAGATCGACGCGGTATTGAAGGTCCAAAAGAAAAAGGACAGCAGCGTGACGGCAATTATTCAGGGTAGGCAAACCAATTCGTCTTCTGCGCATGATGATGGGCCCCCGGGGAGCCCATGGCGGCCCATTCGCGGAAGCGAAAGACCTCCAGAAGGGGTCGGCCCGGGCGGACAGATGCGGCTCGAACTTGGCCGTTATGCAACATACGTCGATGTGGCCCCGGGGCTCACAAGGCACTGGACCTTGAACAAGCTCCAATCGATGGCGGTCTTGCTGCCGGCAGCGTTTCTTGACGAGCGCGGCACACGCCTGCGGGAAGAGGGGGGTCGGCAGCATTTCCAATACATCGGCGGCGAGGGCGGCACGGGCAAGTCTCGCGTCATACACGCCATCAAGGACATGTTCCGGCTGAAGGACGGTCTCCACACGCTGCTCCTGACGGGCGCCAGCGGCAACGCGGCCGCGCTCATCGGCGGAGTGACGCTGCACTCGGCGGCAAACATTGCGTTCGAGGGCAGGGCAGCGACAGCAAAGAACGTCTCGGAAGAAGAGAAGCTGCGGTGGAAAAACATGATCATGCTGGTTATCGACGAGATCAGCCAGGTGGGCGGTCTCACGCTCGCGGCGGCGGACAGCCGCCTGAAGCAGTACAGAGATGATCAGCATCGACCGTTTGGCGGGATCCCAATGGTCCTGTTCTTCGGCGACTTCTTCCAGTTCGACCCTGTTCTGCATACCAGCCTCCTCTTGCCTATGCCTAGGGACCGCGGCGGACAGAGACCGGATAGCTCGGCAAAGCACCTAGCTGCGCATAAGCTGTTCCTCCAGTTCACGAACGTCGTCATCCTCCGCGAACAAGTCCGCGCGGCCGGCTGTCCAAGCCTGCGGGGCTTCCTCCGGCGCCTGCGCAGTGGCGAGCAGACCGAGCAGGACTTCCAGCGGCTGAGCCAACGCCTCTATACACCGTCGTGCAAGTCCTCCTTCGTAGATGGCCTGAGAGCCATCACGCCCCTGAACCAGGACCGGTGGGACCTGAACATGGCAGCCGTCGTCCAGTGGGCCCGTGCCCACGGTAAGCACATCTCAGTCTTCGCGGCCAAGCACGATACTGAGTCGGGGAAGCGATTGAGTGCGGGGGAGCTATGCCACGTGCTCCGCCACGGAGACGACTCACAGCTGCCGACCCCCGGCCTGTTCTTCTACGCGCAAGGCATGCCGGTGGTGGTGACTCGGAACCAGTTTGTCGGGCTGAAGGTAGTCAACGGGGCACCTTTTAAGGCCGTCGACATCTTTCCCGACCTCGCCGCCGGCACCATCGCCCTCGCCAATGACGTGACTCTTCATCTTGGACCGCCGGTGGCCGTCCTCCTTCAGTCAGACGATGGCGCGGACCTCGCCATCCCCGGGCTCCCCAACGGCACCATTTTGATCAAGAGCAAGACGGTCGCCATCCCGAGCCAAATGCGGGGCAAGGGAGCCAGATGGAGGGGCAAGCCGGGCTTTCGGTGGGTTACCCACAGAACTGGGCCTCTCTGCACGCCGGCCTTCGCCATGACGGATCAGAAGAGCCAGGGAAAGCAGTTCTCGGACGTCCTCGTCAACCTCAAAGGCGTCCACTCGAGCGGTACGGCGACTCGACCGAGCTTCATGAGCTTGTACGTGCAGCTGTCGAGAGCGCAGAGCTGGGACGGGCTGCATCTGTTTCGGAAACCGGCGCGCAGTGACTTCATCGAGCCGAAGAACGTGCTCGACAAAGACATGAGGGACGCCATCCTCAAGCTGGAACGACGGGGCGAGGAGACCAGACGGCGCTTCGAAACAGACCATAGGCACGAGTCGTGGTTTCCGGAATGGGAGGCCATGCCTGGATCTAGGCAGGGTACTGAAACCGATGACGTAGAGGACGCGGCGCTCTGGCGAGACCCTGGGATTTCCGAGCTCGGATCGTAGCACGCCTCTCTGCCGTAGCTCTGTTCTGGTAGCGACTTTCTAGCGGAATAAGCTACTTCCAATTGATATTTTTATTTTCCTTCTCACCTTGTTGGCCTGCAATCTGCATCCTTTCGTGGTTGTCGGTGAAGCTACCGAGGGGTGCGCCATCTCATTGGTCCTTATAAACCGGGGCCAGCCCCACAGTTGAATTTCAGGGAGACCGGCCTAACAGACCGTCCGTGCACCACCACTGCCAAGCCCAACTTCGAGACGCTCATCGTCAGAGACAACTTCCTCCACGCAAAACAAGATGGCTCCTTCCACAATCATTAGGATAATGGCAGTAAAAACTTCACAGTATACGGGGGAAAACGGCACGGATTTTTTTTATGGGGTTTTTTATGGGGATTTGGTCCGTGCTTGAGCAAGCCATCTTTATGGTCATGGTTTTTCTCGGAAAAGGAACCTTTCGGAACATAAATGTTCCTCCAGGCATAAATGTTCCTCCAGGCATAAATGTTCCTCCAGGCAAAGTAAATCGGTTAGCTCTAGGGTACCACCGGGACGAGCTCCCTCGAAGCTTTGAATTCCCTCGGTGCTACCCTCACTTTTATTTCTCATCAACCGATCTTTCCAATCCCGCGGTGTACAAATGGATCGCCACGCACTTGGTCAAGTGAGTGTTTAATTGGGTAGACTTTAAGGACTTTGCTGACACAGTCAACTTCTCATTCTCAGGTTGTTCTGCGTTTACAAGCTCAATACATTCGCTCCGCTATTGCAACGGAAATTGAGACGTTTGAGAACTCCTTCGATGACATCTTGCAAACGGCCAGCCTATTTTTGGTAACCACCGAAAGGGTCGCACAATCTCCTTCGCTGGTGATCGTCGATCAGCCTGCTGTGGTCAAGACCGTTTGTCACTTTCTCGCGGCGTCAAACGCCATACTCGAGTTTCTCAATTTTCAACAGAGAAGGACTCGACTTGCTTCGGGAGGGGACGAATCTCTGGAAAAACAAGTTAAGGAATCCCAAGCGCTAGTGAAGGAGCTTCTCGCCACTCTTCTGCTTTACAAGACAGCCGAAACCTACCCGGGCAGGGACTGTGGCCTCATCTACAACGAGGACGTCAAGGTTTATGGCGACTTTCTTCTCCACAAGTACGGCCATGTTGAGCAGAGCGACGTCCCCGACCCAGCGGACGATAATGAGGAGACGGAGAGGTTGATTCAGTACTGGCACACAGAGAGCTTGGTTCATCCGTTGAGGCATGTTCCAGGCAACCCATGGCACAAGTTCTTTGGAAACCTCCAGCCAGGCCCGATAGTGAGACCAGAGTTGTTCAGGGAGCGCAAGCCGCAACCGTACTTCAGGCTCATGTTTCCGACTACCATTACCTGGGTACAACCCGAGATCCGCCGCGATTATGATAATTATCGCGAAATGTTTGAGAGAGTGAGTTACTAATAATGGAAGAAAGCTATTCAGTATACTGACATCATCCAACAGTTTCTCCGATTCCCTCGACCACGTCTCCCGGAGGCCATCAGAGCCGTGGGTACATTCTATCTTAGCGGAAAGGCAAGTACTGACACGAAAACAGGCCAGGACTAGAAGAGTCCAGTGCCGCTTGTCCCATTATTTCAGGGGCTGGAAGAGAACCGAGGAGGCAGCGATCTTGTGTCTGGAGGATATGAGTGAGGTACGTCACATCTTTGGGCATCCACGGGCTTGAGTGTGAAGCTGATTGTGATCAACCAGATTCCTTGCCCGGAATATGACCTCTTGGGTCTCTCAAGACTCGAGGCGTTGAATGCTGAGATCAATGCCCCAGACTTGGCAGGGATTGCTTTGTTGGGAGAGGATATCCCCGATGTCCCCATTTTCCTAGAAGCGGAGGGCCGCAAATACTGTCTCGAGTTCGACGGCGAGCGGGATTGGTAGGCTTTAGAGCCTCTGCGTTTCGTTTGAGATCGAGTACAGAAAAACCCTTCGGGGTTTTGGGGCAGTTATGACGGAGTTATGACGGTCCATTTAACTCCGCAGCGACTTTCGGGTGCTGCAGGATGAAATTCAGTTTCGGAAATCGGTCCAGTGCAAACTGATTTCCAGCCCGCAGCGCCTCTCTCCATCTGTCGCTCTTATAATGACAATCTGTTGGGAATTATGTCATCCGTCGAACCGGACCAAAGCGCAAGATCCCTGCAGGGCTGATACAACCTTAACCCCCTTTGACGAAACCTACCTGAGCTCCGGCGTGAGAAACTCCCAGGCTTTGCTGTGTAATACAGTGTGGTAGAACCTATTGGCTCCCGTGAAAAATCCGACATGGGCCCAAGAGAACCACACGACGCCATTTGGTCTCAAGTAAACCACTTCCAATCTTTCCGTGAACGAGGGACACGGTGGGGCCCCGCCGCCTCGCAGTCCCACTTCGCCAAGTTTGAGCGTTTCACGCCCAACGATGCGGCATCTTTTGACGACTCGTTCGCCTGCGTCGCCTCATCCCAGCGGTGGGTTCCCGGTTCCTCGGAATACACCCGACAGCGCACCATCGCGATAAGGGAGAAACTGGAACTCCACTACTTCTCGCTGCCGCAACAACTAGACGACGTCAACGAAGAAGAGCTCGGCGGAGAAGAGAAAACGCTCCAGGTTACCAAGCCCTATGTCACGAGGTCGGCATCGAACCGAGCGATTCGGCCACCGAGTGCAAGAAAACTTGAAGAATACGCTCGTCAACATTGTCGACCTCATAGATGCGCGGCGGACGGGCAAACGTGCCGAAGCGTGGGGCACTTTTGAGGAGTTCCGCACCTATACGCTCCGAGACAAAACGAGGATTGATCTCCACAAGACGAAGAGGTTCTCAGGGTACCTTGCTTCGTTGTTACAGCGTCTGTCAGCCCTCTACGCAAAAAAACGCAATGGCTCTAGGGGATCAAGGGTGGCGTCGGGCCGCATCACCAAATATCGGGCTTAAATGTAAAATTTATATCTGCTAGATTGCGGACTATATCATTAGCATTACGTTCAACACCAAACGCTGCTCTATCCGAATCCTAGGTACGGTTGCCGTAATATCCTGTTGTAATATACTTTCTATTTGCTGGAACAGAGCCTGTCGCTTGGTTAGGTAGTTACATAATTGTCCGCAAGGCCGCCCATCCCAAGTTACCATGCTTGCACTGCAATGCTCAGTGGCAAGACGAGTACTAGGAAGAAAAGCACCATCGGAGCCAAGGCGTTGGTCACATATGAAGGAAGTGCAAGCAACGATCAAACACGCAATGCCAACAGGAAGACTGGGATAGAACGTGGAGGAGATAATGGAGCAATCGCGGTGGAAGGACTCGACTAACAACACCACGCAGCCTCAACCAGCAGGTCCCGCTTTAGCTGCTGAAGTTAGGACGCTGAACACTTGGAGAACGCCTCCAAGCTGATCTGCTAAGACTCATAGCAAGGCCCCACATGCGGGGTCCTACACTTCCAGACTGCCTTTGTTCTGCCGCCTACAGATATCATTGTCACCCTTCTCGCGCTAGATCAGCGTGCTGAAGATATACCCGCCACACCAATTTTAATACCGAGGGAGAAATGGACAAAGGGACTGACTTAAAGCCTATATCGTCTTGGGTAAGCGAACCGGCTTGATCTTTAGCCTCCAACCAAACGTTGGTGCTTTTTCTCCTTGCATTCCTCTGGGACTAAAGTTTCGCTAAGCTTCAACCATTCAAAAACAATCGACTTTTCGACCCTCAACACCACAACACACTGCACCATTGACCAGCAATGGCGGACATCAACCAGATCATCCAAACCTTCAAAGGCCTTACTGAAGGAGATCGCGAGACGACCATGAAAGCACTCTCAACTATGATGCGCACCGAAAACCAGCGGCAACCCGCCAAGAAGAAGGTCAACGGGTTTATGGGTTATCGTGGTAAGTCCGGTAAATTACGATTTCGTGGCTCATTCTAACGTTCCTTAGCATACTACTCGTGGCTCTTCTCCCAGCTCACGCAGAAAGAGAAGTCGCCTATCATGACGATACTTTGGAAAGAGGACCCGTTCCACAAGGAGTGGGATTTTATGTGTGCCGTGTATTCGGCGATCCGAGAGTTTCTGTCGGGCGAGAACGTTACGCTGCAGAACTGGATTCAGTTTGCCATCAAGCACATGGGGATTGTTGTCCGCGAGAGCTACCTGGTGGCCCTAGGTTGGAAACTAATCCAGCACGACGACGGCACACACAAGCTCGAGCGCACTGCAGTTCGAGGGATCCAGAGCTGTCACCAGCCGATGAACGGACTTGGCCTGTTTATAAACTGCCTTAACGGCGGCCTGCCAGTTACCAACCGGCTTCCGATCATTGCAAAACTCACCGCTTTGAGCAACGATGTTATCTGCGTCAACACACAGACGGGGCCAGTGGTGAATCCCCACAACACCATGGAGGGATTCTACCAGTTTGCGAAGTATAACCCACATATGGCCATGTCGGCGCTGTTTCAGGTCACCACGACCCACCCTCTCATCACCCAGGGTGTCACTGTTCACCAGCTTCCTGACCTTGCGGCAACCGACCCGTTCTTCGCGGTTCAGAACGAGGATCCTGAGCTCGATGCGATGTTGGATAAGATCCCCCAGGGCGAATGCAATGGGAGCCTCGGCAACCAGACCAATCCTGGCAACCAGTTCTACACGATTGACATGGGGAATGGTGCGCATATTGCTGATCCATGAACAACAACTAGGGGGCGGGTCGTGTGGACAACGCCACAAACCATGAGAAAGCCTTTGACAAGGAGGGCACACCATATCATTGGCTAATACTACAGTAGCTTACGAACCCTGTAATTTCAGTCTGCATGGCTTGCTAGCTTGCGGAATGTCTCTGGGCTCGCCGTTTGTCTGTCGCCACCATTTCCGAGATCAGGTCTTCCCATTGTCACAGCGCTTGCTCGCGGAGAGGGGAGAGCACAAGGAGGACAAGAAGGACAAAGACGAAGGGGTGGAGGCGAAAGACGGACCTCTCAATGCTCTGATCGGCCCGACGCTCGCCTTTCGTTCCGCTCTCCGCATTTGCCCGCACCCTCTATCCATAGACTTATCTAGATCCCCCGTCCACAAGTAGTCGACTGGCCGGTGGCCGAGATGCATTCGATGAAGGAGATCCACCAGGGGCTTTCTTCAAAATAGCACTCTTATTCCTCCTTCCAACAACCAGGCCATTCATTCCCATACCTTCCATAACACCAGTTTCATCCATATTCCACCTATTGGCTAGTTTAATAGCCTTGATAGCTAGGATGGCCAGGTTTGGCCACCAACCGCGAATTACTTTGGTAGTAGCTCCATTGACACGGGTGTGATCCATTACCCGGGCCCTCTTAGTTCCAAGAACCGGAGACCGTTTGATAAACCGGGTTACCCAACGTTTTCCGAGAGGTGTTGAGTCTCCCCGGGCCTGAAGAATCCGTTGGGCCAACTCCTTGATTTGCGAATGGGTAGGTGCAACACCCAGGGCTTTCTAGGTAAGAACCCACTCGGCTAAACGGCTCTCCTAAACCCTGGAAAGCCTTTGATAACTTTCGTAAGCTTCCAGTCGTGGTTGGTTGCCCTACAAACGGCTCTGCAAAGTAGACCTAGGAATGGACCAATCTTTCGAAACCGAAGCCAGTGTACGGCCATCTTACAAGTGCAAAAGGGCCTGTTGAAGTTGTTGTTCAGTGTAGTTGGGCATTTCGCAATAATGAATCAGTATGCAAAACAGGAAGTGTAAAGGAATTGAATTGGTAAAGTGGTTGTTGTTTGAAGTTGTTAGGGAGGTTGGGTATCAATGGCTTACACGAATAACGAAAAGTTGGGGGGGCCGCCAAGTAGGGGGTCCGACTTAGCGGTCGACTTTCCGTATCTTCTACAGGCTGCACCAGTGAGTCTCCATGCCTGTTGGGTTGTTTTTGTTGTTGTTGAGGTGTACCTCGGCGGGAAAACAATTCCTTTACCGCGAGCTATTTCGGGGATTGCGTCCAACCTCCTTACACTCCTATTACCGACTGTAGGCGCTATACGTCGTTGGGAAAGTCTACTTCTGGTCCAGTGTTTGGGTTGTATGGCTGTTAGTTTCGAGGTTGAACTTTGGAAGTGGCTGCACGAGCGGCGGCGGGATAGGCAGTATTCTCTCGACAATCAATCTCTGGAGAGCGTCTAGAGCGTCTCGCCACCGGCGCGTGCATAGACAGGAACGAGGAGTGGGCACGGAAAGTCGGGTATAAGACAATGACCGGAAAATGCACAAGATGAAAGAAGCTTCGGATCGACTGCATATTCCGTCCGCTGCCTTTGTTGCCGTATCGGCCGTCCCGGGAGGCGTATCGCCGGGGATACCGCTCTGCGGAGCCTTCGGCCAACCTTTGCGTCCCTCTGCGCACCAGCTCCGCAAGGCAGCCCGTCGCCTGGATACAACCCCCCATGCAATCACCGGTAAGGTCGTCCGACAACGCGCAGATCAGGGACCAATGGTAGCCCCCGGGTTTCTTGACATACTCATGGCCTGTCCAAGAGCATGTGGCCCCCAGAGACACCTTGGTGGATGGCAGCTTGACTGGGTATAGCACGTACCGAGGCCCTTCGGCAACAATGATGACGCCGGGCTACCGTTACGCTACGGCGGACCATGGGCAGCCTGCCTGCACGGGGACCACCTTCAATTTGCAGGCCCAGACAGGATCCTCTAGCACCCCAAGTATCTTAACAAGCTGGGTTTCGTGGCTATTCTGCCGGCAGCATGCCTACAGCGACTACGCAAACCGCTCCTGACACCATGAAGAAGTACGCTGATGCGGTAGGCCTCGCCGACGCGTACGCACGGTACCAGTCGACACTGCAGGAAATATTCCGAAACATACAAGATGGTGTGCTGGCGACGGCTAGCGATTCCCTCCTTGGGGTTTCGAAATGGCTTCTGTCGTATGTGAAGAAATTAGGTATGTGTTTTGCAACAGAATGGAACGTGGCTGACCGCATATGCCTAGGCCTTACATCTGACGATCAGGCCAGCAGCTTCAACTCGGGCAAGCCCTAGTCCCGCCAGATGGACTGAAGAAAATGGGGAGGGCCTGATGAGCCTCTGCGATAGTATCGAGCGGTATGGGCTCGTCGATTACCAATACGGGGTCTAGGAAGAACAGATCGTGGCCAGTAGGTGTGATCGTTCCCGCTGTATAAAAATGTGCTCCTGACGACGTGCTGCCAGTTTTGGAGGAGTGCCTTGATCTGTATATGTTAGCTGACCAGACAGGTGTAGTTGCCGAGGTGGATATTGCGGACGGGCCCAGGGCCATGACGGCGCCGAGTGGGACCAGAGAATGTTTGCTCCACTTAACACAATCAGTTACCGGTGGTGTAAACCGGTTGGCTCGTCGTCGTATGTTTCGCGGGGATATTTTGAAATCCAACCATCACACAAGGCATCAAACATGATATTCCGGTCACTTCAAGATGGGGAATCACTATGGAAGGAATCCGGTATGTTGAGAAACTTGGTGTACTCTACCGCGTATCACCAGAGTAGCCTATAGTTAAAGTATGTCAATAGACTTGAAACTTGAGTACAGCCATTGTGGCTGCGAGTGAATAAACAAAGAATACCGAGGAGCCCGCATCTGCCCCGCTCTCTTTTCCTCTCTTTCATACCCTTCACCCTCATTTTCTCCCTCCTTTCCTCTCATCCCAGACTTTCAAATTGCCATCAATCCAGCATCGACGCAACTTCCAGTAGAAATGGCGACCAACATGATGACCGCCGACATGACGACTTACTTTTCGCTCGAGGCGCCCGACCCCGCGATTGCCAAAGTTTTCGGCCAGAAGTATTGGAATCACTTCGCCATTCAGCTGGGACATTGGAACCCCATGAAGGTTATCATCATGGATGATGAGATGTTCCGCCTCATTCACATTTCGGTCAAGATCGAGCTCGCTCGCGAGATGAGGTAAGTTTGAGTTCTTCGCGCCGGGATTTTGCCTACCGCGATCTCAGCTCACCATTTATATAGCAAGTTTCTGGGCGAGGACGTGATGTTTGCGCGAGACGCCGATAATCCCAAGGTCTGGATTCTTGGCCCCAAGAAACTCATCCGCCCAAACATCACCATCGTCGGCACTGTTCCAATTTGGGACCCGAAGAAGAAGCATATGCCGCCTCCGAAAATCAAGATTCCCCGTCCCCCAAATGCGTATATTCTCTACCGCAAGGACAAGCACTGCGCCGTCAAGGCCGAGAACCCTGACCTCCACAACAATGAGATTTGTAAGTCAGGTGTGCGATGTTTTATGATCCGTGAGCTCACACTTTACAGCGGTCATCACGGGCGCCATGTGGAAGAGCGAGACCCCTGAGGTTCGGGATAAATACCACCAGAAATCAAAGGAGATCAAGGCTCGGATGCTGGCGCTTCACCCCAACTACCGATATGCGCCTCGCAAACCGTCTGAGATTCGCCGGCGTGCGACTCGCCGGGCGTCCGACGTTACTGAAATCCCCCCGATTCAACCTTACTATTCCCAGTCTGCCTCTCCTCCCCCGTGTTCAGGGTTTCGAGCACAGCGCGCACTACAGCGCTCAAGCCAACAACGACAAGGCGGGTATCAGACCCGATAGCGATATCACCCGTCGACTTCCCGGTGCTCAGCGCTTCTTGCCCCCGGTTGTGCAACCCGGCTGGACGCCCTACCATCTACTGCCTAGCGCCAACGAGTCCATTGAGACCACTCTCGCCCAGGAGGCACCGGCTGAGGAGATCGTGGCCCTAGTTGACAATGCCCTCGACATGAATGATGGTCAAATCTATGCACCCACTCTCGAGGAGCTCATTGACAATTGGGACGTCGAGGCGGATATTGCTCGGATTTTGAACGAGATTTAATCTCGCCATTTTGCAATGGTCGGAATGCAAACCAGCGTCGCCCACGGACTTGAATCGGTCAACCTGTGACATCCAGAGTTGCCGATTCCACGGCCAAGCAGCAATGAACACGTATTCAGAAGCACCACTGAACTCGGAAAGCCAAAAAAAAAAAAAAAAAAAAAAAAGAGTTTGAAAACAAAACTACAAAAACAGGTCAGGACCCATCTCCCCATCTAACGGTGAACAGCAAGCCGATTCCCTGGTTCCCCGATGCTGACATTCGCTTCTCGGCAGATTGCAATGCAACACCCGTCTTATCCATGGCCCATCTCCGACTCCATCGAACTAAGACTGCCCTCTACGTCTTCCCTTCAGCTGATTTGCACGTCTGGATTATTTGGGTGACGCGGGTTTAGAACTGAGGTCATTAGATGTAGGAAGGATATGAGCAGGAGCGCAACAGTTGGGAGCCTGCTGCGTATTTGGGAAATGTTTTGAGGTGCTATAGCAGTTTCATTAGAGAGCGGGATTATGACCACTGGAAGATGGATGATGACGGCCTGGAACTACTCGTGAAGTGGAAAGGTATGAGAAGCGACGGTGGCGCTTGACAAGTATAAGAGCTTTTTGTGGCCGGGTATACACGCGATTCGCTCGCGGGATCCGGTGGGAAGCGGGGCACCGAGCGGCTCATAAGTAACCCCCACTTGCGTCTTCGTTCGTGAACTTTCGCGGGGGTTGATCGGCGTGCTTCTAAGATAACAATAGCGGGTCGGTGAAATATTGCTAGGTGAGCAAGAGGCGGTGGATCAGGGTACGGAGGTAAACGCGGTGGGCGGTGGCGAGAGTCTGTGGTCGTACAGAGGGCGTGTTTGGTCGGTTGGCGAGGTGGTGGACGGGGGAGGGGAGGAGGTGGTGGACTCGGCGAGCCAGACGTCGTCGTCGAGCATGTTGGTGTCTTCGTCCTGAGGGGGGCGACCCGCGGCTTGGCTTGGGCTGGGGTTTGCTTGGCTGTGTTAACCACCGATGGAAACCGTCTGGTAGCCCCTCAACCACTTCCATTTGGAGGGATCCCCCGATCTCGCCAAGGAAAAATACGGCTGCACTCGCCGTGGCCCAGGCGTTGCACGCTGCTGTAGGTCTGTAAGTCCGTCTAGCTGAGGAAGAGGTCCAGAGGGGAGGGTATCTGCAAAGTCAAAACGACGGGTATTGAGAAGAGGAGGTTCCGAAATGGTGTCGGCGCTATAACTGGCATCTCCCCCTCGGCAAGGACGGGCGTCATGAGCGGTTTCGTTCTGGACTTGGCCATTGATAGCCGCAGGAGGTGTCGAGCCAGCTCTAGCCCCTCATCTTCATCCGCATGGTCACCCTGCATGGACCCCATCGCAGCCCACGTCCTCGCCCGGATCTGGTTAAGTGACCGTCCGATAAAACAGCATCGACGCGGCGGTCGGAGCCGTCACAAACCGCGGCAGCAGCGCCATCTCACAGCCATACTCCTCCGGTTCTGCGCTTGTGATGGGAGCAATTAACGTTAAGACCTAATCGCGTGCTCGTAACCGTTGCTGTCGGTGGACAGGCAGGGCGGCAACGTTGGCGAGGGATGAGATGGTGGTTGTATTATTTGTTTTTGTCGGAGGCTGCGGTTCGGAGAGCTGCAGATGGGTGGCAGAAAAGGGCGACGAAGGTCTACTTTTTGGTCTTCTAAATGACTGGAGCGCCCGTGACGAACACGATGTGAGCGCCTGTGGAGTGCCGGGTTGGCAGTCGGTCTGCGAGCGATGCGCCGGCGAAGAGTTTGAAGTTGACATCATGCTTTGTGAGGGAGCTGCCTGGTGGCACCTGAGGGAACACCCCGCAATGAGCTCGGAGCTCGGGAGCGATTGGTTGTGGGTTATTGCTATCAGTCCCAATGATGTATGGACTTGGACCGTGAAACCACATCTCACAGTGCCCCGTGATTGCGGTGTAAACCGTAATCATTGACGGGCGGCGCCGGCATCCCTGTGGGCCATGTTGTAAATAGAAGGTGTCTTTAGATAAATTTTACGAATGCTTTTAATACGGCAAGACCGCTATGAAATCCATGCACCTGTAGAGCATCTGGGTTGGGGTTGATAGAGGAACTCTGGGCGGGCGCCAGCCAGATACCTTTCACCGCGCGGACAGTGTTGCTGAATGAACAAAAAGGCCCACCTTTGTGGGTTTGATTAGCCAAGCAGATTGGAAGCAAGCCGACGGGCTTGGCGACGCTCGGCCTCGGCCCTATAAATCCTCTCTATGGAACCCTCCAACGCCGCCCGCCAGCATGTTGTTGCAGACGAGCGGCTGGTTCTCGACATCTGCCCTCGACCTCCCTTGAGAGAAAGACTCAGCCTGCGCACATGCGTGCCATCCCGCCACTATTGATTCGCAATGTTGAGCTCGTTGATGCCCATACCTCCACTGTGACATAGCGGGCCGTTGCCGTTGTGGCGTTGGGGGTTACCAGCTCCTTTATTCTTCGATCTTTACATCCCTACGCCGGTCAATAGGGAGACATTATAGCGCGTGGCGCCGCAATTTAGGACTATCATCAGAATTTCAATCACTGTAGACGATCCCTTGATACAAGCCATTGGATGGCGCGAGAATCACGATTCCGCACCCTGCTAGCTGCCGCTGCGGGTAGGTGCATCGGTCGCCGAAGCACGTCCTATTAACTGTTGTTGGGCGATAGTTATTGTCAATTACGACACAGCCGACTCGGCTCCCGGCTTCGGACCTTGCAAAGCTCAGCCCACCGACGCTCGATCCCTTACATTTATAGATATACCACATATATTAACCCGCCCTTGTTTTCCCAGCCATGTAGATCATCGACTCTTTCAGCGCTGGAGATCCGAATGATGAAAAAAAGAATACCAAAAAAGATCTGAACATCGGACCAAAGGGTGCTCATCTTAGAGCTAGGCGGCTACGGGGGCTACTCAGCCATTCTGTTCACGGATGTCTCGGAAAGGTGGGCGGTAAGTGCGTTCTATGATTGAGAAAACTCTGCCCTTTGCCGCTGTGGTGAACAGTCTGATCGACCTTGCCGAATTAGGGACAACCCTTTGGGTCGTGGTCAGCATCGGGCGCTGAAGGATTTCTGACCTCCGCACGGCCCTTTCGCTGAACATCCCTCGGCTGCCTGAGTGAGAGTATATTCCGACGAGGATCATCATTGAATGAACCCCCTTTTAAGCAAGTTGAGCTGCGACATTGCCCCGGGTCTCTGGCGACCTCCCTTGTTTCTATCTACTTATCTACGAGAGTTTTCCCATCTCTTCCGCAGCTCAGAACCAAAGTTACCGTCCATCTTAGCCCAGTATTCCGCTCATATATATTTGCCGCAGCAACTTGATTGAAGCCGGAAGCAGGATGCAACTCATTAGTTCGTCGATCTTTAACATAGCCCCTGACTCCGGCGTTGTTGACAATTTCGATTTCAGCAATCTCCAGGCGGAAAACCTGAAAGCACCATCGGCAAACTTCAATCCTGACATACCACCAACTTCTGGCCATTCAACTCCGACACCTTATTCGATTGGTTTTGGTTCCTGCTTCGCTCCGTCAAACCTCGGTGCACGCATGTCAGCCTCCAATGATTCGGGTCTGCCGTTTTCAACTTCGTTCGATTTCGGCTCTTCCTTCGCCTCGTTAGTCGGCGCGGTCCCGCTTGATCTCACGCCCGCTTCTTTAGCTACATTCCCCTCCTTCCTGACGGCGCCCAAGACCGACAACGCTTCCAACCCGGTCTATCCTGTTTTTCCCGTCACACCTTCGGGAGAGCGGGGTGACTTTTTCGGCCAATCCCTTGGGAGTTACGGTACTCAACTGACTCCTTCACACACCATAGACTGCACGCTCCTTGCCGGTTGCCTCAGTCGCGGCTCTCACCTATTGACCCCTCCCGTTATAACAACACACTTCGACCACGTGTCCGACATTGTGGCCCATCAGCTGTATTCGGACAGCTCCGTCAGCTCCGACCAACAGGTTTCTACGACGCTCGTCGGGACAACTGAGCCAATCAAGCAAAATGACGACAGCATAACAATGCCGTTGACCCCCTCTCCGTGTTCGATGGAGGGCGTCTTGGTGGGGCGAGCGCGGCATGGGGCGCCAGGACCCCAACAACTACAGCGGTGCTCAGGGCGGGCCGGGATCGAGAGAGAAAAGAAGCGTCGCGTAGTGGGGGGAGTCGACAGCACCTTCACCCTAGACAATGTCAGGCCCGCAAAACCATACAAATGCCCCGTGGAAGGATGCGTCAAATCGTACCGCAGGAATGAGCACGTGAAACGGCATATTAAGAGGTAAGTCAAACAAACGGAAGAAAATCCCCAGCTAGGACTAACATTGGCTCAGCGAGCATCATAGGGTATCGTTCTCTTGCCAGTTCTGCAACCATGCTGCCAACCGGCGGGATAACTACATGGCTCACCTCAAGCTACACACAAAGCAACGGAAGTCGGGGGCCGGCGAGCGTAGGGTGACTTTCTACGAGGATGCGGTGCGGAAATTTGCCGATGAGAAGCAGAATGAACGGCGACGAGGGCGGAATGCTAAGCTTGGTGAGCCGCTATCTAAGTAGTAGGGGGGGTAAGAGGGAGGTCCCAGTTTGCTTCCGAGTTAATAAGCGCAAGCCTGGCAACAAAGAAGCAAGATGCGAACTACACTTTACTGATAATCCCAATGTTTACCCTCCGTGGTGTCCTTCCTGCTCTGGGTGTGATTGCAAGTGGATCACCGTCTTCCCGAACCGGCCATCGGGCAATGGCGGGTAAACAGTCTTAGTGATAGTCATCCCAGGTTTGCTCGTGACTGTCACCTCAGGGGGCTGGGGAAGGTGCTCTCCGAGGAATTCGACCTCCTTCCCCGGGTCATGGGTCTTCGACAGAACCTCTGTATGCATATCCTGTAGCGCCTGGCTCTGTTCTTCACCAAGGATGTTAGTTATGATGTCAGAAAGTAATGCTCCCATAAAAGGGGTATGCGCAACATCAATTTCAGGAAGAATTGCAGTTTGACTAATTTGGCGTACCCTTCGACTGTGCAGCCTGCGCGCTAGCCTGTGCGCCTGTGGGCGGGGTCTTTGTGCGCTCCGTCGCCATTTCGAAAACTCCTTTCCTGCCGAGGCGGCTGGTGTGGCGGATTTCGATGATCGATCGGTCGTCGCAAATGCTAGGTTCTGCAAAATCGGTCAGAAAAAATCGAGAAAAAGAACTTCTTGACGAAACAACGTACGAAGGTAGAATAGTAGTAATGGCGCAGCTCGGTATAGGAGAGATGAAAGTTTTGGTAGGAAAACAGAGGGTAGAAGTTCGATGTTTCCTGCACGTGCCAGGATGGACAACTCTGTGGCGTTCGCGGGAGGCGCCCCACTTTTGGCATTTGAGTTCAAAGCCTCTCCTCGTCCCCGGCAACCGCTCTCCACCTGCCTCCCCTGCCTCTCACCCCAGTGCTGCAGCATGAACACAGGATCCTTGCGCCGCAACAACCTGGCGGCCCGCTACCTCCTGTTTCTTCGCTCTGTCTTCGTCTTCCAAGCGCGTTTCTTCGACCGCATTTCTCCGACCGCTCCCGATCCTTCGGCCGACCTTGTCCAACGATTTTCTGCGTCGACCGCGTTGTGTTGCGAACCGGTCAAGCCGGGAAGGTGCTGATTCCTGCGGGGAGTTCTATTTTCTTCTCGCGTTCTTCGTTACAACCGCGTGGCCGTTTTCCGACCCCAGCCAGATTGTGCAATCAGCCCCCTCGGCCCCTTCAAACAGTTATTCGGGACGGAACATAGTAAGAACCAGTCGCTTTAGCATTCCGTTGATGCGTTGATGCCGGGAACTAACCGCCAAATAGTTCCAGTTCGACTCCGGCTAGGTTGGACACCCAACGCCCTAACTCCTGTCAAACCTTTCTTTCTGTTCCTTTTTTTGTTTCCTTCGGTGCGCCGCCAACTCTTTGTGCAACATTCCGAGCGCGCTACGCGCCGACAATTTAACCAACCACCGCCCATACATCTTACGGTCGTTGATTGTCGATGAACGTAGTAAGTAACGATTAATATCCGGTCGGCGGCCGCGAACTGACCCAATCACCTGCGGATCCAGTTCCCTAAAGTCTATCACGCTATGGAGGCGAGCGAGCCTGAGCGATCTCTGGAGGGACGCCAAGCTTTTTCCAGTAGCAGCCGCCTCCCAGGTACGCCCAGCCGATTTCGCCCCACCTACGGTTGAAGCTAACTCCTTTGCCCGTCAGCCATGCCGACCCCATCAGACTCCCACATACCCGAGTAGGACGCGGGAAATGGCAGCTCTAAAAAGCGCGGTGTGTCTGAGCCGGGCTCTGCAGCGCTCTGGGCCTTGACTCCTGCCAAGCGGCAAAAGCAGGTTGACAATTCTAGCGTGCCCGAGGATAGGGTTTGCCTTCGAAACGTTGGTGTTGCGCTGGAGTTGCAATCCGGTACAACGTTCATCGGCATCCTGACGCAGTGGCTGACCCGCGAGAGGTACGACGAGAGGGAAGACGTCGTATCGGAACGCATCGATACGGGCGCCCTTCTCGAGGCGCTCCAGGAAGCGTTTTTGGACGATACGAGAATAAGAGCGCCGAGTCACGCCCGCTCAGCCACCGTATGCCTTGACTCCTTAAGGCTCGAAGTGGAAATCGGCCGCTATAGCGGCAACCAGAGATGGCTAGACGCGAGCACTGCGCCCCTCCTTCGCCGGGCTCTCAACAGCGCCTGCGAAGAGGGGCTGGAGAAAGACCCTCACTATGGGGATCATATCTTGCTGTGCCGCTACGTCACGCAACCAACTGACACTACCCCCAGCATACGGTCCGACACCGAACCGGGGGAGGGGGCGCCATTTAGCCCTGCCAGGTCGGCCGCCCACGACAAGAGAACCGAAGAACGCGAAAGGGACAACGACGTCATTTCGATCTCGTCCAACGCTCACACGGAGCCGGACGATGGGGCGCTATCTGACCCTGGTGGACCGACCACTGCATATGATGAACATGAGGCCAACGACGGCCCCGACGCGCTGGGCTCTATAACGCTTGGCGGGACCGAAGAAGAATGGACGGAGGCCTGCCGCTTCTTCCGTCACGACCCAGCGTGTAGGGAGATGGATAGCGGGAAGAAGCTGTTCGGCACCAAGATGGCGCTACGCCCCGGCCAGCTGCGGGATGTTTGGCACTTCCTGGATGCCACGTACGGCACGGGCCGAACTGGCTATATCAGTGCCCTAGACACGGGGCTCGGCAAGACGATGGTGGCTCTAGGTACCGTCGCCGTCTTGCGAACGGTGGATCTGATGAGACTGGTCTGTCGGGGCGACCCGGACACGTGCGAGGTGGCCGAAGGCTTCGGATACAACGACTGCATCTGCCGATCCGGCTCGCTTATGTCCAAGATCCACCAGGAGCTGATTCCGGGTATCACGGTCTTCCTCACGCCGAACAGCACAGTCCAGGGAGCCCAAAATAGCGCCGACGTGTTTCTGGAGCGGGTTGTCACTCTGCCAGATGAAACCAAGTGGGAGTTCGTCGAAGTCATCCGGTCAGAGGCCAACAAGGAGACAAAAGAGAAGTTGTTCGCTCATGATGTCGTCGACGGCGGGTAACAAGATCAAACGTGCCAAGAAATCGTCGGGCGCGGGGAAAGGGATGCCAGCAAAGAAAATGAGCGGTTTTGACAGCATCAACACTGGCCAGCTGAACAAGAATCAGAGCGCGGAAGGGCTTCAAGATTCGGCAGTTTCCTATCTGGACGACCGACAGGAGTACCCCTTCAAGGAGCGGCACTTCCTCCTGATTTTACCCTCTGACGCGTCATCCCTAGACCCCAGGCACGCCATCATGCGTAGCCTCACCAAGACCTACCCCCTCGCCGCACAAGGCTGGCAGAGGAAGGTTGACGTGAGGATTGTAGCTCCATTTTGGGTGCGGCATTGCATCCTGGATGAGTTCCCACCGGATCAAGGGAGGAGACACGATCGTGTATACCTGCATGAAAATGTTTAGGCGGCGCCATCCCACCGGGAAGATGGTGAGCATGTTCATGAGTGCGACCCCCTTCACCAAGGAGCTCAAGGCCAGCCTCAAGGTCCCTTTAGACTTCATTCTGCCCGAATCCTGGAGCAGTGCCGGCGACCAGAAGCGCGCCGGCCTGAGCCGAGCCCGGTTCGATACGCTGGTGTTTGACCTACTAAGGTCGCAGCGAGGTGCAGATGATACTAGCGAGGCGGTGTTTGGGGAGTTGAAAGACTTCCTTGCCGGCTTCATGACTCGGCGCACCGTCCAGTCGCGCTTCTTGGGGGGGTTGGAGTGCGCGCTGCCACTTCACAAGAGTCGGGTGATCGACTGTGAGAAACCCCAGGGATCGTCGAAACAAGACGCGTGGTCGAGCATTGTCCGATCGGCAAAGCAAGGGGGAAAGGGTGGTAAGTCTTGCTTGGTTCCGTATCTCGTGGCTATGGTTCGCCGCTGACCGCTCTCCGCCGGACAATGTAGGTGACTTCGATGCGGCAACCATATTCAACCGGCTCACCAAGACCGGGGGATTCCTTTCACAACTCTATGGGGCGACATTTACCCACCCGTCTCAGCTGCAGATGACGGACGTCGACCCCGAAGCATTGGCCGCCATCCAAAAGGGGTGGGACCATTGGATTAAGGCGCAATACGCTAACCACTTGGTTTACTTGACGCCAGAGGGTCGCCGCAAACACGAAGCGGCCACCGCCGGGGCTGTGGACTATCTGTGCAAGGGGACCTCGAAGACAACTGAAATCGAGCGGATACTGGATACGGCCATCAGAGACAAGTCCATGCCGGCACCTGGGTTCAAGTACCCCCCTGGTAACAAATGGCAACGCATCAAGGGACCCGTCAAAAAATCCGTGGTTTTGTTCTGCTCGAGACCTGGGATCGCCGTGCTCTACGCCCTTTACGCGGACAGGCATTGGGCCGGCAGCTGGGATGTGCAACTTTTGACCGCCGCGTGCCGAGACCGCCAAAGCCTGATTGACGAGGCACTGGGGCCGGTCGGGTTCGACGAAGCAAGAAAACCCGCTCTCCTCATCGCGGTGATGTCAGTATGCGGCGAGGGGGTCAACGGCATGCAACGAGCTGCCTACAGCATCTCGGTCGACCTGCCCTTCTCTGAAGCCCTCAAGGCGCAGGTGGCGGGCCGGGTCTACCGCTACGGCCAGATTCACGTCTCGCGGCATTACCAGCTGGTATCCGAACACCCAGCGGAGCGCATCATTCTTGCTCGCCACGAGAAGAGGGATGCCGACTTCCAACAGCTCCTGGAGGGAACGGAGTAGGGGTGTGGAAGACCAAGAACCGACTTGTTGCCTTTTTCGTTCATGCTCGACGGAGGACTGCGAAGCGAGAATTTGTGTGTTGCGCGGCTGAAGTCAAAGGGGAGTTGCGTTTAATGTGCGGGCAACCGGAATGTCAGCTTGTTTGCAGTAGTTATCAATAATCGTTGCTATAGGGCCGTACCTAGTCACGTCAAGAAGCCTGTCAATTTCCTCCTTGGGGAGCATTTACCCCTTAATGTCGATATATAGGAAGTAGATTCCAACAAAGGCAGTGGTTCAAACTACAAAGAGAACGAGAGATAATACCGGTAACTTGTCGCGGCAGATCCATCTTCCTAGCGAGGTCGACGGTGTCCTTGGCCGCCTTAAAAAATCTCCTCTACACTGGCCCCCTAAAAGCCCTGCGGCTCCTGAATACCTAAAAGCACGAGCCGGCGTCGCGCAGTCGAGCCGGATCTTGTCCACGGTCCGGGTGCGGAATGGGCGGTAGACGCTCTTGCGGTGCAAGTTTGAGATGCCGCGGTCGACAATCTGGGCCCCGATGTCGGGGAAGTTCTCAGGAACGTTGCGTGCGCGGCGAACGACATATCACCCAATACGAACATCCTCTTGGGCGGCGCGTACCCGCCGCCTGCCCGTTGGATAGTCAGTTAACTACCGACTGTTCCGCACGCGCAAGGCTTCAAGCAATGGCAGAGTAGGGAAAGCATGGCCGACCTGCGACGATTGCAACGCGGAAAGAAAGCGACCTTACCCTCGGCTGGTCGGGTGGATGGATGGTTGAACGAGGCGGTTGTTTGCTAGCTAGCGTGCCAGGTCGTGGGTAGGTTGGTTTGCGCGGGCGGGGCGAATCGACAATGGTCGGCGGGAGAACTCGGAGTTGCAGAGAAGAATCCGCTCGAGGAACGGCAGCAGGGGCCGGCCGCGAACCGCGGGGCTGCGGAAGGCCGCGGCGGTGGAGAACGCCGCAAGCACGATTGAGCGCTGGACTGGGGGAGCTGTAGATACAAACAGGGTAGTGGAAGACGCTTGGAGAGCGAGGTGGCTAAAGGAACGGGACGGCAGAGCAATCACCAGACCGGCGGACGACTTTGACCATCAGCGAGAGACGCTGTTCCGAGATGAAACCCTAAGTTCTGCTGATCCAGATCCAAACGGGAGCAATAGGCCTACGGGACTGCCTGTTTACACGGGGAGTCCCAGAGGTCCTAACGCCCGCCTGCCAGTGCGGCGAAGGACGGGAGACTGCCGAACAGTGCATTCAGGGGACGCATTCAAGGGATGCAAGGTGGGGTTTAGGTTGCAAGGGCAATTCGCGGAAGTCCAACCAACAGTCAAGTATGAAGTGTTGGTCTTGCCGGAATGTACGTGGAAATCCACCATCTTAGTACAAGAGATTTAGTGCGCCAACCAAGGCTTACAAAATCAGCTGACAGGACCAGCAGGCTGATCAAACCCTGCAGTATCGATACTCCAACCCACAGCCGTGATATCGTGCGCGACCCATAACGTCCGACGAGACCGACCGAAATGAACAGAGAGGCAAAGAAACATAAAGCGGAGGAAACCTTCCCTCTCATGCCGCAGCCCAACTGATCAGGCATCGCCAAATTGCGTGGCCGAGTACACCGTCGCCCGGTCCGCAATACCATTCGCATGGCCAACACCAAGCGTCCCCATGCTATCCTGCGACGCATCAAATCCATTGGTATACTGCGACTGCGAGGCGGCAGCGGCAGCCGCAGCCAACTGCTGCTCATGGGCGTGGCGCTCCAGGTTGACAATGATATCCATCGCGCCATCAAGCGTCTCCTTCTCGGCGCGCAGATCCCGACGCTTCTGCTCTATTTCGGGGCCCTCCGACATCAATCGCTCCAGTACGTCCGGGGCGGTCGAGCTGCTGGTGAGGCCTAGCTTCTCGTGCAGATACATTTCAATCACAGACGCCACCCGCGGCAGCAGGCCCGACATGACATGGATCGAAACATAATCCACAAACCGGTTAGCCGCAGTGAGGTAATACCCACGGATGTATGCCGCGACAGCGAGTTCAGGCTCGAAGGGATCCGGGCCGAGGTTCTTGAGCTCGTTGACCATCTTGGACTCTTCCTGCTTCCGGTCCTCGTCGGTCATGTCCTCCATCTTTGGGACGGCACAGAGCTCCTCGCCGTTGTAGGCGGCAATGCGGAAGTGGTTGCGGTGGCGTACCAGGATCTGCTTTTCCGCGGCCTGGTTGCGCTTGAGCGCTCCTTCGTCTTTGGTGAAGAGCCGCTTGGATTCGAGATTGTAGATAAAGTCGAGTTGGGCGCGCAGCTCGGTGCGGTGGGCTTCGATAAAGGCGCGCATGTGCTCGCGTGACTCTCTGTAGACGGCGCGGTTTGTGAGGTGCGCGAACGCGGCGTCGAGAATCGTGAAGATCTCGCTCTGGAGAAGGGCAAGCGTGTTGTCCACGAACTTGTGGAGGTGTCTGTCCCAGCTTTTGGCGGCCTCGGTGAACAATGGTTCGTAAACGCTGGCAGACACGAGACCGGGTTGGCCTGGGACTGCGGCACGCCTGATGAGGTGCCGGATGTCCATCAGACTCCTAGACCGGCCGCCTCGGGAAGACGTCATAGCCGGCGTCGCACTTCGCGTATGGCGAGGGGTTGAGGGGAACATGTGGTTGTCCCGCGCCTCGGTCTTGACGACGGCATTCACTCGCCGCTGCCTCTTGGGATTGGACGCCCGGGTCAAGTCCATGGCCGGAGCTGGGCGTTTCCGAACGGTGGGCGATGGTGTCGGGCTGTCGCCGTCGAGGTCGATGACCACTGGGGATGGTTTCGACACCTTCGCGTGCTCGCGAACGTTGAATTTTGGCTTCATATTGAGAATAAGGGCCTTAAACGGTCCGCCGTAGCTATCGTTCCAAGAACTCATAAAGTCTTGGTGCATGACACGATCTTTGACTCGAATTGTAAACTCCGCCAGCCTCTTCATAATCTCCAGCTCCGGGTTCGGCGGTGGATCGGGGTATTTTTTCAGTTGCTTCGAAATGTCGGCGAGGCGGATGTCTACCTTCTCCCTCACTTCCGGCAGTCTAAGGCGAGGTGAGGTTAGTTACATGCTTGTGGAGAATGGTTTCGAACAAACTCACGTCTTGGCAAACTCTTCACCCAGCTTCTCCGACAGGAACACCTTGAGCTTCTCAACGCCGCACTTCTCCTTAAAGTGATCAAATACTTCGGGCCAGTGGCCTGTAGCATCCGCAGTACGGTTGAAAAACCTCTCCTCCATCTTGTTCTGCTCGTCCAGGTCGCTACCCTGGCGGGAAGTAATAAAATAACCAAAACCGGTTTGGTGGGCTTCTCCGTTGAGCATGCCAAGCCAGCCCGAGGCAGCATGGTCGTCGCGCGGCAGTAGATCGGCCTTGGTCATGACGCCGATACACCGGTTTTGGGCTCGTTGGCCCCTGATGATCTTGAGGGCAAGGGAATTCTCCGTGTCCTGGTTCATCGGAACCGCGCAGAGGATAATCGCACTAGGGCGCGAAATGTATTCTCGCGTAAGGTTCTGGACAACGCGCTCCAGGAAGATGTCCTCGCTGCGCCTGGTAGTCATGAAAACGCCGGGGAGGTCGTAGAAGTTTAGATCCGCTAGATCTGGACCCTTGACCTCCAGCGCTACGGTATTCGGAGAGAATTGCGCTTCAGATCTCTCCTCTTTCTTCTTGACTTGCTCAAGATGTTGCTCGCGAGTGTTGTCAGATGCTTCGCCCTTCAGCTTCGGGATAAAGAACTGGTAATGGGTCGATGGATTCAGAATGGCAACTTGGGCACAGCGAAGAACGGTTTCGATCTCCTCGGAGTCGAACTGGTCCCTCACGGTTTTGAACTTGCGCCGTGCTTGACGGCTGGGGTCGAGTTTGGCCCACGGTGGGAATTTGTTGTTCCCTGTAACGTCTCGCTCCGTGAGCGGGTGGTTGGGTGGACAAAAGTCGTAATCTTGCTTCAAAAAGACACGGCATGACCACTCATCGGCGCGAGAGACGCAGATGTGAATTGGGCACCGAGTGCAAGTTCCACTGCTGCGAGGGAGGCTGAGCCCCGCGATGGCGGACATAAGACTGGATTTGCCGGAGGACTGGTCCCCGACGAGAACCAGCTCTGGCAAGCTGGCGACATGCTGGATGCCGCGGGCTTGGAGCTCGCCCAATGCATCGTTGATGTCTTTGAGCTTCTGGCCCATGCAGCGAAGCGCTCGATTGGCCCCAGCGAAGGAGCTCTGGACGCTTTGCGGGCCCAAGGGGTTGAGCTCATGCTCGGACTTGGGCCCACGTCGAAACTCCAGCATTACGAGGTCATCATCCTCATCCTCCGGACCGTTGGGTGGACTGGACGCCGTCGTAGGTCGTACACAAGTTTCGATACTCGCTGCCACAAGTCAATCATTTATTATGCGACTAGAGTCGGAGATACCACTTACGTGCTGCCGAACGGACTGGACGTCGCCTCTGAACTCGCTCACTAGCCGTTTCAGACGGGGCATCCGGAATGGAGTCCGGAGTCGCCATTGAGCGGACTCGGCCGCTTTCTTGTTTGATGCGCGGCATCACAACTTAGATGAATTGATCTGATGGGTTGTTAGTCGAATGAAACGGATTGATCAAAGTGAGGGATGAAGATGAAAAGTGTTGCAAGGAAATGGTCACGACTTGCCTGTTTCGACCGACTTGTACGGCGCGTCAAATCTACATCACTGCCAAAACCCAAATCGCACTCGGCCCACCCCACCGTGGCATGCCAAATTATGTACGGACTAGCCCCCGCTTTGAGCGATCATTTTCCCCCACATCGAGTGGAAAATCAATAACCGAGCTCCAGGTACATTAGGTCCTACCAAATGTGGTAGCTAACTACCTAGTTATTAAATTGTTAGTATTTATATACCTTCTTTTTACTCAGCAAACCCCTATAACCGAGGCTAATTCTTTTTGTAGAATTACCTACTGTGACGGCCCGGCGCAGTCACAACGAGGTTGGTCATGTGATGACCTATTCACTGGTTCATGCACTGCCCCTGCTACGGTTCTGGAGTATCCACTCCTATTCACTGAACACCGAAACAGGTCCCTTGTTGATTGGATATGGGGGCTCTGTATCCGGGAACCTGTGAAAGCAACAGCAACAGCGACCGACAGGAACCGACCGTCCCTACGTCTATAAAAGGCCGCCGTTTCTCCCCTGGAACCGCACGTAGTTTAGTTCTTCACTTTTAGTTGTATTTTCGTTATTGGGTACAACCTTCAGGCTCGTCCTAAGTTCATTTGTGTACGCCGTGACAGTTGGGAGGTGGGAGAGAGGTATAGGGTAGGCTGCTTGGTAGGTGGGAGAGAGGTATAGGGTAGGCCGCTTGGTAAGTGGGAGGTGTAGGGTAGGTCGGTTGGGAGGTGTAGGGTAGGTCGGTTGGGAGGTGCAGGGTAGGCGAGTTGGGAGGTGCAGGGTAGGTCGGTTGGGAGGTGTAGGGTAGGTCGGTTGGGAGGTGCAGGGTAGGCGGGTTGGGAGGTGCAGGGTAGGCGGGTTGGGAGGTGCAGGGTAGGCGAGTTGGGAGGTGCAGGGTAGGCGAGTTGGGAGTAGGTAGGAGCGGTGCAGGGTAGGTGAGTTGGGAGGTGCAGGGTAGGCGACTTGGGGTGTGGTGGGAGTGGTGGGAGCGGTGCAGGGTAGGCCGCTCGGTAGGCGGTGGGTGCAGGGTAGGCGGGTTGGTAGGTACAGGGTAGGTGGGTTAGGAGATAGGTTGGGAGGTGTAGGGTAGGTTGTTTGGTAAGTGGGTGGGGTGTGGGGTAGGCTGCTTGGTGTGTGGGAGGTGTAGGGTAGGCTAGCTGGGGAGCGAGATGTTGGAATGGACTTTTACCCTTTTGTAGGCCGGGTTGTAGAGGGTTCTATACTATCTTCTTCGGTATATATAGGGAGTGCTAGGGGGGCTCTAGCCTTCGATGTAGGGTAGGTAGGGGGGTAAGGGCGGCGGTAGAGGCGAGTATATTTAGTAGGAGAGAGAATTCCTAGCAGTACTTTTAGATCTTAAAAGGTTTAACTTTTAAAGTTTTCTTATATTTAGAATATTTCTTTTTACTTTAGAATTGGTATTATTATAATAGTTTCTTTAGAGTAGGCTAGTTAGGAGGTATAGGGTAGGTTGTTTGGTAAGTGGTAGGTGTAGGGTAGGCGGGTTGGTATGTGGTGGGAGCGGTGCAGGGTAGGCGGGTTGGTATGTGGTGGGAGCGGTGCAGGGTAGGCGGGTTGGTATGTGGTGGGAGCGGTGCAGGGTAGGCGGGTTGGTATGTGGTGGGAGCGGTGCAGGGTAGGCGGGTTGGTATGTGGTGGGAGCGGTGCAGGGTAGGCGGGTTGGTATGTGGTGGGAGCAGGGTAGGCGGGTTGGTAGGTACAGGGTAGGTGGGTTAGGAGATAGGTTGGGAGGTGTAGGGTAGGTTGTTTGGTAAGTGGGTGGGGTGTGGGGTAGGCTGCTTGGTGTGTGGTGGGAGCGGTGCAGGGTAGGCGGGTTGGTATGTGGTGGGAGCGGTGCAGGGTAGGCGGGTTGGTATGTGGTGGGAGCGGTGCAGGGTAGGCGGGTTGGTATGTGGTGGGAGCAGGGTAGGCGGGTTGGTAGGTACAGGGTAGGTGGGTTAGGAGATAGGTTGGGAGGTGTAGGGTAGGTTGTTTGGTAAGTGGGTGGGTGTGGGGTAGGCTGCTTGGTGTGTGGTGGGAGCGGTGCAGGGTAGGCGGGTTGGTATGTGGTGGGAGCGGTGCAGGGTAGGCGGGTTGGTATGTGGTGGGAGCGGTGCAGGGTAGGCGACTTGGGGTGTGGTGGGAGTGGTGGGAGCGGTGCAGGGTAGGCCGCTCGGTAGGCGGTGGGTGCAGGGTAGGCGGGTTGGTAGGTACAGGGTAGGTGGGTTAGGAGATAGGTTGGGAGGTGTAGGGTAGGTTGTTTGGTAAGTGGGTGGGGGTGTGGGGTAGGCTGCTTGGTGTGTGGTGGGAGCGGTGCAGGGTAGGCCGCTCGGTAGGCGGTGGGTGCAGGGTAGGCGGGTTGGTAGGTGGGCGAGGTGCAGGGTAGGCCGTTTGGGAGGTGCCGCTGCCGGGTCGCCTTCGTGGCTGCTCGTGTCACACATCTGCGCGGCTGCGAGCAGGTGAGCCCATTTTTAGCGAAACCCATACAAATGAGTTTTGCGGGATTGAGAAATCCACCCCAGAGCCCGCCGGCCCGTGGGAGGCACTGCGCCCTGGTCGGTGGGTATATGAGAAGGGAGCAGCAGCCAGAGCGGCGAGAGCAGCCAGGGCAGCCAGAAACGGTACAGAAGGTGCCGGCTGGCTTCCACGGCCCTGCCCGCGGTCTGCGCGGCCTCCTCACTCCTTTCGGGGTTCGTGGCACGACTGTGTGCGGCTGCGAGCAGGTGAGCCCATTTTTAGCGAAACCCATACAAATGAGTTTTGCGGGATTGAGAAATCCACCCCAGAGCCCGCCGGCCCGTGCGCCCCACTGCGCCCTGGTCGGTGGGTATATGAGAAGGGAAGCAGAAAGCCCTGTGGGGGGGATGTCGAGCAAGCCTCGGCACCCCTCCACGGCAGCCTTCGCAGGCCGCTGACGGTCCCATTTCGTTCATCGCCGCCTTCGCGTGGTGCCCTACGGTCTGCCGGGGTACCGACGATTGCGGCGAGCACCACCCCAGCACCGCTGCTGCCCTGGCGCTACCCGCCCGGGGTCCGCACGGCATCTGGGAAGACTCTTTCAGGCGCAAGGGAATACCCCATGTGCGCCGAGGGGTGGGCTATGTGGGTGTTTGGCGGTTCGCCATACCTGTTTCAAAGCCACCGGGGGCACCTACCGGTTGGGGACGCCTTCAGGGCTGAACCTCCCGGTCGGGCCTCCTCTTGGGGCGCTTAGGCGGTGACTTCGGGGCGTTCGCGCCCCGCTCTCGCCCGCCGACAGCGCTCTGGGGAATTCAGGAGGGGGAAAGCGGATGTGACCCGCGGCGAGACCGGCACGCGCCGGACGAGCTGCGCGGCCACGCGGGCCCA